>NC_041399.2:199210925-199517175 GCF_900747795.2 Erpetoichthys calabaricus
CTTGATGCATTTTTGCAGCATTAAATTGTATGTACATACCTAATTATTTTACTTTAGAATTTATTATTATTTTTTCTTCACAGCTTATATTATTTTCTTATAATTTATATTTGGGTTCAATAATTTATTAAAATATTGAAAGAAAATGATTTATTGTTTAATTTTATGTGGAATTCACTTAATTGGGACAAAATGTTCTAGTTCTAATGTGTCCTAATTAAGAGGAATCGAGTGTTATATATTTTATATATATATATATATATATATATATATATATATATATATATATATATATAAACATTAATAAATGTTTTATTTATAAATTTACATTTATTTATATATATATATATATATATATATATATATATATATATATATATATATATATATATATATATATATATACACACACACACACACTCTACATGAAGTTGAAGGAGATGATTTGTATTTGTGTATTTTGGCTGGTGTTTGTGTAAGAAAGGTGTTGGAAGCAAATAAATCAAAACCTTTTATTTGAACCAGGAACTGTGTTGTGCATTACTGTGCCTGCGGTTTGGGGCTCAGTGGCGCTCCCTTGTGGTTACTATATAGTCAAACATATAGTATAGGCTCACCATCCAGCCACGATAAATTCGAGGTGCTCCTGGAAGGGGTCACCTCATTCCAGAGGGAGCAGACCACATAACGGAGATGACATCCAATTACTGACTGATCCAGAGAGCATTGAAACACCCTGAATTTACTTTATTTTTTTCCTGCTTTTTGTGTTTTGTTATATTTGTAGACGCCATTGAGCACCTTTCAATTTTGGGACTCGGCAAATGTTAAAAGGAGGAAAGCCAGTTGGGGTCCCAGCTTTTCTTTTGTGGTAAGTGTGTTCTTTCAATCGACGACTATATATATTTACATAAATACACACACACACCCACACCTCTGCATGAACATTATATACAGAATGAATTGACGTGACAGTCGACAGATTTCAAATGTCAGAGTCACTGGGCAGAGTCCATCAACGATATACAAAGAGAAGAGCATTCAGATGATGCAGACTTCTTCTTGTGCCATTTCAGCAAAATAATTCTTCATCAAAACAGATAACAAAGACAGCCAACCCTGAGAAAGGACAAGCCAAAAGCAGAAAGTGCAGGCATAGACAAGACAGTCAAGGAACATCTTAACAGCAGCCTCTCCATTAACACCAGTAAGGTGAGGAGTAAAATTAATGGCACCGCCATGACCTTCTTTGCCTACCATCCACAATCCCTGATTAACTCGACAATCATTGCTTTAAATCAGCTTCACCCTTCCCAAGACGGCAGCCTTGACGGCACACTATGGATCCTGCCCATGATGCACTGATCAATTCCTTTCAAGGAAGCTGCAAATCAGCCAGCTGACACCTCGTCTGACACTAAGAAGTGAAATAAAGCAGCGGGCCAAGTGTGATGCAACAAAGCGACTATGGAGCAACGACAACCCCAAGCATAAAGCCAAGGGTACACAGGAATGACTCAAAAACAATAACGGCAATGCCTTAGTGTGGCAAATAAGAGTCCAGATCTCAGTCCAACGAAGAATGTACGGCTGGACTTGACAAATCCTGCTCAGCGAGGCACCTGAAAGAGCTTCAACAGCCTTGCAAAGAAGAACGGAGAAAATGTAAAGACAATAGAGACCTGAGCACACAGACTCCAGGCTGTCAAGATGCATCTACGAAAAACGAACAATTCTGTGTTTTATATTTGAAATGAACTTAGAGCACTTTGCACAGATTTGTTGTCACTTTAGATGTTAAAGAGACTTTCTTCCGTTTGATCAGCATCTAAAAAGCCAAATGTTGTATAGCAGAGATGAGCAACGTCGGGCGGTCCTGGGTGGCCAGGGGCCTTAGTGGCTGCAGATTTTTGTTCCAACCCAGTTGCTAAATTAGAAAGCAATCTTGGACGATAATTTAACTTCATGGCTTGTTAGCGTTTCATCTCTGCCATGTCTCGTAGCGCACATTTTTTATCCTTTCAAAAGTGTACTGTCCAAGTGTTCTGGTGCCCAAAACTGACGAGCAATTTTCACTTCTTCACTTTCACTAAATGAAACCACACAGGTGTAAGTGGAAACTATCTCGATGGAGAACTGCTGGCTCTTTTTGTCATTTGCATCGTATTGCTAATAAGGGGAAATTAAAAACAACGAATGCACGTATTTAGGACTAAAATAAGCAATCAATCGTCCGAAATCTTAACAAATGAGACAACTAAAATTAAACACAACAAACTCACTTGAGCAATAAGTGTTTCATCTGCAATACATGACTTCTCATGAAGCAATTGAGTAGGAACAGAAAACCAGCAGCAGCCACTGCAGTCCACCAGGATCGACAGTGAGAACCCCGGAGTTAAAGGGTCAGAGTCTTAAATAGCAAATCAAATAAATGTCAAACTAAAATGTAAGGGCGAGTTTTGTCGCAGTTTACAGCTGATTACTGTCCTCTACCCTCATTCCAACCCAATTAGAAGCCAAGCCTTGTCAGTCTCAGTCCTTTTTTCATTTTATGACTTGTTAGTCTGCAATGTTAGGTTCTTATATCGTAGATTTTTTCCTTTCCAAGGATATCATCCAAATGATTTGAAGTATAAAACGGATCATTTTCAGTCCGTCACATTTTTCTTTTAAGCGTTTAATTAAATCAAATAAGTGCACGATGAGCACACACAGATGTAAATGGAACAAAGTTAGATGGAGAACTGCTGGCTACTTTGTCATTTATATCTTATTACTAATAAGGAGCCACTAAAAACAGTGAATGTAGCTATTTAAGACTGTGTGATGGACGGCTACGACGCCAAAAGAATGGAAGGATGGGGAAAGGCAGCTACTCTGGGGGCACTGCCTCCCCCAAGATGCAGGGCACCATGGGATCTGGTGTTTGGTATCAGAGCCCTGCTGGGTACCGTGGGTGCCACCAGGAAACGCTGAATAGTACCTGGGGGATTTGTACTTTCTGCATAGCCCAGAACTACTCTCAAGTCATGGGGACGGAAGCCCTGAAGTATTTCCAGGCTGAAGAATAGTCAAGCTCTCCTCCATCTGACCCGGAAGGACAGAAGCACTTCCAAGTCAAGGACTATATAAAGTCAAGTCAAGTTGGGGAGCATGCACTGGTACAGTGCGTTGCCGCACCCACTACATGACGAAACAACTCAGGATCCCAATTGGCAACCCCCCAGGCAGACACGCAGTCCAGTCCCACCCTTCGGAAATGACCCTCTATCTGCCGCAGCCAGGTATTACGTGGGCAACCCCTTGGCCTGGTCCAGCCACTTGAGTCCCCAGAAATGAGGATCTTACGAGCCGGATCACCCTCTGGGGGTCGCGCCACATGGCCGTAGTGCCGTAATTGGCGCTCCCTCACAATGCAGGTAATGTGCCTCATTTGGGACTCCATGAGCAACACAAAGTCAAACCAGCGGTACCCAAGGAGTCTCCGGAGACACATAGTACTGAAGGAGTCCAGTCTTCATCTCAGGTCATTGGATAGCGTCCATGTGTCGCAACCATACAGCAAGGCAGAAAGCACCAGGACTCTAAAGACTTGGTCCTTCGTCCTTTTGTAGAGATGTCGGGAGTGCCACACAACCTTTTTCAGTGACCTCATGACTATTTAAAGGACTGCTGTGAACCCAACAAGCGAGCCAGAGTTGGGAGGTAGATAGACAACGCTTGCTAGGAAGTGTGGAGGAGATAATGAGAGAATAGCGTATTATAATTATTGTATTTACTTGCCTGTGTCTGGTTGCTGTGGTGCTTAGGGCACTGTTTATAAGAAGAAAAGGAATTAAAATACTTTTGAGTACTTTTACCTGGTGTCCTGAGCGTCTGTCTGTCGGATTAGAGGAGCGACAACTGAAATAAGCAGATAAGAGTGGGAAACCTTAACAAGCGAGACCACTAAAATGAAGCATGAAAATTTTACTTGAGCAATAAAGGCTTCAACGGCAAGAATTGACTTCTCATTAAGAAACTGGGTGGGAAGAAAAAACCCGCAGCCACCACGGCCCTCCAGGACCGACGTTGCCCACGCCTGTCCTAGGTGATCTCCCATCACCCATCCAAGTATTAGCCAGACCTGAACGAGCTGAGCTTCGAAGTTGTGGGGGGTTGGGGGGCACCGTCTTCTGAAGTGCATGTGGTGTGGCTGCTGGACAGACATAGCGAGAACATGCAAACCTCACATAGATATTGGCCTGACTTGCAGTCGGGATTTTGAATTTTCCACCATTGCGTTGCTCCACAATACAAATCTTCTTCTTCTTCTTTTGGCTGCTCCCGTTAGGGGTTGCCACCACGGATCATCTTCTTCCATCTCTTCCTATCCTCGTCATCTTGCTTTGTTACACCCATCACCTGCATGGCCTCTCTCTCCACATCCATAAACCTTCTCTTAGGCCTTCCTCTTTTCCTTTTCCCTGGCAGCTCTATCCTTAGCATCCTTCCCCCAATATTCTCAACATCGCTCCATTGCACATGTCCAGACCAGCATAATCTTGCCTCTCTGAGTTTGTCTCCCTACCGTCCAACTTGAGCTGATCCTCTAATGTCCACATTTCTAATCCTTGTCACACCCAATGCACGTCTTAGCATCTTTAACTCTGCCACCTCGAGCTCTGTCTCCTGCTTTCTGGTCAGTGCCACCGTCTCCAACCCATCTAACATAGCTGGTCTCACTGCAGTCCTGTAGACCTTCCCTTTCACTTTTGCTGATACCCATCTGTCACTAATCATTCCTGACACTCTTCTCCACCCATTCTACCCTGCCAGCACTCTCTTTTTCACCTCTCTTCCACAATCCCCATTACTCTGTACTGTTGATCCCAAGTATTTAAACTCATCCACCTTTGCCAACTCTACTCCTTACATCCTCACCATTCCACTGACCTCCCTCTCATTCACACACATTTATTCTGTCTTGTTCCTACTGACCTTCATTCCTCTCCTCTCTAGAGCATACCTCCACCTCTCCAGGATCTCCTCGACCTGCTCCCTACTATCGCTACAGATCACAATGTCATCAGTAAACATCATAGCACACAGGGACTCCTGTCTTATCTTGTCTGTCAACCTGTCCATCACCATTGCGAATAAGAAAGGGCTCAGAGCCGATCCCTGATGTAATCCCACCTCCGTCCCTCCTACCACAGACCTCACCACTGTCACACTTCCCTCGTACATATCCTGTACAACTCTTACGTACTTCTCTGCCACTCCCGACTTTCTCCAGGTCCACAAAGACGCACTGCAACTCCTTCTGGCCTTCTCTAAACTTCTCCATCAGCATCCTGAGAGCAAACATTGCATCTGTGATGCTCTTTCCAGGCATGAAACCATACTGCTGCTCACTAACCATACTGCTTCCACTACTCTTTCTTATTTTAAGAATTTTAAGGATAAAAAAACAAGGATCTGACAGCTAGTCTGTCAACAGTGTGTTAGTTTTAATTGCTACCTGTGCGGCATATGGCTGCCACTTTGTATATCCAATATTAAAACATGATGGTCAAAGATCAGACAGGTTTGACAAATGCAGCTCAGGTGCATCTTTTACAGAAAATATCAAACTTGAAGCCCGTTTTTTTTTTTGTACTTTTCCAAATCCCCGAAGTTTAAAAAAAATTAAATAATAAGAAAAAAAATCAAATGTACCGGACGTTAGAATCTGTGAAGCAAGAAGTTTATGAAAAAGCTGATACAGCCTAATGAAATCCACCCGGATTCAATCTGTCTAATCTCAGAAAGAATTCAATTAGTCCAAAAGGCACTTGAGTCTCATCTCTTGTCTGTTTGCCATGATTAATGGTTTAATATCAGCAAATCTGGGCCACGGCTGAAAAGAGGCGAAGGGAGGGGTTCGTGATGCCATCCGTGCTCAAGATCAAGTGGGAGTTTCCATAAATCCTGTGATGACGACAGGTGGCTTGGTGAAGCTATCACTCAGAGTGGCACAACGCAATGAGCCGCGGCCGGAAAGCTGGCAATGAAAATTAGGAAAGTGCGGCGAGTGAGGGGGACAGAAAAAAATTTGCCAGCGGATCTGCTCTGTAGAAAGGTCTCGTTGTTCTCCTTTAATAAGCTCATTAATTAAAAAATAAAATAAAATAAAGAGAGATGGTTTCAACCCAATGGGAGAGCACTTTGGGGGCAGCTTCTTTTCTTTTATGCTGAGTACCGAAAACTCTTCTTCTCAACACATTTTTCATGAGGACTAATGGATTTTTTCTTTATTTTATTCAAGTATTAAATCTGACTATAAAGGTCAGCGGGCTGGCAAAAGGGTCTGCAGGGGACCTGTTTATCGACGTGCCTGCTGTGTTTCTCATTTCCATTCATAGTCATTGACTGTATTATGTGATATCATCTCCTGTTGAATCCTGCTCTGTACTTGTAAGATTTGCACTATTGTATTGTACTTTGGGGGCAAGCCCCCCCGGCACCTTTGGCGCTCAACCCCCAGTTGCGGCCAGTCTGCCGCTCACGTTGTGAAGAGGGGGAATGAACGCACACGAAGGAGACGCGGTCACTCCTCTGAAACCCCCTCTTAAGCGGTAATACAATGTGGCACAAACACAATTATTTTTTTACCTCCTCTTCGCTCGATCAGCTGCTGGTTTGCTGCTGCTGTGCCACGTCATCCGCATCTCATACTCCACTTCAAACATTTAAAAGTCTGTACAGCAGCTGTCCTACTCTTTGTCTTTTATTTCCAGCCCCAGGCGTGGTTAAATCTTTTGGCACAAAGTCTCGTCTCGCAGGACGCGAGTTCTTGATCTTTTTTAGTTTATAATTTAAAAATGGAATAAGAATCTGAAAATCTAACAACAACACATTAAAGTTCGACAAATTCTCAAAAGAATGATACCAAACATATATATGTAGGTTTAAAAATAAGCCCGATTTAAAGTGTGACAAAAAACGTCACATAAAAACGTTGCACTTTTAACCTTAGGATTTTATACATTTGAGCGTATTGAGGATTACTTGTGTTCTGTGCATTGTATTGTATTGACCCCCTTTTTTTGACACCCAATGTATGCCCAACCTACCTAGAAATAAGTCTCTTTGAATTGCCTTTCCTAAGGTTTCTTCCATTTTGGTTTTTTGGGAGTTTTGACAGCTGGGGGGGCTGTCCAAAGGCAGGGCCTGTTAAAGCCCATTGCGGCACTTCTTGTGTGGTTTTGGGCTATATAAAAAATAAATTGTATTGTATTGTATTATCTAAGAAACTCAGCGGGCTGCAGATCATGACTTATTGGAAAGTACAAATTGGAGATGGGGTGTGAACACAGCCTGCAGTACCTATGAGGTAGGTCAGGTAACACCCATGACGTTGGTCACCAAACGCTCTTAAGAGTCACATAACCATCCCACAACCCTAACCTTAACCACAGTGTGATGCGATGGGCGTTTTGTGACTGACCTCTGTCACACACGTGCACATGGGAGGCAGCTAAAGAGCTTAAAAGAGCGAAATACCATGCTGGACCAGGGGAGGGTGGAGTGCATTAATCCTTACTCTTTTTCTCCTGTAGACCATTCTTGGGAAGTTCCGCCTGGCCCCGACGACGCCACTTCCGGTTCCTGGTCCAACGATGGCACTTCCAGTTCTGGGCCCGACGACATCATTTCCGGGCCCAATGATTGAACTTCCGGTTCTGGCCCCGATGGCGCCATTTCCGGTTCCGGGCCCAATGACGGCACTTCCGGTTCTGGCCCCAATGGCGCCATTTCCGGTTCCTGGTCCGACAATGGCATTTGCAGTTCTGGGCCCGACTACAACATTTCTAGTTCTGGGCCCGATGACGGCACTTCCGGTTTCCTGGTCCAACAATGGCACTTCTGGTTCTGGCCCCGACGGTGGCACTTTCAGTTCTGGGCCCCAAGGACATCTTTCCAGTTCCAAGCCCAACGATATCACTTCCGGTTCTGACCCTAATGACCTCACTTCCGGTTCCGCTCCTCGACAATCTCTTTTCCTCTACCTCACTTTAGAACCGCCATTTTGCACCTATGCGTTTCTTTTTGAACTCAGTGAAATTCGTTGCTTTGCCTGGCTTGCAATCCACTTCATCAATATACGGGGCAGCTACCCCAAACCTTTTTGTGACTCTTTTTGTGTTATTATTGTGACACCTCATAGGTACTGAGGTCTGCAATTACACTGTGTTGAAAGTAGAAATGGTCTGCATGCACAGCGTAGCGCTGACGTACTTCCGGTGAATTCTCAGCAGGCTCAGTCACTTCCCGATGTCCATACTGCAGTTGTGATTTTCGTTTAGTGGTGAGGATGTCCACGAAGTTTAAGTTTCGGCGTACAGAGAGCTCTACAGCTGAACATTGTTGTGTAACTTTCCGCGTCGAGCTTCCAGTGAGAACAACACGGTACTCAGTTTTCATACATTTCCTGCCGATGAGGAAACCCGACCTAAATGGATCATTGCTATCCGGAGGGAGAGCTTTACGGTTAGACCCCATTCCTGGGGTTGTAGCCGGCATTTTAACAAAAGAGGATTTTCGCAAGCCAGGGTCTGAGACGGGACGACGACTGTTGAAGAAGAGAGTTGCCCCTGTGTTGCTTGAGTGGAACGATTTCTCCGTTCTGCTTTCAAGACCGGGAGTTTATGAGAAGAGAAAGCGACCGACGGAGGATGACACACCGGACAAGGAGGAGGATCATAAAATCCTAGAGGATCACGATGACTGTGCTTCAGCTTTCGGATCCAACAGTTCTCGACTTGGCACTGGATGAAAGCACGTCTGTCAGAGAGGAGATGAACAAATTGAGACCCGTGGTTTGGCTTTCACCGTTTTGTGTGCTCAGACAGAGACATTCGCTTTTTAACAAGGTAAGACGTGCAGCAGACTCATGCTGTTATGTATTAATCTTTAAAATGTATTCACCCGTCCCTGAATAAACTTTAATGAAGAAACACCAAAACTGTAGCAAAACATCATTAATCTCACTTTACTCTAAGAAAATATCGAGAATCACAGAACGTGAAGCGTCAGAACTCAATCTTGAGTTTCTGTGAATCCCGTTACTTTCACAGATTTTTTACACACCATGTGATTAATGGACAGGGCTATCTTAACATATGGGCACTGGCTGGGGGTCCAAGGAGCAGAGGGGGGGCACCATGTTGTTGATGCCTATGCATTTTCTGTTTTGTACTGAAAACTCTACTTCTTGCCACATTTTTCATGAACAATGGACTAATGGATTTTTTTTGGGGGGTAATTTTCTTCAAGTATTAAATCTGACTATAAAGGTCAGTGGGCTGGCAAAAAGGGTCTGCAGGGGACATGTTTATCGAAGTGCCTGATGTGTATCTCATTTCCATTCATAGTCGTTGATCGTATTACATGATATCATCTCCTGTTAAATTCTGCTCTGTACTTGTTATATTTCTATTGTTCTATTATATTGTATTGAGGATGATTTGTGTCCTGTTCTGTGTATTGTACTGTATTACAATACATCCATCCATCCATTATCCAACCCACTATATCCTAACTACAGGGTCACGGGGGTCTGCTGGAGCCAATCCCAGCCAACACTGGGTGCAAGGCAGGAAACAAACCCCGGACAGGGCACACACACATACCAAGCACACACTAGGGACAATTTAGGGGACTGTGGGAGGAAACCCACGCAGACACGGGGAGAACATGCAAACTCCACACAGAGAGGACCCAGGAAATGAACCCAAGTCTCCTTACTGCGAGGCAGCAGCGCTACCCACTGTGCCACTGTGCCACCCTAGGCTAGATATGTAAGGCACAAACTAATAATGGATAGGTATGAAAGGCACTATATAATAAACTAATTGACAAGAAAGGAAGTATATAATAGAGAGGTGAATTGATGTAGAATCACATTATGATAGATATATTACGGGTCACGGGGGTCTGCTGGAGCCAATCCCAGCCAACACAGGGCGCAAGGCAGGAAACAAACCCCGGGCAGGGTGCCAGCCCACCGCAGGTATTACATCCATCCATCCATCCATCCATCCATCCATGCAGGTATTACAATACAATTTATTTTTGTAGAGCCCAAAATCACACAGAAGTGCCGCAATGGGCTTTAACAGGCCCTGCCTCTTGACAGCCGCCCAGGCTTGACTCTCTAAGATGACAAAAAAACAAACCCTTGTAGGGAAAAAATGGAAGAAACCTCAGGAAAGGCAGTTCAAAGAGAGACCCCTTTCCAGGTAGGCTGGGCGTGCAGTGGGTGTCAAAAAGAAAAAAGGGGGTCAATACAATTGAGTGCTTCATGCTGTACGAACAGCGGAGACCCTCACTGTCTTCAAACGTCGTCTGAAGACACACTTCTTTAAACAGCACTTGGGGGACTAAAGTCCCCATACTTTTTTTTTTCTACCCTTTTTCTATTTTCTTCTAGCATGGTTTTGTGTACAACTTGGTCAGCGGTAACTTGTTTAATGACAGTAGATTTAATCCTAGCCTTAAAGACTGAAGAACAATCGTAGACTACTAAGCACTGTTGTAAGTCCCTCTGGATAAGAGCGTCTGCTAAATGTTGTAAATGTAAATGTAAAATGTAAATGTAACACAATATTTAGTAGAAACTCCCTAAAATCCCAGTGGGTGGCAATAGGTCCAGCACCTTGACACTCACCCCACATGACTAAAGATGTGTGTAACCTGACCCTCAAGTTTAAAATGGCCCTGTGAGAGTGCAAGTGTGCGTATGTGTGGGTGGGTGAGTGTTTGGAGGAGGCCTCCCAATGCACTGGCACCCCTGTCCACAGATTGTTGGATCCTGCTTTGTATCCAGTGCTGTTGAGATGGGCTCTGACCCTCAAGACTGTGAAATAGAGAGTTTAAGAATACCATAAGAAAAAAAGCAATACCAAAAAGTTATAGAAAATTAAAGAGGCTGCACCAAGATTAAAAGCAACATAAAAAAAGAATCAGTCCCAAATTTGTACAACAGCCCTACATGGTTCTGCTCTGGTTGACTTAATTGGCTCATTTGTTAAATAAACCGTTTGACACGACACAAACTCCAGGAAAGTTTCAGAACAACGTCAGCCCTATTAGCTGGAATATTTTGTATTTATTTATCAGTCTCCAGAGGTCATAAACACACCAGCAGAAACCATGGCCATGACAAGCAGGAGGTCAATTGAGGGAGTGAATCTGAGGAAAAGCAGAAAAGCAAGAATCCAAGTCGCCAACGTTTTCATCGAGAAACCGAAAGTTAATCAACTCAATAGCGAGGGATGTCGTTTACTTAATGTAAGTAAAGTCCAGAGGAGGAGCATCTGTAACCTCTTGCATTTTGAGGCCATTCAAAAATCATTTTTCTTTTTTTTATTGTTACTGTCCCCAGTGTAAAGGATGGTGCAGATGGGCAGCAAGGTTCTTTAGCCATCGGAAGCACAAAAAGAAAGGCAGGATCGTTCCCTGACTTTAGCTAGGAAGACGGCAGAAAATGGCAGTTTTGGAACCAGGTACGCTGGCATCCCTGCCGGGATGGATCGAGGAATTAATACCCAACCGGGAGATTAGTGTGTTAACTCGATAAGTTAGGTGGTGGCATCCATAGCAACACCCACAAGGCATGCTGGGAATTGTTGTCCCATGGGGCAGCCTTGTTGGGTTTCTGGGGGTGCCACCAGAGGGTGCTGTGGGGATTTATGATCACTCTTTTCGGGGGTTCCACTTGACCCAGAAGTGCTTTCACTGGCCTTTGCGCTACCACCGGAAGCACTCCCGGGTCTAAGATAAAGGAAGCTGCTCAATAGATCAAGGAATGAGTGGAAGAATAAGAGAAAGAGAGAGGGAAGAAGAGAAAAACTGGTGGTTGCATAATGTACTGGAAAATATTTTTGTAAGGTATATTGGATAATAAACATTCTTTTATTGAACTGGGACTTGTGTCGGTGTGGTTGTGTTGGGGGTGCTGCATCACCCCCCACTGGTCACACCACATAGTTTGTAGCAATGTTTGAGAAAATGTTTTGTTCTCATTTAGAATGAAGAATAAGCATCTATAGTAACCAACTTTGGACAACAGCAAACAATATCCATCCATCCATCCATTTTCCAACCCGCTGAATCCGAACACAGGGTCACGGGGGTCTGCTGGAGCCAATCCCAGCCAACACAGGGCACAAGGCAGGAACATCTCACGAAAAAAATCTTACGTTACTTGAGTCACATAACTGCCAAGTCAAGTCATCCAGTTACATGCCCACAATGTCCCAAAGACGCGTATTTGTGATATATTGTAAATACTGTTAAATATTTGACTGTGTCTGGCTTGCCCGACTCCATTTCTATACTCTGGCTGTGGTTGCCTGATCAACTGATAGACAGATATTATTGTTTTTCATTAATATTAATTACTTTCTACTTTGTTTTTGACGTATTTGAATCAATCGGTACCCTTATATGTGATAGTTCTGTACTTAGCAAGTGATACAACCTTTTCTTGCATTCTTGCACACCCAGTCTACCTGGAAAGGGGTCTCCTAGATAGATAGATAGATAGATAGATAGATAGATAGATAGATAGATAGATAGATAGATAGATAGATAGATAGATAGATAGATAGATAGATAGATAGATAGATAGATAGATAGATAGATAGATAGATACTTTATTAATCTCAAGGGGAAATTCACATTCCATTCACATCCTCTCTGAATTGCCAAACTCAAGATTTCTTCCTTTTTTTATGGGGGGGTCTTAGCCTCTTAGAAAGTCAAGGCTGGGTGGTAGTCAAAAAAAAACAAAAAAAAACATGTGCAATAAGAAAGACACGGGTACATCGAAAAAAGGTTTGGGACAGCCACCCATATGTTGTGCCCTGGCTGCAATAGGTTACTTATTTTATGAGTTGTGTTCAGGAACTGATTTTGGTTTGACAAGATGGCTGCGTCAAAGGCCATGACAAGAAGTGATGTCACTGAGACTGGGACCGGAAGTGATGTCATCCATAGCCCCAGAACTGGGAGTGATGTCATCAATGGTGATTGTACCGGAAGTGATGTCATCAATAGTGCCAGCACCTAGTGGGATTTCCCTGAGATGGTCTGCAGGAGACAGAGAGAGAGAGTTAGTGCAGCTCGCCACCCCCTGGTCTGGCGTGGTACTACTGTTATTTAGGCCCTCTAGCCGCCTCCCAAATCACACGTGTCTGACACCTATTAAAGCCCATTGAGGCATTCCTTGTGGGAATTTGGGCTTTATGAGAAATACACCGCCTTGTGAAAGTATTCATCCTCCCCCCGGTGTTTGCCCTGTTTTATGATAAAAAATTGAAATGGACTTTCATTTGGATTTTATATAATGGACTTAATATAGTCCAAACTGTTAATGTAGAATGAAAATAACCTACCGTGTATACACGGTAGGAGCACAGCAGCAAGAGACCATGTGGGCTAATATCTGGCACACAGACCACCACCAGATAAGGGTCATAGCACCAGCTGTCTGCGACATCCTGCCTGGTCCAGCAAACCTCTATGTCTGGGGTAAGAGTGAACCACCTTCCCAGTGGCTGCCCAAAAGCTGTTAGAGACGGCAACAATTGTCAGCAGCATAATCAGGCCCTAAAGACAATACTTTCTGACAGCCATTAAACACTCTGAGGGCCACCATCGCCTTCCTGAGAGCCAGCGAGAGAAGCTTGGATTGAAAGCCGGTCTCCTCGATTCTACCAAAGACTGGCATACAGAAGTGGTCTTGGGCAGGAAGCCTTGATAACATCATCACGCCTGTGGCCAGACATGCTTATCGTTTCAGAATCTACCAGTAGACTGATTACGCTAGAACGGACAGTGCCGTGGGAAGAGCACACGGACAATGCCCAAAGAGAGAAGGCGTGCTAAGTATCAGGACCTTGTAGATGTGTGCCGAAGGAGAGGGTCGGAGTACATGGAGTGAACCCGTGGAGGTTGGCTGCAGGGCGTCGTTCACTCTGTGAAGCATTTACAATTCTGGGCCTAACTGGGAAGGCGAAGAGAAAACTTGCAATTGAAGGAAGATGGGATGGCTTTGACTCAAGATGGCTGATCCGTGGGTGAATGCTGCCGGGACACAAGCTCTTGGTCTGATCAGCCTCGGCAGGGAGAGGGTGCCTAATGTCGAAAGGCCCAAAACACCCGATGACCCCCCTGTTTCCATCTCTGATGATGTGGCCCAGCACATCCAAGAGATGTTAAGTTTCATCACAGAGGTGGAAGTAAGAAAGCTGGTGGTTTATGCGGTCGGAATAAGAAAATAAGGAATGGAAAAGGACACCGAGAATCCTTGCATTAGAAGAAGGTCTGATGAGATGACTGAAGAGGAGCTCATTTTCTGAAGTTGTACTTTAGTGCCAATTTGCAGTTTTGTTGCAGCTTCATTTTAAAGAGTTCTGCTCCATTGAGGTTTTCATTTCACTGAGGCAAGTTGTGAGCTGAGAAAGCTCTGATGAAATTTCACTTTTAACAGTGAAATAGGGTTGAGTACCATCTGCATAAAAATGATAATCCAGTCCATAGCATAGCTATGAATGATATGGCCAAGGGGACGCGTATGGGGGTCCAGTGCTGCCCGGACAGGCTCATGGCACCTTCAGCCCTGAAATACATTTGATATTAGATGAATGGCTGCATACTACAATGGAAATGGCACAACCTACCAATATTTAATTGAAACATCCTATAATATTAGCCACACCAACAGTCAAATGCTTCCCACAGGTCGTGAGAGAACAATGCTGCCACCTGGGCACAACATGTAGCATTGCAATTCTTGACATCTTTCACTGAAGGAAACTCTCGGAAGCTCAAAATCTGATGCAAAGTCACATAAACATTCTCACACGTATGTAATCCACAGCCTACCCTTGGCTGCACCAGGCACAAGGTAAGAAAGCCCCCTTGGACAGGCGGTCCACTCCCGGGCACACCTGCACTTCACACAGTACCAGTTTGGAAATGCCAATAAACATAACGGACGTGGCTTTAGGGGACGTGGGAGGAAAGCCACACTGACATTTTTTCTTGTCGTCTTAAAGAGTCAATTGGCGGTGGGGTGGTTTGGATTGGGGTTCTGTCAAAAAAAAACATGGCCTGTGCAAGCCCATTACGACACTCCTTGTGTGATTTTGGGCTCTACAGCAATCAATTGTGTTATGTTGTATTGTACATGGGGAGAACATGCAGACTCCACACACACAAAAAGCTGTTGTGGGATTTCAACCCAAGACACTAAATCCAAGGGGCAGCAGCACTACCCACCGGGCTACTTGTGAGGTGAAAAATTAACTCTTTCAGGGCAGATGTTGACTTTTGTTGAAATTCAGGGATAGAGGACGGTAATCAGCCAAAAAACTTGCTGTTATATTTTAGTTCGACAAACTTTGCTAGAAGGAAAGTTAGCTTCATTGGTTTGGCCTCGATTCCCTGCGCATGCGTGAGTAGCGAAGAGTAATCAGCTGTAAACTGCGACAAAACTCACCCTTACATTTTAGTTCGACTCCCTTTGCTAGAAGGAAAGTTAATAGCTTTGTTGATTTAACCTTGATTCCCTACATGTGCCTGAGGAGCGAAGAGCAAACAACCTCTAAAATGGCATCGAAGTCTGGCAGGAGAGCCAAACCAAATGTACAAAGCAAAATACTCCGTGGAAGACATTTTGCGCATTATCCTCGAAGCGGACTCTGACTTGTCAGACTCCAATTTTGAACATGGAGATTGAAAACAAAAGTGAGGGACCAGCTTCAGCTGATTGTGGTGCTGAAGACGCTTGTGTAGCCGATGTGCCTACGGCAGGGGTGCCCAACTCCAGTCTTGGAGGACCGCAGTGGCTGCAGGTTTTCACTCTAACCCTTTTCTTAATTAGTGACCTGTTTGTTCTGCTAATTAACTTCTTTTGAATTAAATTTAATTGACTTGGTTTTTAAGAAATGTTTCCCTGCATTTCTTCATCGTTCCTCTGAATTGTTTCATTTCTTTCCTTAAATGGCACCCAAATAGAAATGAAATGTGAAGTGAGTGAGCCAACAGAAGACCAACTAAGTTAGGGCCTCAAACACCAACCAATTTCACTCCAACCAGTTGCTTTATTAGGCGCCGAGTCGTTAATTAAAATAGTTCTTTAATTCCATGGCTTGTTGCTGCTCTCATTGTGTAATAGCAGACATTTCCGAAATTGTGGATTTTCTCATTTCTGAGAGTAGATCAGCATTACTGAGACCTTCACCTTTCTTTATTTTCAGATATTGTATGATGGTCACAGTTTGCTGGTCCTGTTTTGGATCATTTTGTATCTCATTATTTGTTTAGCAGCTAATTAAGGAAAACAAAACAATTAAGGGGTCCGAGTCTTCAAGAGCAAGTCAATGAAAATGAATGGAAAAGGAGTTAATTAGCAGCAAAAACAGGTCACTGATTAAGAAAAGAGTTACAATGAAAACCTGCAGCCACTGCGGCCCCTACAGGACTGGAGTTGGGCACCCCTGGCCTACAGCAATGTTCTCCTGGGAGGAGCACCACTTACGATGACAAGAGGTACAAAACAGATTGTGTTGCACTGCCACGCGAAGACAGGCCAGGCAGCCAGCCCACTATTGAGCTGACCCTACAGAGCCAGCAGAGACCCTGAACAGGGGCTACAGCAATGCGGATTACGTTGGTTTACATGTGAAACCTTTGCTTTGTGTGCTTTTAAGAAACGTGAGTTGCCTGCAAAAAATATTCAGCCTTCAAAGAGTTAAGCCCACTACACTTAACTTTTATGCCTACTTTGAACGTTTGCATCTCTTGGGGGGTTTTATACCCAAAGGCATAGCTTAGACACAACACATGATTCTCCGGGGTGGTTTTATGCCCAAAGGTATAGTTTCTTAAGTTATGGGTCACAACTGAAAGTGGACTGCAGGTTGCCAGGTTTTCAGTCGCTCAGAGTCTCGACTCACCATTCTTTTCAACGGGTCACGTGGGGTTTGTGAAATGTCACCACGGGAAGTTGAAGGAACCGACATGGCTCCACCGGGACTCCAAGGGGGAAATCCAAGTCTGTGGGTGGCGATTCTGCATCTGCTAGGACTGTCTGGCGGTGATACTCCAAGGGGTGGGACACCACACGCCTGATCCGACAGTCATCATGAATTGCGTCTCAAAAGACACGAAGAAGGGCGAGAGTGGACAAGACTGCAGCAGGACAAAATATTTTCATTGCCTCGAGTGATTCAAAGTCGAGTCTCACCCTCATGCCAAGTTCATCTTGATCTGCTTCAGCCGAGCTGACATTCCCTCATGGAGTCCCAGTTTTCAGTCTACTCGATTTTGATCCGACTTGTTACATTTCAACCATGTGGGGTCTGCTCCTTGAATTCAGCGTTGAACTTATAGGGCCGATCATCTCCCGGTGACAGATGTCCACGCTCATCCCACGGTGACAGATGCTTATATGATGAGCCTGCGTGGTGTGACATCGCAGACAGATGTTGTACCCGCTTTGCACTCCTCACACTAAATCTGCTCATTACCAGATGACTCAGTCCATTCCAGTACAGTGTGTTCATTCTTAATACAGCTCAGCCTTTATGACGTCTCTCTTGCATTTGGTGTCATGCTAGAGCCCTCCCACCCCTGCTCTCTGTGAGAATACACATTTAAAAGTGCGCAAAACTACCAGGACAACGTCCCACCAGCTTAATTAATGCTATGCGTATATCAGAGCGTTCCAGTTGCCACTAAGCCCAGGCGAGTGGAGTGCAGCATAGCAAGGCAGCACACGTGTTACAGAAGTGCGAGTGGGAACTTTCCATTATTTGCTTCTGTACCTGAAGTACAAAACTGGTTTCTAATACCAAAGTCAAATTTTGTTATCAATACAACACCATCTGTACATGATTAAGTGAGCCTAACCCTTTAAGAGAATGTTGTGCCTGATTGTTGCAATGGAGTCCCCACTGCCAACTTCTGGAGCTCCACTCTGCCGAGTAGCCAATCAAAACCGCGCACCTCCAATGTCATTTTGCGGCCTTTGAATTAGACGTCCGCAACGTTGAGCGACACACCCAGTCATCTGCATCTTTATCAACATGCCCATGTAGATGAGCACCTCATAAAAAAATGCCTACACTATGATTAAGATTAGAGCAGTATGCGGCTTATCGTAGTCACAACAACCACAACATTTATTTCTATAGCACATTTTCATACAAATGATGTAGCTCAAAGTGCTTTACAGGATGGAGAGAAAAAAGGCAAAATATAAAAATAAAATTAGCCAATACTAATTAACATAGAGGGCGGCACGGTGGCGCAGTGGTAGCGCTGCTGCCTCACAGTAAGGTGACCTGGATTCGCTTCTCGGGTACTCCCTGCATGGAGTTTGCATGTTCTCCCCGTGTCTGCGTGGGTTTCCTCCCACAGTCCAAAGACATGCAGGTTAGGTGCATTGGTGATCCTAAATTGTGTGTGTGTGTGTGTATATGTGTGTGTGTGTGTGTGCGCGCTCTGTGGTGGGCTGGCGCCCAGCCCAGGGTTTGTTTCCTGCCTTGCGCCCTGTGTTGGCTGGGATTGGCTCCAGCAGACCCCCGTGACCATGTAGTTAGGATATACCGGGTTGGATAATGGATGGATGGATAATTAACACAGAATAAAAGTAAAGTGCGATGGCCAGGGAGGACAGAAAAAAACACACACCACCTCCCCCCCCACACACACACTTTCCTCCTCTCCTCAGCTCACTGCATCTGTCTCGAATTAGGGTGAATAAATCGGTACTGCAAGTGAACTATGATACTTAGCGTGATGAGAGAAAAATCGACCAGAATGTTCAAGGAAATTTTTCTAGAAAAAAAACCTGATCTAAATCCGTTAAGTAGTTCTCTCATGAAAAGCAGACAGGCATACAGACAGACAGATGTTGAATTTTATATTATATATATATATCCATCCATCCATCCATTATCCAACCCGCTGAATCCGAACACAGGGTCACGGGGGTCTGCTGGAGCCAATCCCAGCCAACACAGGGCACAAGGCAGGAACCAATCCTGGGCAGGGTGCCAACCCACCGCAGGACACACACAAACACACCCACACACCAAGCACACACTAGGGCCAATTTAGAATCACCAATCCACCTAACCTGCATGTCTTTGGACTGTGGGAGGAAACCGGAGCGCCCGGAGGAAACCCACGCAGACACGGGGAGAACATGCAAACTCCACGCAGGGAGGACCCGGGAAGCGAACCCAGGTCCCCAGATGTCCCAACTGCGAGGCAGCAGCGCTACCCACTGCTCCACCGTGCCGCCCATATATATATATATATATATATATATATATATATATATATATATATTTGCAGTTGGAGATCCACGAAGGGAGAAAAAACGAATCACGTATCATAAAATAGTTTTATTCCTGAGCTTTCAACCCCTATCAGGGGTCTTCATCAGAGGATAATGCTTAGACTTACAAGAATCAAAGGCAATATATAGCAACACATTCTATATATATATATATATATATATATATATATATATATATATATATATATAGAGAGAGAGAGAGAGAGAGAGAGAGAGACTACCTGTAAATTCAAAAATCATAGAGATTAGCTGTTTATGTTCTTTGGGACGAAAAACAACCCAAAGACTCCCTAGCAGATGTACTACATTCGTGAACTCGGAGAGGCGTCAGCTAAATCTGAAGAATTACCCAATGCAGTGCAGTTCTCTCGTTCGCTAGCTAAGTGGAGGTAAAGTATACGCCCCGAGGCTGGCGTGTGAGTTGAGGAAGGCCCCGCCCCTCGGTCCACTGCGTCTCGGATTCACGCTAATAAACCGGTGCCGCAAGAGAACTATGATACTATAATGTGATGAGAGAAGTCACAAAATCAACCAGAATGTTCAAGAAAATTCTAGAGAAAATTCCAATCTAAATCCGTTAAGTAGTTCTCTCGTGAAAAGCGGACAGACAGACAGACAGATGTTGAATTTTATATGAATATATACAGAGACTACCTGTAAATTCAAAAATCATAGAGACTAGCTGTGTGTGTTCTTTGGGATGAAAAACAACCCAAAGACTCCTTAGCAGTTTTACTACATTCGTGAACTCAGAGAGGTGTCAGCTAAATCTGAAGAATACCCAGTGCACTGCAGTGCAGTTCTCTCATTCGCTAGCTATGCGGAGGTAAGGTACACGCCCCGAGCCTGGCGTGTGAGTTGAGGAAGGCCCCGCCCCTCGGTCCACTGCGTCTCAGATTCACGCAAATAAACCGGTGCCGCAAGAGAACTATGACACTATAATGTGATGAGAGAAGTCACAAAATCAACCAGAATGTTCAAGAAAATTCTAGAGAAAATTCCAATCTAAATCCGTTAAGTAGTTCTCTCGTGAAAAGCGGACAGACAGACAGACAGATGTTGAATATTATATATATATATATATATATATATATATATATATATATATATATATAAATATAGAGAGAGAGAGAGAGAGAGAGCGACTACCTGTAAATTCAAAAATCATAGAGACTAGCTGTGTGTGTTCTTTGGGATGAAAAACCACCCAATGACTCCCTAGCAGCTTTACTACATTCGTGAACTCAGAGAGGCGTCAGCTAAATCTTAAGAATTACCCAGTGCACTGCAGTTCTCTCGCTCGTTAGCTAAGCGGAGGTAAGGTACACGCCCCGAGGCAGGCGTGCGAGTGAGGAATTCCCCACCCTCTCGGTCCACTGCGTTTCGGATTCACGCAAATAAACCGGTACCACAAGTGAACTATGATACTTAACACGATGAGAGAAGTCGCAAAATCAACCAGAATGTTCAAGCAAATTCTAGAAAAAATCCCGATCTAAATCCGTTAAGTAGTTCTCTCGTGAAAAGACAGACAGACATTGGATTTTAAATATATAGAGATACCGTGATACAGACTTTAGGCAAAACTACTCATTCCTACCTGTAAAAAAATGGCAGAACCACCACCAAATCTATGACTTTCTCGGCACCACTAGGCATTCTCCTTCCACTTGCACAAGAAGCACGTTGGGTCCGCAGCATCACACAAGTAATGGACAGCAGGTCAGCTTTACGGAAAGGAAACACGTTCAAAAAATTGACCTCTTATGTGAGTACCTCAAATGGCGAGGATGCTTTCTGAACTGCAGCTTTGTTAGGCGGACCACCGGTACCTTTTATTGAAGAGAGTAACTCTACAGCAACAGAAGGGGCTTTTGGGAATTTGAAAAGAGACCCTCCCCACATCTGTGTTAGATATGAAAACTGTAATAATCCATGCTGAAAACAACCCTTGCCTATCAAAGAAAATATAGCAAAGAAAACAAACAGGGTCTCTCCAACTCATCTGTATAATTTTCCATTTTTGTTTTTCCTTCATCATCATTTCCTGGTAGAATTCCTCTGATCTCAACACAGATTAAGAAGAAGAAAAAGAGCAAGCACTGAAACCAACTTCAAGAAACGGCTGCAATATTCAGCCCGATAATGACAAAAAGAACAGTCCATCCGGCTGGTAGGAATAGGCAAAAAAAAAAAAATAAGGAAAATGTGCCCCACCCTGGGGTGCCACTTACCTGCGTGACCTTCTCTGTGACATTGTGTGTCCGATCCTTGAGCTTACAGGGGGCTATGATCTCCTTATCATTCGCAGGGGAAGGGATGAAAGGATCAGCCTTGAAATCCACAAAGTTCAGCGTGATCTGAGGGATCTTGCTGATAGTCCGGTAGCGGATGAGGTCAGAGTCGGAAGTCGAGTTCAGCAGAGTCGTCTTCACGTGGTTCATCGCTCCTGTTAAGACCACCAGAAACATTAGTAGCAGTATGGAGAAACCAGTACACCACCGGCAGAGAGAGTAGTTGTTGGTGGATCTCATATCTTCGGGTTTCTGTTGCTTCTGAACAACCGCAGAACCGGGACGTTCCTTCAATTTCAACCAATCAGATTTAAGGCCAGATTATGACATCATGAAGGAGGGGCTTTAGGCGTGAAGGCACACAATTTCACACTTTTGAATTACTTAAAAAACAACTGGTTATCAGGGAGATCTCAATGGTAACCAATCTTTCGGAGGGTCTTGCACATTTTTGCGCGAATGAGAAACAAGGGGGTCTTTGTATTAATTCAAACAGGGGATTTTACTCTACTTGCTCTCTTTGTGCATTTACTTGTCCAAGATGCCAGAGGCTGAATTTATAGCGAATAGAATGAAGGTGTCTTGGGACAGCAGCTGTGACATTGTTTTAGGAGCAACAGAAACCTGACGATACCAAATCAAATATGGGGGGGGGGGGGGGGGGGGTGGTTCCTTAAAGCAATCCTCCACCCAAAAACGGTATTTTACGTACCCCATGTACTTTCTAGTGGTAATAATGAATAATTCTTAATCTCATGTCTCTTCTAATTGAAGACAGGACTCTTGACCAACAAATGAGCGGAGGGGAGGGGCGGGGCGGGTCCGTTCGAAAAAACCATCCAATGAGGCTTTAGTCTTATCTTTATGAGATACATGGATTATTCCAAAACTAACTACTGCATTCCTTTAACAGAGAGAAGTGACACCCTCCACATCTCCTACAACTGGTCAGTGTGGTGTGCTGCGTTGGCAGCATCACTTCAAGAGAGGCCCACCGAATCAACAAGATAATTAAAAGGACAGGCTGTTATGGGACACACTCTGGACCCCCAAGAGGTCGTAGAGAAGGAGAGAATAAAAACAAAACTCAGTGCCATCATGAACAACGCTGCACATCCACTCTCTGTGGTGCCCCAACACTGAGGACGTCCAGCTAAAGAATCACTCAGCAGAAGTGTGACAGAAAACACTACAGGGCAGCAACAGGTCGACATAATGCTGCTTTCTTTTTAGTCATTCTTGGGTGTGTTCAGACCATTGTGTGTGTGTGTGTGTGTGTATTTGTTTATTTAAAGTCTTTCTGTAAAAAACTTACTTTGTCCCCTGGACAAACAAGCGAGCAAACTAATTTAACTAATAAACTAACGATCTTTCTTACTTACCTTATTTTGTCCCCAGCGGGAAATCTGGCAAGAAAGTAAGATTGTTAGTTCATTGGTTAGTCAGTTAGTTACTACACTCGTTCACTTGCTCTTTTATTCATTTGTTTGCTCGCTTGGTCATTCACTCATTCCATTTACACACCTGTTCAAACTGTTTTAGCAGTATCTCTCTGTCTAAAACTATACACGGATTAGTAACATCCAAAAGTTTTGTGAAATATTGGGAGTTGGACAAGTACTGTGCTCTACTGAGGGGGACGAGCTGGTGGTGAACTGGTGTTAGACATGTCGGGGGTGGGGGGGCTTCATAATTCTCTAGCCATGTTATGATTGATTTTGTTGTAATTCTGAATACTTCACGTAATCTCTTGAATTGGTGTGCAGAACAGGAGGGGTGTGCTGGTGGCCACATTCATTCTAATCGAACGCCCATTGGTCTGATTTTTTCTGTATGTCTGAAGTGAGGGAGACGTGTACTGAACTGATAAAGCAGGAGGGAGAAATGTGTGTTTGTGACGTACGAATACGATAAGATATGTGGACAGCGCAAGAGGTGGGATGGAGTGAGGGAGCTCGTCTGAAAGAAAAAAAAAATAAAACAACTTAATACTGGAAGGTGGGGGGGCTGGTGCCTGTTAATTGTATATATTAAATGCTTTTCTGGGATAATTAAATAAAGATTATTTTAAATATAAAAAATATAAACCTACCTAGCTATCTATTATATAGTGCCTTTCACATCTATCTATCTAAATCTATCCATCTATTATATAGTGCCTTTCTTATCTATGTATATATTTATAGTATCTATCTATTATGTAGTGCCTTTCTTATCTATCTATCTAAATCTACCTATCTATTATATAGTGCCTTTCTTATCTATGTATTTATCTATTATATAGTGCCTTTCACATACATCTATCTAAATCTATTATATAGTGCCTTTCTTATCTATGTATCTAAATCTATCTATTATATAGTGCCTTTCTTATCTATGTATCTATTATATAGTGCCTTTCTTATCTATGTATCTATTATGTAGTTTCTTTATCATCTATCTAAATCTACCTATCTATTATATAGTGCCTTTCTTATCTATGTATTTATCTATTATATAGTGCCTTTCACATCTATCTATCTAAATCTATTATATAGTGCCTTTCTTATCTATGTATCTAAATCTATTATATAGTGCCTTTCTTATCTATCTAAATCTATCTATTATATAGTGCCTTTCTTATCTATGTATCTATTATATAGTGCCTTTCTTATCTATGTATCTATTATGTAGTGCCTTTATCATCTATCTAAATCTACCTATCTATGTATTTATCTATTATATAGTGCCTTTCACATCTATCTATCTAAATCTATCTATGTATCTATTATATAGTGCCTTTCTTATCTATGTATCTATCTATCTATTATATAGTGCCTTTCTTATCTATCTATCTATCTATCTATCTAAATCTATCCATCTATTATATAGTGCCTTTCACATCTATCTATCTCCTGAAAATGCATGTGTTTTGCATGTTTGGCGCATACGCCTGGATAAGTGACATGTGGATTACGCGAAGTCATAGGAATTTGTTTTCGTTTTTCGATGGCTCTTTGCCACTGTACAGCACATTGGTCCCTATCAGCTTCTATTATGTCAAACATTTTTTGTCTCCATTTGGTATGAAAACAAGAGATTAAAACTTTTTCTCTGCCACCACTACAAAGTACATGATGGGCTAAGAAACATACAGTACATGGCTGGAGTATTTCTTTAATGGCTGCACATTTGCTTAAATTAAATACACAAAACATGTATTTTCTGCCATTTAACAAAAGCAGTTTCTACATAACTTGTGTATTTCTTTACACTTAGATGTTTCTTTTAACTTCCTTTAGTCTAGTAACCCTGCTATTCCATACCTGACACTTTGGCATTTCTCCTGGCAGCTTGTTCTTCATTGGTGGTTACAGCTGCAGAGTCCCAGGTTCAGATCTTGCCCAGGTCACTTGGTGTGTAGAGGGCTGTGTTTGCCCTGTGCCTGGGTGGGTTTCTCTCCAGGCATTCTGGACTTTTTCCCACATCCCAAAGATGCACAAGTTGGGCTACATGATAACTGGCAACTGAAACTGACCCCAATATGTGTGTGTGTGCATCAGGGGTGCGTACGCGATGAGGGCTGGCACCTCACATTATGCCAAATACTGTTGGGGTAGACACTGAATCTCCGTGATCTTGATTTGGATAATCAGATTAGAACATGGATAAATGGATTAACACTTCCACTTGAAGTGTTATCTTCTTACACATTTGGAAAACCCTCAAGCCAACTGTCATTTCATAATCCAACTTAATAAAAGGACAAGGTCTCTACGTCTATGTGTTCGCCCAGCTGCTATGTCTCTGTCATTCCAACAGATGGAGCATCACAAACATCTGTAGTAACAGAATGACAAATGCAATGCATTTTAGTACTACAAATTTGTGTGATGCGCCATCTGTTAGAATGGAAAATGCAAATCCTTTTAACAGATGGCACATCACAAACATGCATTGCATTTGTTATTCAAACAGATGGTTCTTACCATACATTTGTAGTCATAAAATACATTGCACTTGTCACTCCAACAGATGGAGCATCACAAACATCTGTAGTAATAGAATGACAAATGCAATGCAGGACAAGGTCTCTACGTCTATGTGTTCGCCCAGCTGCTATGTCTCTGTCATTCCAACAGATGGTGCATCACAAACATTTGTAGTACCAAAATGCATTGCATTTGTCATTCCAACAGATGGTGCATCACAAACACTACTTTTACCAATCCTATACCAAATGGCTTATAACAGAGAGATATTCCTTGTGTTTGTCATTCCAACAAATTGTGCATCCCAAACATTTGTAGTCATAAGATACATTGCACGTGTCACTCTAACAGATGGAGCATCACAAACATTTGCAGTACTAAAATGCATTGCATTTGTCACTCCAACAGATGGTGCATCACAAACACTGCTTTTACCAATCCTATACCAAATGGCTTATAACAGGGAGATATTCACTGCATTTGTCATTCCAACAGATGGTGCATCCCAAACATTTATAGTCATAAAATGCATTGCATTTGACATTCCAACTGCTGGCACATCACAAGCATTAACACAGCTTTTATAAATCCTATACCAAATGGCTTTTAGAGGAGCCATATGCACTGCATTTGTCGTTCCAACAGAGGGTGCATCACAAACATTTGTAATAATAAAATGCATTGAATAATCAGATACAAAGATGAGGGGCACGTAAAGAGAAACAAGCCCACTAAAGTTTCCTGGGGCAAAAAACTTGTCAATCATGAGTCTAGCCAAATTAGTCATAAGGAAGCATCAGGCAGGGTGCCAGTGTAATCTATGACACAAGCAGAGCTCCAATGCCAATCACCTTAAATATGTGAGAAAATGAACACAACTGAATAAACAAACCCATGAGGACTCCACGAGAAGATGCTAACTAAACCCAGCAGAGAGTGACATGCAGTAAGGTTGCATCAACTTCGTCAATGAGGCGCCACCTTTAAACAACATGAAATATTAGTAAAGTGGATGCCACAAAGAACACATTTAGCTAATAAACCCCTTTTCGTACCCCCATCACTAACCACCATACCCTCTGTGCTTCTGTTCTGACAAGCATATGGGTCACACACAGCAGGATGCATTTCTGTTACCATACCTGTGCTGGCATGCCGGCTTCGAAACGTTCGGTCCACATCCGCCTTCATGGCCTCAATGTCATCGACAGAGGATGCTCGACGCACACTGTAGAAGCTCTCCCGGGATCGACTTCTTGTCAGGCTACAATTCGAGAAGGAGACGTCGGGGTTGAGGCGGTTAGGCAGAGGAGACGAGTGGTTCAGAGGTTCTGGGTTGCCATCGATCAAAGCCTGCTGGTCTTCAGGCTGCTCCTGTCGTTCAGTGCTTGGTGAGCCGACCCTGTCACTGGAAGACAGGAACTCCCCCAGGGCCAGAGACTCTCTGCTGGGCTTTGAAAGGTCCACCACCACTGCATCAGGGTCCTCCTGGGGCAGAGACTGCTTACTCACCGCCAGCGACCTCAGCATGGGCAGACGCAGCTTGAAACCTCTGGGCCTGGCTGAACACAAAAAGAGTCAAAGACATGGCAGGCAGAACAGTAACAACATGGACACTTAACTCAGGTACACTGATCCTCCTGTCCACCCATCTGCCTTCTGAAATCAAGCAATCCAATACACAGTCGCAGAAGAAGGAACACAAGCGCCAACCCTGGAAGGGGTGCCAGTCCATCACAGGGCACACTCACTCATACCAGGCCAGTCGGCCAAACCTGCACATCACTGGCATGGGAATTTCACTTTCTGAGGGAAAAAATGGAGGATTTCCCTCAGCTTTTGATAAATAATAATAATAATAATAATGATAAATGGCCCACCTTTACACCAAATCTGAAACGTGAACTTGTAGGCTTTCTAGTACACAGGCACAAAAAAGCATTTACCAAAATACAAGTCCTATAACCTAAATAAAACATTACTAATAGATAGATAGATAGATAGATAGATAGATAGATAGATAGATAGATAGATAGATAGATAGATAGATAGATAGATAGATAGATAGATAGATAGATAGATAGATAGATAGATAGATAGATAGATAGATAGATAGATAGATTTCACATTTTATTGTTATTCAACATTGGACCACAGGGGATTTAATTTTGCTCTCTTGACATTGAGGTCCATAGTGGCCTCTTGACACTCGGGTCCCAATCCGGGTGGTCCGTTGTGTGGGGCTACGTCAACATGCTGTATCAGTCCCAACCTCTCTCTCTCTCTCTCTCTCTCACTTGACAGTGATCATCAGATAAAGACCCTTTACTTTAAGGTCTTAAGACCAAGACTCGGCCCAGTAATCGGAGAACAATGCAAAGTGGTACAACGGCTGTCTGAGCTCAGACTCCTCTCCGCACCACCATGGATGATCTCCATTTTCAGAAGACACAGACAACTTGGTGCAGTATGAGAGTGTTGTTTAACAAGTATGACTAATATTTGTATATGATTAATAATGATGGATATGATTAATAATGTCACCTCGTTCTATCCCAACCCAAGATGGTTTGCCTTTTATTGGCCACACCAGGGCAGGCAGATCCCAAACAGGCCTGTCATATGAAGACCTCTCACTTCACATGCACTCCATCAACAAGAATAAGAAAATGGCCAGAATCCCACTTTAAACACGGCATTGACATCAATGCAACATAAGACATGAAACAGCAAGCTAACTGTTGTGGAGCCAAGAAGTGATTTGGCTTAAAAGTAAAGCCTTACCAGTTGAAAACCACGTGGAAGGAAGCTTGTGGTTGACGTCAGAGTCGGGGGAGTGGAGGAACTTGTTCTCCATTATGACTTCAAAGTTGAGAATGAACATTATGACTGCACCATCTTCATTCCTCACTGGGACAACGTCGACTTGACAAGGGAATCGGACACCTGCAGAACAACAATGGGACACGTCAGGGAGTGGACAGAGCAGGGTGTCTTCCAGAAATCTGTGAAGGGCTATTTACACAGCATGAGTTGGTAACATTTTCAAAGCAGGACACCAATGTGCGAATGCCACCTCAACACCCTGTGTGACGCATCCCGCAAGGGTCACATTTAGTAACAATCTTAAGGTAGTCACTTGTTGGGAAAACTGATGTCACAAAGGCTACTGTCATTGAAGCCATTAAAGAAGAACTGTTCATACTGGCCAGCTTTAGACAAACAGTCTACAACAACATTGACTACAACCCTGGGCGATATCATTAAAATGGTAAAGGACCTTAGAATAATTAAGCTAAAATGTATTATTAGATCTTATGTAGAAATAAAATTAACAGGTTAGACAAACTACACTGAAAATACGGCGCCAAAGTACAAACTCGACACAACAAAACTGAGTTTGCCTGTGATTTCCAGCTCAGGCTAATGGCATTAACAAAGTTCTGAACTTACCCATCAGCACCACAGCTTTCTCAGTACTCACCTAATGAAACACGGCTACACAGTTTTAGTAGCTCGTCCCCTCCCATTACAACCCCATTTACCGATGGAACTCTTAAAAAACCCTCAAGTCAACATTTTATATTGTTTCAATGGCAGAATTTTATACACTTTGACTTTGAGATGTGTTCGAGTGATGTATCCCCCCCAGCCCCCATTACAACTACCCCTTCTAATGGAATTTATGATACACCATGTAGCCAGGACTATAAGTTGGTTCAGCTTTATTATATGTGAAATATATTATTAAGATTGACTCAGCCATTTTGGAATCACGTGCAGTTTTTGGGTTCCCCCCCACCACCACCACCACCCAGTGCAAGGTAGACTATGTCAGACACGTGAGCAGGGGGAGCGTTTTATGGGTCTGTGCTGGACAAACGTGGGGAAGGAATTCAGTGTGACACCACCGCTAACTTTAATTCTGTCTGCTTCATTAGAGTAGAGGAGGAGAAAAACCCGAAGGACTGCTGAGGTCACCGCCAGTCTGGTCCAAGCCCCTCCCCTCTGTTCCCAGTCTTATACTGGAACAACTCAAAGTCCCACTGGAAGTCAGTGTTCACACAAGGACCAGCTTCTGAAGAGACCGGAGCTGTAAGCCATTGAACAGCCTTTTTTCAAGGATTGAATATGCAGATTTTTTTCTTAGCAGGACTCTGATCGACTGTCGTCCTTTGGATGTTACTGTTACACAAGGCATCCTGTGGGACACCAACCCTCATTTCATTGTTTTAATTGTCTTATGAAAGACAGACAGACAGACGGATAGGAAAGTGAAAGACACTATAAGAGAGAGACAGACAGACAGACAGACAGGAAAGGCACCATATAATAGATGTGAAAGGCACTATATAATAGATAAATAGATTTGAAAGGCATTAGATAGATAGATAGATAGATAGATAGATAGATAGATAGATAGATAGATAGATAGATAGATAGATAGATAGATAGATAGATAGATAGATAGATAGATAGATAGATAGATAGAAATTTACTATATAATGGAGAACAGGGTCTCCCTTGGACCATAACCATGACAAAACAACCACCATGTTTTGCAGTGTACTGGCATTGTTTGAATGGGGCCAGAAGAAGAGGCTTAGTCAAATAGACATGGGAAAGTCAAGACTAATTAACTGTGTAGCTGCCCTGTATAGTGTTAAACCAAAACAAAACGCACTCCTAACTGTTCTACTAAAGTAAGACATTAGTCGGGCGCAGTTAGTTCAGAATGTATAAGCAAGAAAAAGAAAACTTGAGAGCATCACACCAGTCTTAGCATTGCTACATTGGTTACCTGTGTCATTTAGATTTGATTCTAAAATGCTACTAATGGTGTGTAAAGTTCTGAATAATTTTGCCCTTTCCTAAATGTTGGAGTGCCTGTCCTCCTATATTCCAAGTATTAACCTTAGATCTTCTAATGGTGGTCTGCCTATAACTCCAAGAGCCAAGCTTAAAAGAAGTGGTGAGGAGGCCTTTTGCTATTATACAACAAAAATCTGGAAGTCTTTTCCAACGGTGATACATCAGGCTAACTCTATTGAACATTTTAAGAAACTCCTGATAGATAGATAGATAGATAGATAGATAGATAGATAGATAGATAGATAGATAGATAGATAGATAGATAGATAGATAGATAGATAGATAGATAGATAGATAGATAGATAGATAGATAGATAGATATGTCCTATTCTTACTGGGTCTATCCTCTGCCTCCTTGTCCCTCTCTCTGACCTTGTCATCCTTGGACTGCCCTCAGCTGGTTTGGCTCCTACCTCTTGGGCAGATCCTACCATGTGCCCTGGCAAGGACAGACTGTCAAGGGTGCACCAGGCAAGCACAGGGGTCACTAGGCCCTATCATTCAGTCCCATGGTTTCTCATATCAGTGCAGATGATATGCAGCTGTAATTGTTATCCCCGCCAGAGGACCACATGCTAAGCTCTCTCTTTTTAAACTATTTGAAGTTCATCACTACTTTTTATATAGCGCCTTTCACCTCTCCCTCTTCTTAAACGATTATATAGTGCCTTTCACCTCTCTCTCCTTTTACCTATTTGAAGTTCATCACTACCTTTTATATAGCGCCTTTCACCTCTCCCTCTTCTTAAACGATTATATAGTGCCTTTCACCTCTCTCTCCTTTTACCTATTTGTAGTTCATCACTATCTATTACACAGTGCCTTTCAGCTCTGTTTCTTTTTTAATCTATTTGCAGTTTATCACCATCTTTTATATAGTGTCTTTCACCTCTCTCTCTATTTGTAGTTCATCACCACCATTTATATAGTGCCTTTCACCTCTCCCTCTCTCTATTAATCTATTTGTAGTTCATCGCTATTTCATCTACTTATCCATCTAACATTTAGTGCCATTTATCCCTCTCTTTATTTTTATCTGTTTCTTGCTTATCTCCGTCTCTCTGTCTATGTGTCTACCATCCTTCTCTGTCTTCTTATCAATGTAGTTTATCACTATCTATTATATAGCGCCTTTCACCTCCCTCTTTCTTATCTATTTGAAGTTCTTCACAATCTGTCTCATTTGTAGTTAATGACTATCCCTTATATAGTGCCTTTCACCTATTTGTAGTTCTTCATCATCTGTCGATTACTTATATTATGCCGTTCATCACTCACTCACTCTGTCTTTTTCCCATTTGCAACTCATCGCCGTCTATCGATTTTCAGATACACAGTTTAGCACCAAGTCAAGCAGTAACACACGACAAGTCTAGAAGAGGAAAGTGAAATTAGGAGGAAAAACTGAAATCCCCACAAAGCCCTGACAAACAGTAACATGGCAGACACCATCAGGAGGCACGGCGCCGGCCAGGGTGTCCCAGCTGTCTTTTGGGATCGCTGGCTCTTATCCAGTGGAGTTCCCTTTGACAGAATCGTCTCTGAGTGCAAGTGCCCTGGCCTCAATCTCAGCTGACATGGCGCTCCATTTCACTAATCGCGCCTCTCAGAAAATGAAACACACACACACACAACACTCCGCACGTGTGAGAAGGATGTTTCTCCCGCCTGAGTTTTGCCCCGCAGAACTCCTGACCCCTGACTCTTACCTGCTCCGTGAGGAGGGCGACCGTTCAAATGTCGAGGGACGATGCAGGAAACTGTCAAGTGGACTTCGGCTTTAGCAAAATCCTCCGCCGCCCCCCTTGCTGAAGAGACAATTTATTTGCACTGGAATGAGGTGGAGAGTGGATTATATTCTGAGCCCCTGAGCAAATAGAGAGGAGAGCAGACGAGCTGCCGCCTTCCCACCCCCACCCCCATCCCTGTCTCTCAGTTCACAAGTAGAATCAAACGGGCGCCGTGACCCCTCGAACACGAGCGTGAGCGCGCGCGCGCGCACATTCCAAAAAGAAATGTTAACTAAACAAAAATCCACATTCACACGCCTTCTGAAGAGCAGTCTCACTGTGGACACTCGGTAGGGGAAAGGAGAGCAAAGCAGAAAGTGACAAGAGTGCCAATACGAGGACAAAAACGAACACACAGGTGGTCCACGTCACACCTGGGGTCTGCTCTGGACTTGAGTCCCAAAAACGGACGAGCGAAAGTTTAGGAGCAAACCTCAGAAAAGAAAAAGAAATAAATCTAAAAGTCTGCAGTCTTTGATGGCTTTGCAATCAGCTCGCCATCATCAGGAGCCCCGCTAAATGTACCAGCTCTGGAGTCTAGAAAGGGGCATGTAGAGTGGGACACACGATGAAAAAAAAAGAAAAAAAAAAAGGGGGGGGGGGGGAGGTCTGGTCGATAAACATGAGAGTCCAGTTAATATCTTTAGTAATAACCATTCATGAAAATAGTTGAAATATTTGAAAACACTTCGGGCATCCTGAAGGATTTTAATAAATGACATCTAATTGACTTCCATCGCCGGGGGGCTATTCTGGTTTCCTCTCAAATGTCAAGAATAGGCGCAGGGTGGGCTGACTGGAAAGTCTAAACTCACCAGTAGGCCTAACTGTTGGCTGTAATGGGCTGACACCCCATATAGGGGAGGTTCTATCTATCTATCTATTATATTGTGCCTTTCATGTCACTCTATCTACTACATGATGATTTTCATATCTATCTACTGATCTAATATATAGTGCCTTTCACACCTATTACTACTTTGGGCCGTACATATTTGGCCTATCAATCACATTTCATATCTATCTGTTGATCAAACAATCCTATCATATCAATATATCTATTATAATGTGATTCCACATCAATTCACCTCTCTATTATATACTTCCTTTCTTATCAATTAGTTTATTATATAGTGCCTTTCATACCTATCCATTATTAGTTTGTGCCTTACATATCTAGCATAAGGGCGGCACGGTGCCGCACTGGGTAGCGCTGCTGCCTCGCAGTTAGTAGACCTGGGTTCACTTCCCGGGTCCTCCCTGTGTGGAGTTTGCATGTTCTCCCCGTGTCTGCGTGGGTTTCCTCCCACAGTCCAAAGACATGCAGATTAGGTGCATTGGCGATTCTAAATTGTCCCTAGTGTGTGCTTGGTATGTGTGTGTGTGTGTGCGCCCTGCGGTGGGCTGGTGCCCTGCCCGGGGTTTGTTTCCTGCCTTGCACCCTGTGTTGGCTGGGATTGGCTCCAGCAGACCCCCGTGACCCTGTAGTTAGGATATAGCGGGTTGGATAATGGATGGATGGATATCTAGCCTATCAATCACATAATGCCTTTCATAAGTGTTGATCAATCAATCCTATAGTGCCTATTATATCAATATATCTATTATAAAGTGATTCCATACTGTATCTATTCACCTCTCTATTATATACTTCCCTTCTTATTGGGGCCGGGACCGGAAGTGTCTTCCTCTGGGCTTCGGCACCTAACGGCATTTCCCGGGAACGGTCTATAGGGAACTGAGAAAGAGAGTCAGTGCACCCCTCCACCCCCTAGTCAGACAAGTTGTTACGATTATATAAGCCCTTCAGCTGCCTCCCACTCGCACGTGTGTGACAAGTGACTTTCATATACAGGTGTTTTCATAAGTACCCATTGTTTTCTGCCTGACATATATACTGTCACACACGTGTGCATGGGAGCCAGTCACAGGGACCAAAAGAAGGGAATTCCATGCCCAGCCAGGGGGTGGCAGGGTGCATTCAACCCTCTTATTTTGTCCCCGCAGACCAGACACTGGAAATCCGACATGAATACGAAGATGTCACTTCCTGTCCCGGCCCCGTTGATAACTTAATTTCCACAAACCTCCCTATAAAACCCCACTCCCTTCCTCTGTTGATCAGTTCTGTTTTGGACTCCGTTCTGTACATTGTTGCACTGAATGCTTTGCCTTATTTTTGCAGCCAAGGTCAAGTACACAGGTGGCTGCCCCAAACCTTTGTTTTGTGTCAAGGCTCTTTATTTCACAATACGTATTATAATGTGATTTCCGCATCTATCTATTATATAGTGACTTCAATATCTGTCTATCATATAGTGCCATTCAGATCAATATACTTATTATATAAAGATTCCATATCTATCTACCTCTATACATGGTGATTTTCAGACTTCTCTACCAATCTCCTATTTAGTTCCTTTCATATCAATTTCTGAATCAGAGGTGCTTTTCATACCTCTCCTTCCCTTTGTGCCTTCTGTATCTACGTATTTATTACACAGCACCTTTCATATCAATTATAGAGTCATTTTCCTATCTATATACTGATCATATAGTGCCTTTCATATCAATCTGTTAGGCAATGCTTTACATACCAGTCCATTATTTTGCACCTTTCATATCTATTTGTCCATCATATAGTACCTTTCATATCAATTCATCAATTATACAGTAGTTTTCCTATCTATATACTGATCATATAGTGCCTTTCATATAAATCTGTTAAACAAAGCTTTATTTACCAGTTAATTTGTGCATTTCATATTAATTTCTTATACAATGCTTTACATACCAGTCCATTATTTTGTGCCTTTCAGATCTATTTGTCCATCATATAGTGCCTTTCATATCAATCTGTGTATTACACAGTGCCTTTCATAACTATCCATTATTTTGTGCCGTCCATATATGCCTATTTTATTGTGATTTTCTTATTTATCTCCCAACTATAGAGTGCCTTTCATATCAACATATTTATATAGTGACTTTATATCTATGTACCTCTCTATTTTAAAGTTCCTCTCATATCAATCTATCTACTATATGGTGCTTTTCATGAATATCCATCATTTTTTAACATCCACCTTTCATATAGCGATGTTCACATCTCTCTTCCTTTTTACTATTGTGATGGATGGCCCGGGTCCTTTCCCGGTCAGGACGCCTCCATAACAGAAGGACTGGGGAGGAGGTGGACATATACAGGGCACCTCCTCCCCTGGAGTGCTAGATGACATCACCACAACTGCCCCCAAACCCCCAAAGGCTGTAACAGCACTACGGTTTCCGACAGGGCATCATGGGAATTGCAGTTCTGTAACTGCAATGTGTCACCGGGGGGTGCTGCAGGATCCGGGGAGCCCTACTTTGTGGAAGTGCTTTTGGGCCAAGCCTTTGGGACATCAGAAGTACTTCCCGGATTTCTACTCCGGGAGCCAGAGTCGGAAGGGAGAGGGAGTGGAGATGGAAGGAGAGAGAAAGAGAGAAGGAAGACACAAACAAGTGCTGTGTTTATTTATTTATTTATTTGTTTATTGTGCTTGGGGCATAATGTGCTGTGCAGGTGGGAAACAAGTGAAAGTGTTTCCCACAGTTAAATAAAAAAAAGTGTGTTGTGCCGGACTTGTGCCTTACGTTGGTTTGTGTCAGGTTTGGGCAGCTGGTGACCACACTATATAGTGCCTTACTGATTGATCTGCTTATCTCATGTCTGCTGCTGCCTGCAGTAGGCTCAGACCCCCCTTTAACCTTAGAATGTGAAAGGGTCCTTTTGAAAAGCCATGGAAGAACCGGTGGGAAGAGAGTATTTTCAAGACCATTTCTCTCCCGGACTGAGAAAGGGCATCAGGTGCCCCCTGGTGGTAGCCATGGGCCCCAGCAGGGTTGAGCTTCAATGCTCATAACCTGTGGCCCCACTGGAAGCCAAGAGGGTTGCCCTCTGTGGGTCGAGGGTGAAAGGGTCTTAAAAATACTGCCCAGGTTAAGGCATCCCGTCCGTCCGCCACAATGTTTTAGCGGGAACGCTATATGTGAAGAGGTACAGAACAGAAGCCATTTGGCCAGATATCTAGACAGAGGCTGCCGATTTCTCGTTCACAGACCCCAATTTCATAAATCATTAAGACGAGCCCGGCGCGGGGTGGATGGACGGGGTTAAATCTCTGGCAGGCGCTTCTGCCTTCTCCAAGTTTCATAGCTCAGCATCTGACAGCAAAGCAGTCCAGCTCTCCAGAGGTTAAAGTGGAGCCGTAGTTGGCACTCATCTCCTTGTCTAAATAAGGGCATGACGGGCAGACGAGGAGATGCGCTCAGCCCAGCTGGCAGGCTCTCTCCCCTTTAGCTGGGGCACGGCTCTCCTAAATGTTTACATTGCTCTGGTAATCGTTTCAGAAAAAGAAGAAGAAGAAACAGGGGGTGCTGGTGGGCCGCCTCACCAAGTCACCTGAAGGGGGTAAACAGGAGTGCCGTAGAGTTTGACCCCCCCATGAAGTAAGCCAATGACACGACTGCAGACCAATGACTACTAATGGCAACTTCTCTCTTTGTGGCCGCTGAAGAACAATGGAGTCAATTCTTTTCTTTTTCTTTTATTATAAAACAGAGACTCTGGTGGCTTCTCCTATTTGGAGTTCACCATCACTCCATTGACTTTCCTTTTGACCGAGGACCTCACAGAGACAATTCATTCATCCACACTGGACGTCTTTTCTTCTGAATTTAGAGAAAAAGAATTAACATTCTCTCAGTTCATTCTGGGCTATTACAATGGGAAGGGGTCGGGCTTGGGGGTTTATTTATAAAATTTGTGTGGATTCGAGAGTGAAAATATACAAACAGAAAAACGTATGACGTTACATGACGTATAAAATACAATTTATAAATCGCAATCGTGATGATGATGATGATGATGATGATATACTTTATTAACCCCCGAGAGGAAGTTGTCTTTTCGCATGACCTTTGGGGGGTTCAGAGCGCAGGGTATGGCTCCCCTGGAACCATTTTCAGGTTAAGGACCTTGTTCAGGCATCTTGAACCTTGCCCAGTTGCCGCCCTGAAACATCCATATATGGCTCATGCTAATCACCCTCATACATATGCAATCACAATGCCGGTGCTGCAGACTTTCATTGGCTGTTAAGAGTAGCCGCTCACATGACACATCCAGACCCTCCCTGCCTCCTCTGCGCCACAACAGAGCGTGCCCATAGGATGTGTGGCATTACAGCACGCCTTCTCTGTTCTCTGGGGGGGATCAAGGATCCAGTATGTGAGCGGGTAGCCACTATCACCTGGCACATGTGGCCAAAAGTTCTGAGAATGACCCAGGTGTTGGTTTTCACAAAGTTTGCTGCTTCGGTGTTTTTAGATCTTTGTGTCAGATGTTTCTCTGGTACACTGAAGTAAAATTACAAGCAGTTCATAAGTTTCAAAGACTTTTATTGACGATGCCATGAAGTTTATGCAAAGAGTCAATAGTTGCAGTGTTGGCCCTTCTTTCTTTTTCAAGACCTCTGCCATTCACCCTGGCACGCTGGCAATTAACTTCTGGGCCAAATCCTGACTGATGGCAGTTGCCCATTCTTGCAGAATCAACGCTTGGAGTTTGTCAGAAAATATTTTGCAAGTGCTTCCTTTGTTTTCGACATTTTTGTTTCTGACCCTTTCTGCAAATGCTGTTAAACGTGTTTGGCCCAGATGCTTGTTAGCTTGATGCCACTGGTTTTTGGTTTCATCTCCTGGTTCAATTTCTTTGCATTAGTGGCCTGTCAGATGTCACCTGTGGCCGAACACCACTGACCGTCCCCTCGTTCTGCTTCAAGGGAGTGACCCCACTTGGTAAAGGCTGCCCTGTCAAGCTTTGGGCCCATGGGACACCAATGATGAATCAACGCTTGAGCCCAACACCCAACACAACACATTTGATCTGAGTGGTCTGACAAACCTCTGAGAATACCAGAGTAAGGAATATGGTTTTCAAAAAATTCTGGTGTATTGGTGTTACTAATGGTGTCTCTGATGGAGTCCCGAATGAGGCACATTACCTGCATTGTGAGAGAGTGTCAGCTAGGGCACTACAGCCAGGTGGCGTGATTACCCGAGGGTGACCCGGCTAACAGGACCCTCATTGTTGAGGGCCCGAGTGGCTGGACCAGGGCAGGGGGCCACCCACATAAAACCAGGCTGTGGCAAATAGAGGGTCATTTCCGGAGGATGGGACTGGACCTCCACGTGTCTGCCTGGGGGGGATCCCGAGCTGTTTCATCGTGTGGTGGGTACGGTGACACTCTGTACCAGTGCACGCTCCCCAACTTGACTTGGTGTTTCTAAAAATCAGTGAGGCCCCAGAACCTGTTGATAACCCCTCCCAAACCCATCCCGCTATCACCGCTTACAGAACAAGCAAACAATTAAGCATTCCTTAAATACAATGCAGAAACAAATCCCCAGAAGAAAAGCCCGGATGATCTACAGATGAGGCCACGTGCATGCAAATAAAATTAGCAAAGTGCCATCCTGGGCAGCATCTGCTGATTTTTATGCTCCTAGTCCTGTGGAGACATTAATTGAAACCGTTTCCACATTACATTATAGTAACGACCTGGCTAATGAATAGTAATTGACACAGCTTGCATTTTAGACAGGAAAGCGTTCTTGTTTTTTTTTTTTTTGCCACTCACAATACATTTATATTCATTACTGACATACGAAAACAACAACTGAACAAATGTAATTAAGACCCAGGGGTCATTACAGGGAAACATGGCGCACACAGGCATCATTAAAGAGCACTGCTTTCGTTTCCTATCAAAATTGAATTCCACATTGATTTGGGGGGGGGGGGGGGGCTTGGATTTGAGAAAAAGCCTGTGCAAAATGAAATGAAGCTGACTCTCGCCATGACTAGGAAACGTGTGACGAGACACCGCAGAGGAAGGAGAAACGCACCAGACAGAGATCCCACCTACTACGCCATGGGTGATTAATGCCAAAAGCAGTTGCCGCCAATGCTTAATTCTCTTCTTCCTCTCGAGTTTCCTATTTATATTATGCTTGGTGTCCTCGATTATATTTTATTTGATTTCCTGAGGAGTTCTTATGACTTCTAGTTGGCTACTCTGGGGTTTTTGAGGTCGAGGAACTTGCTACAAAGATTTACCGTATATACTTGTGTATAAGTCAGATCGATCATAAAATCAGACCCCGACTTATACGCTGTCACACAAGTGTGTTTTGGAGACAACTAAAGGGCTTTAATACATGTAATTCCATGCCAGACCAGGGGGTGGCGAAATGCACTAATTTTCCCTCTTGATCTTTTGCAGACCATTCTAGGGAAATACCGCCCGGCTCTGGGGCAGCCAATGACGTCCCTTCCGGTTCCGGTGCTGATGACATCACTTCCTTCGCTGGCCTTTAAAGCCGCCATATTGCCTGAAGAGAATCAGCTCTGTTTTGGACTCAGTTGAATGCACATGACTTTGCAAATTAATTCGTTTTGCAGCCATAAACAATTATACGGGTGGCTGCCCCAAACCTTCGCAATGTCTGATGGTCATTATTGTGACAACGGCCATTCAAAAATGCGACACTTAAATTTTATTTACTTTTTACATCTTCTTGCCTCCTCCAATCTCACACGTTTCTCAGACGCATCAAATTTTGTTACCAATTTCTTTCGCCACTTCAACAACATTTAATTTAAAACCAGTTTCATATTCTCTTCTGATTGAACGCTCCATCGTAGATAAGGGATGCTCTTACCGATAAAGGTGTATGAGGGTGTGAGATACAAAAAACACAAATCAGTGCAAACTTTGCTTCGGAATAGTTCGGGTATTACCGTGTGGTCACGTAGGCACAATACCGTGTGCTCCGTGGTTATTCTCTCAGGGGGCGCGAGTTTTCCGCATTCGACTTATACAACAACATTATAAAATACCAGACTTATCCGCGAGTATATATGGTATTTCGTTGTATCCTAATTCCTGACAAAGTTGAAATATTTGAATGGCTTATCATAGCACCTTTTTAAATATCGATCAGTTTCACGTTGACTGTTGCCGAGGTAACCTCCCAGAGTGCTCCAGTTCTCGTGTGATATCACTGGCGCGACTGTATGTGAGGTCATATCATACACCATTTTCATATCCGTGTCTGTATTTTAATTTCTGGTTTTCTGTCTTATTTCCTGGCTCATAATTCCGATTCTTGTCTCACGTTTCTGGCTTGGCAAAACATCGATTTGTCTCATTGGTTTTGACCCTGGCATGTAATCCATTTTGGTACTCGTTTCATCTCTGGCAGAACATGCTAATCAATCCCTCGGCTCTCATTTTTTTTTTTCTAGAAAACCCCATAACAAACATTGGTCGCTACTGTGGATCGGCAAAATTCGGCGAAGCATTTTCTGCCAAGGATTTGCTGGGTTCGACATTGACCTTATTGGCCAAATTTTTCCCTGACAGTTCACCATGCAGCAAGATTTTGTTTTTTGTCCCAGTGTCCCATGATGCTTTGCAAGGCCATCATGATATCAAAACTGCTGTAGCGGCCAATGTTGAATGTGTCACCTACGTTCCGTCCTAACCAGCCAGCTGACTGATGCATATCCCTGTCACATGTCAGCAGAACGGTTATATTGTGTCCCAGGTCAAGCTTATCACTGTGTCAACCAACTGTTTGGTAGCTAATCTGTGTGGCTGAGTTCCCTACACGTTATGATTTGCCCCCTAAATTCGCCTTAATGGTGGCACCAGCCCTGCATGTCACATATTCAGTTGCGTACTCAAAACATGCAAAACACATACATTTTCTTCTAAAATATTGCTAATACTGCCAGAAAAATCATCACGTCCTAAACAGGAAACACATTTTGAATCGAAGATCTGCTTTTTCCCCCCTCATTCATTGGTTAAGAGTCCCGTCTTTAATTACAGAAGAGTTATTTAGCTCATTCCTCTAAGCGTTTGTAGATTAAATCAATGGGGCTTAGTGCCTTCTTAACCCTGTGACGCTTTCACAAAGCTCGCCACAGTTTAGGGGCCTAGTGCAGTGGTACCCACCTGCCAGTCTGCAGACCATTACCAGTTCGTGGAATCTTTCTGATGGTCTGTGGAAATAACTGAATTCTCATGTCAAGCTTTATATAGCCAATGGGAACTCTTTTCAGATACCATTTTGAACGAAAAATTATGTCCTGTTCTGTCCTGTTAATTTGATTTACACTTAACGTTACAGGGAAACTTGGTACTCCAACTACCACTCCCGGATCTAATGTTAGTAAAGGTGGAAGCTCAAAATTCCAAGAAATCAGGTCTCAAATCAACACGTGGTACACAGAAGTTGGCCCTCAGGATGCCCAAAGAGGCTACGAGTTTTACGAGGGCACTTCTAATTTTTTGACGTCTGACCAGATGTGAACATACATGCTGGTACTTTCTGTTTAAGACGAACACCGTGAAGCAGCAACTCGCACTTAAAGAGTGATGGGGGGAGTCCCCCATGAAGCTTTGAACGCTAAGAAACCCTAATATGTGATCAATCAGCAGGTCCCCTTTGATGTGCAATCAACAAGCTGGAGTTCCTTGTGAAGCTTCATGGTCCAGCAGCTAAAGGGCTCAAAAGAAGGTAGTTCTATGCCAGACCATGGAGTGGCAGAGTGTACTGAACTGCAGACCCACCAGGGGAAATTCTGTCTGGGTTTGATGACATCACTTCTGGTTACGGGGCCAGATGGTGTCACTTCTGTTTTTCCTGCCCAAATAATGTAATTTCTGGTTCCATGCTCAATGATGTTACCTCCGGTCTTGGATTCAATAACATCACTTCTGGTTACAGGGCCCGATGACATCACTTCTGTTTTCCCTGCCCAGATGACGTCACCTCTGTTTTTGGGCTCAATGATGTCACTTCTGGTTATGGGGCCCAATAACATCACTTCTGGTTACAGGGCCCGATGACATCACTTCTGTTTATCCTGCCCAGATGATGTCACCTCTGGTTCTGGGCTCAATGATGTCACTTCTGGTTACAGGGCCCGATGACATCACTTCTGTTTTTCCTGTCCAGATGACGTCACCTCTGGTTCTGGACTCAATGATGTCACTTCTGGTTACAGGGCCCGATGACATCACTTCTGTTTTTCCTGCCCAGTTGATGTCACCTCTGGTTCTGGGCTCAATGATGTCACTTCTGATTACAGGGCTCGATGACATCACTTCTGTTTTTCCTGTCCAGATGATGTAATTTCTGGTTCTGGGCTCAATGACGTCACCTCTGGTCTTGGATTCAATAACGCCACTTCTGGTTACAAGGCCCGATGACATCACTTCTGTTTTTCCTGTCCAGATGATGTAATTTCTGGTTCTGGACTTGAGGAAGTCACCTCCAGTTCTGAGCTTGATGACATCACTTCCATTTTTCCTGCCAAAATTATGTCATTTCCAGTTTCTGAGTTGGATGATGTCACCTCCGGTTACAGGCTCAATGATGTCACTTCAAGTTCCTGCCCAGATAATGTCATTTCCAGTTCCAGGCCTGATGACATCACTTCCGGTTCCTGTCCAGTTGTCAGATAATGTCATGTCCCCTGTCCGGCTTTAACACCACCATATTCCTTCTGTTACCTCAGTTCTCTTTCGGACTCTCGTCTGTAAAGATCGATTGCTTACTTTTTGCTTTTTACTTTTTTTGGCCAAACTTCCAAGTATACGGGGTGACTGCCCCAACCCTTTTCTGTGGTTTTAATGCGTTTCATCTCACACCCTGCAAATGTTCCACCATTCCTTGGGTCTTGTGGGCTGAACCCCCAGGAGGCGGGGCCACCCTGACATCACTACTGCTTGGGCCCTCCCTCTGCCTTTATATTGAAGTCACAGAGCATTGGGTTCACTGAGTTTGTGAATTGTGAGTATTTTGACCTTCTGGTTTGTGTTATGATCGCAACGACACACAAATACCAAAAGTGGGGTTAAACGTGAGCCAAGGGAGGAACCCTGACTTGACCATCAACAGTTTCTGTGGAATCTTTCACTTCTTAAATTGAATTTCTGAGGTTTGGATACGAATTGGGCTTCATGTTGGCCCTTGACTGTCTTTTTACCTTCTATTTTGGCAGTTTTTCCAATTTTCAAGCACCCAAAATCCAAAAAGCACTTGCAATAATGCCCACTAGAGGGGGCATATCGTCAAACCCCAGCATTTATTTTTGACAAAATTAGTCTGAAGCACAAGAGACAGCACAGCAGAGAATTCAAACACAGAGCACAGGTTCAAAAATCCAGTAATCACAAAAGGTACGAACCACAGAAAAACACTCCACGCCCTTGCAACTTCACAAGAAACCACCAGGAACTATGGAAGACCCTCCAGATTTACAGGGCAGTGGGGGTAGGACTGGGGCTGGAGTAGGGGCACCCCAACTGAATGACGGAAAAGACCCCTTTGTGTGGCGTCTCCCAGTTGAGTCTGACGGACTGGTTAAGGGAGACCTGTGTGGGGGTCAGAGGAGAGCCCTACCGGCGCCAATGGACTGGCAGTAGGACCCCGAACCCTGTCGGTGGGCATCTCCCCATACTGCAAGGTCCCGTTGGGATAAGCTTGGGAGACGCCCGATTTTAGAAAGAGGCACTGGGGCTCGGGCCTGCTTTTAGAAGAGGAACCTGCCGTGATTTTATTTATGGCTTTGAACCTCCACTTTCGACACCTTGTTTATTTATTGACTGTTTATTAAAGACAAATTTTACACCTGACCTTTTTGAACGCTCTTTGGATTTTAAATCAAAGCACCTAAGCACTTTAACACCAACCCCTTGCTGAATGTGCGTGTGTGTCCTCAGGCCGGCTATATCAATGGTTTCGGGACATGGAAGGTTCTGGAAGCACCAGGGTGCTTGGGGCTAACCCAGACCGTCACATACTAATGTATATAAAAAATATTTTTGGGTGGAGTAATCGTTTAAACCTGATGTGCACGACAGCCCACCACTGCACCCTCTTGACCGTGGTGGTCTGCTCTTGGGATGTCCTGCTGAGTGCGTGGCACACCACCTCTGAGGATGTGCTTGGTCAGATGCGTTTCTGACACTTTGCATGACATGTCTTTTTCTTTGCCCCTTATGTTACATCCCCCTTAAGAATGACAACTAAAAGGTCACCCACCACATCAGTGAAGTTCTTCAGGCAGGCTGTATGCTCCCTATGGAAGCAGTCTGGCACCCTCTAGTGGCCCAGCATGCACACTGCTTTCTGCAATATGAAGGTTTCAACACAGCGCCTCCTCTTCCTCCTCACCCTTCCTTCTTCCTCCTGTCACCACTTGGCACATTATCTCAATGACTATCGGTCCCTTATTTTCTAAAAGGCTCAATCCAGACCAGGGTATGCCAGTGGCACTGGGAGGGAAGCTCTGGGCAGGAAACGCGTCCATCACTGGGCTCATCCACGTGCAGGGGGTCCAATTCAAAGGCTCCATCTAACTTGACATACAAGTCTTAGAAGGTATGCGATGAAACCCCCCCACACAGACACGGAGAGAACATTGAATCTGCTGTTAACCCCCCCCCCCACCCCACCCCACCTCCACTGAGCCCCATCCTGGATGGCATTTCTTAATCTGAACAAACATTAGGATGAATCACTTCCTCTCTTTAATTAATTTGTGCCAACTACTGTAGGCTGTGCCCCCCGGGAGACCACAGGATACGTGGAATGCATGGAACTGGAGGCCTGTCTGTCACGGCTGACACAAGTCCAGTGTCCCAGTCTGACTGATCTCCTGGACCCCCACACCCAATTCATGGTTGTGGAGTGGTGGTCCAGGGTGGGCAGACCCAATACAAGCTTCCCTGGACATGAGGCAGGACCAACCCTGAATGGGGTGTCAGTCCAGCACATGGCACTCCCACTCGCCCATGCAGGGCCAAGGAATTTCTTTAAATTGTAACGCGGTGATTTCAGCCATCACTAAGAATAAAAGGATAGAACTTTGACTTTATATAGTGCCTTTATTAATTAGCGCAGCCCCAAAGCTTGGAGGTACTAAGAACAACAGTTTAATGCAACTGCACAGTCTGAACAATCCACACGTGAGCACATCATGGAGACGATTCAGGGTGCCACCTGGGAAAATGGCCACATGCTCCCCTTGGTCATTGTTTGGTGACAAAGAGGCTACAAAGGATGGACATCAAGCACTGAGTAAAGGAAAGGAAGCTAAAATATGTAGAGAGATGGCCGGAGCGGACTGGGCACAACTACCAATTTAGGCAGTCCAGGGCTCAGGTGCCACTAGAGGATGTGGGCAAAGCTAACGACCCTGAACCTACTTTCTTATTAGATTTTTCCCTCCCACTGCCACCGTCTTCCAATGACAAGTCCACCCCCCGCCCCAAACCATCCCTATTACATCAACTGGAATGGCCAGTAATGAGCCCACCTCTGACCATCAGTCCATAACTGAAGTCCAAGTGAGGAGACAACTGAGGGAACTCAGGCAGGGAAAGCTGCAGGACCAAAAGGAGTCCGTCCTCGCATTCTGAAAGCCTGTGCTGACCAACTCTGCGGTGTCCTCTGTCACCTGCTCAGCCTGTCTGTCCCTACGGCCACTGCTGTGGAAAACACCCTGCATGTTCACATTCCAAAGGTGGCAGGCGCCTTCTCCACCTACTGGCAACACACCAGGGTGCCTCAGGGTCTCACATCATGAAGACCTTTGAGAAGCTAGTTCTGGACTAGTTTAGTCCTCTTATGGCAGACCACCTGAACCCACTGCTGTTTGCCAATCAGACAAAGACTGGAATGGAAGGTGCAATCATCTGTCTGCTCCACAAGGCTGGACAAAGCTGGCAGCTCTGTAAGGATGACGTGTTTTGGTTTCCCAAGTGCCATCAGTACCATCCAGCCATCTGTGTTAAGGGATCAAATCGGAGATCTGCAGGTGGGTCAGTCTGTGGTGTCCTGGATGATGGAGTATCAGTCAGTGTGGGAGACTCAAGGACTGTGTGAACAACACTGGAGCACCACAGGGAACAGGCCGGTCTGTGCTTTACTTTTCACTCTGTACATCTCCGGCATTAAATATAACAGCAGGTCATGTCACCCATAGAAATTCTCAGATGATTCTGCTCTTATGGGGTGTATTGATGAGGGGGGATGAGACAGAAGAGGGGAGTCAGGGGGGCTGCAACTTAACATCAGCAACACCAAGGAACTTTCAAAAAGTCACTATGTCAGGTCACTTATTCAGGGAGAAGATATGGCGGTGGTCCACTCCTACCAGTCCACATTAATGACAGCTGGGGCTGGTCTTGGAACACAGAGGAACTAAAGAAGAAAGGGCGGAGCAGGCTCTTCTTCCTTAATGTGGGTAGAGATATCCTTCACAACTCTGTGATGATCAGTGGGATCTTCTATGCTGTGGTGTGCTGGGCTGGTAACTTCACTTCAAGAGAGGCCCACCAAATCAATGAGATAATTAAAAGGACAGGCTCAGTTATGGGACACACTTGGACCCCCCTGGAGGTAGTAGAGGAGGAGAGAATGAAAACAAAACTGAGTGCCATTATGAACAAAGCCTGCACATCGTCTCTGTGACGCACCAACACTGAGGATGTCCAGCCAAAGAATCACTCGGCAGAAAGTGGGTCAGGAAACACCATGGGGGTCCTTTATAGCAAAAGGCAATATGTCTGTATAGTGCCTCTCTGGAACTGCCAAGTCAGAAGTTTTCTTTTGTTTTACATTTTCTTCCCTATTAGTCATTCTGGTGTGTGCTCAGACCAAAGTGTGTGTGTGTGTTTTCATTTATTCATCTGTTTATGACTTTATTTATTTTAAGAGCTTCTGTAAAAAGCCCTATTTCCCCTATCTATATGTCTGTTTCTCTATCATATAGCGCCTTTCACATCTATCTATCAATCTATCATATAGTGCCTTTCCTCATCCGTCTGACTGTCTATCATATAGTGCCTTCCACATCTATCATATAGCGCCTTTCCTTATCCATCTATTTGTCATATAGTACCTTTCCTTATCCGTCTGACTGCCTATCTATCATATAGTGCCTTTCACAGCTATTTATCTATCATATAGTGCCTTTACTTATCCATCTATCTGTCTGTCATATAGTGCCTTACCTTTTCTGCCTATCATATAGTGCCTTTCCTTATCCGTTTAACTGTCTATCTACCATATAGTGCCTTTCACAGCTATCTATCATATAGTACCTTTCCTTATCCGTCTGACTGTCTATCTATCATATAGCACCTTTCACAGCTATCTATCTATCTATCATATAGTGCCTTTCCTTATCCATTTGACTGTCTACCTACCATATAGTGCCTTTCACATCTATCATATAGCGCCTTTCACAACTATCATATAGTACCTTTCCTTATCCGTCTGACTGCCTATCACGTAGCGCTTTTCACAGCTATCTATCTATCATATAGTGCCTTTCAGTATATCTATCTATCTGTCTATTATATAGTACCTTTCCTTATCCATCTATCTGTCTATCTGTCATATAGTGCCTTTCCTTTTCTGCCTATCTATCTATCATATAGTGCCTTTCCTTATCCATCTATGTCAATCATATAGTGCCTTTCCTTATCCGTCTGACTATCTATCATATAGTGCCTTTAAAATTTATCATATAGTGCTTTTCCTTATCTATCTATTATATAGTGCCTTTCACAACTATCATATAGTGCCTTTCCGTATCTATCTATCTGTCTATCTATCATATAGTGCCTTTCCTTATCTGCCTATCATATATAGTGCCTTTCAGTCTATCTGTCTATCATATAGTGTCTTTTCTTATCAATCTATTTAAAGTTTCTGTCTAGCTCAAGCAGCATCATCACATACCAGAGGACAGTCACGGTACAGTCTTTATTTTAAATCGTGCAGTTCACAGAACATGCCATTAGAGGGCAGTTCACTTATCAGATAACCCCAAGCCACCTGAAAGTCAAGACGATGCACACCACCTTTGTAAATCAGAATCGACGTTATACAGAATGACCAGGAGATGGCAGTATGGGGCTGCTTATTGCTAACCCGTTGTAGGTACATTAAAAGTCTTCATATAAACCTTGAATTGTGTAACAGAAGGTCGTCATGGGGGTTTCTACAGTTAGAGTTTTTTTTTTTGTTTTACTTTTATTCATATCGGCTTACAAACCAGCTAACGTGGAGCCACATTTCTGGCAGGGTAAATGGCTGGAGTAGGTAGTGAAGAAGACACCGAGAATGCTGTGTTTCCAGCGACTACCGGCCACAGTGCATACCACACCAGGTCCTGAAGCTCCTGTCCAGTTCACGTCTAAATATTTTGGGCGCACATTGTTGACACAGACCGACAACTGGAGCCCAAAAAGTTACAAAGGTCAGAGACGCTTGGATTGCACAACACTCAGCTGTGTTTGCAGTAGAGCACCTTAGCCACTAGGGGGCGGCACAGTGCAGTCGCCCCTGCTATCCCCTCAAAGGCTTGTAGATTATCAATGTGAGTTATGCAAAAGACTCCTCACAACAGTGAAAGGCACTATATAACATAAAGCCTGACTGCTCTTTAGCCTCATACTACATAACCTTAACTAATTTGCTTCTGCAGGGTCACTCAGCCTGCCAAAGTGACTTTCAAGCCATCACAAAACAAAAGTGACAAGGGGAGCGCCTGCAGTCAAGGTGAGTTCTCAGGGGTCCTAAAGCGACACAGTGGTAAAAAGTCAAACTTCAGCCTCGTCCCACTGACCATTATGTGACTTTCAAACCAAAATGGATCAGCACCAGGTAGCGAAGCGAGCCCCTCAGGATCACACAGTGTCTCAGCGGCAGGACTGAAACTGCAGACTCATGCTTTACAGTAAAGCCCATTAGCCACTGGGGGGCAACAAGCAGGGCCATCTTAACGTATGGGCACTGGCTGTGTGGGGACCCAGGAGGCACAGGGGTCCACCAGGTTTCTGATGACTATGTATGTTTCGACTTTGCTGTCAAAATAAGGGCCCACGCGTACTACTTTGCCCAGGGGTCTATCATGCTGCTAAGACAGCCCCTGCTGCCAAAGTGACATCCAAATTCCACATGAATGGAGGATTGTGTGTTACAACCATGAAGCTCTGGCGCACTAAGTGAGCCTCCTCTTGATCACACAGTAACCCAATGGCAGACACTCAGACGTCCTGCTTATTCTATAAAATGAAACTCATTAGCTGCTCCTGGGTCACAAAACCTGCCAAAGTGATTTCCAAATCACAAAAAAAAGACAACTATGTTCGTATTTCTCTGATGGGAGCAACAGCAAGTTTAGTGAGTCTCTAGTGGTCAGTCACAGAATCTCTCAATGGTGGCGATTTCAAGTTCAGCCTCCTTAGGACAAAATGAAGCTAATTAGCCACTGCAAGGACACACCGCCTGCCAAAGTGACTTCCAAATCATAATGGAACAGTGGAAGTGCTTCAGGGGCTGTGCAGGTAGTAAGCAGCCTTTAACAGAAACTTTCGGTTCTCCCATTCTGCTAAATTGGCCTTTGGGGGTAAATGAAGTTCTCTCTTTACATTTACTTATGTGGCTGACACCTTCATCCAAAGCGACTTACAACATCACATTGAGGAATTTATTTATTTAAAGAGCTTCTGTAAAAAGCCACATTTACCCTGAGGACAAATAAAGATTATATAGTGCCTTTCACATCTACTGTATCTGTCAATCTATCATCTAGTGCCTGTCCTTATCTCCCCTGGGGACAAATAATGATCTATCTATGATAGAGTGCCTTTCATATCTATCTACCTATCTATTATATAGCGCCTTTCACATCTATCTATCTATCATATAGTGCCTTTCACATCTATTTATCTGTCTCTCTATCATAGAGCATCTTTCACATCTATCTCTCTATCATATAGTGCCTTTCACATCTATTTATCTGTCTCTCTATCATATAGCACCTTTTACATCTATCTATCATAGAGAGACAGATAGATAGTAAAGGCACTATATCATATAGCGCCTTTCACATCTATTTATCTATCTATCATATAGCGCCTCACATCTATCTATCTATCTATGATATAGCACCTTTCATATATATCTATTATATAGTGCCTTTCACATCTATCTATCTGTCTCTCTATCATATAGCACCTTTCACATCCATCTATCATATAGTGCCTTTCACATCTGTCTATCATATAGCGCCTTTCACATCTATCTATCTATGATATAGTACCTTTCATATCTATTTATCTGTCTCTCTATCATATAGCACCTTTCACATCTATCTATTTACTGTATCTATCTATTTATCATATAGTGCCTTTCACATCTATCTACCTGTCTCTCTATCATATAGTGCCTTTCACATCCATCTATCTATCATATAGTGCCTTTCACATCTGTCTATCATATAGCGCCTTTCACATCTATCTATCCATCTGTCTATCATTTCGTGCCCTTTCTTGTCTATCTACGGTATTTAAAGTTCTGTCTAGCTTGCGCAGTATCGTCACACGCACCGAGTCGGAGAGACACGCTTGGTTGCATTTCCTTTGGTTTTCCAGCTGGAGTCCAGGCCGGTGAAGTGACTTTGCTTGGGGTCACACAATGGTGTCAGTAGTGGGATTTGAACCCTCAACCTCAGGGTTGTTGAAGTCTTAGCTCCAAAGCCTTAACCACTACACCACACCATTCATTTTATAGCGCCTTTCACACCTCATCTACCTTATTTAGTGTCCTCCATTATATAGTGCCTTTCACATTGACATTATGTAGTGTGTGTTATTGATATTTCACATCTCCTTTATGAAGGGCCCTCTGTGTTATACTGTATAGTGCCTTTCACACTTACCTGACGTAGTGCCCTCAGTCTGTGTTCTACAGTGTCTTTCATAGCTTATCCACCTAATGCAGTGCCCAATATATCTGTTTTATAGTGCCTTTCACATCTACCTCATTACATGGCCTCTATTATACAGGATGGACAGGCTTGCTGCTCAGATGATGACAAGAGCAGACCACTCAGCCCACTCACCCAGAGCGTCTAAAGTGGAAGGACCCTAAGTGTAGAACACGTCAACGGCAATGGCACCCCCTTCACCACGATGACGCCCAGTCCAATCAATCCCCCCTGCCGTACTACACAGAGTGGTGAGCTCTTTGGGGAGCCTTTCTGATTTTTGCAGATGGAGCACCTAACCCTCCTCCTCCTCCTCCTCCTCCTTCTCTTCTCCTTTGACTCAATCAGCCCTTTCTCAGACTTTGCCTCGAGGCTTTTTTTTTTATTTTTGGCCTATTGTTTTTTTTTTTTCCTGTTAAACTGACATACCTCATTTTTTTACCTGAAAATGAAACAAGGACTTTGAAGACTGCAGCAAAGCAGCACTGTCACCAGGAGCACATGGTTAGGGGGGTTTGTGGGGGAGGAGGCTGCAGCAGCAGCAGTAGCGGTGGGCCATGGTGGGCTCAAAACTGACATTGTCAGGACTGGATCTTTGATTTTTGTCAAATCTTGTACTTTCTTCCTCTACTCCCTTAATTATTCATTGCCCCCCCCCCCCCCCCCCCCTTTTTTTTTTATATTATTCGTAATTTTGCTCCGGTCCCTTTCTCTGTCATTCTGTGTTTGGGATTTTCAGCTATGACCTGCCCCTTATGAGAACAATTTTGATGAGAACAAGCCTTGCATTCTTTTGATTTTTATGGTCCTTTTTCTGCATTAATTTTAATTTCTCAAGTTAATAATAATAATAATAATAATAATAATAATAATAATACTAGGGTTTGAACCTTATTCTTGGTTTTAATCAACAGTTTATGCTCTGATACATTCTTGAAATTCAAATAATTTTAGGGAGCAGCAAACTCTGCAAACTAACATGGAGTTGTGACTTGATGACGGCAAAGTGAGCGCCCAACCAAGTGACATGGCAGAAAGAGAAAAGTAAGAGCAGCAACATCTGCAGAGTGTCAAGCACATAGCAGAAGGCGATTTAATGACAAAAGAGCAGTTACTTCTGATTAACAATCAAACAAATCACAAAAAAACAATTAAGCGACAAAACAAGAAATAGAAGAACAGCAACATCTTCTAATTGTCAAGCAACTCACAAAAGGTGATTAGGTGACAAAGAACACCATAAGAAGAAGAAACAAAAAGGAAGAGCAACAACATCTGCAGAGCATCAACCACATTGCAGAAGGTGATGAAATTACAAAAAACACCATAATAAGAAAAGGAGGAGCAGCCACATCTGCTGAGTGTCAAGCATATTGCAGAAGGCTATTAAAGGACAAAGAACATGTTAATAATAAGAAAAAAGGAAGAGAAGTTACTTCTGATGAACATCAAACAAATCACACAAGGCAATCAAGTGACAAAGAAAGAAACAGAAGAATAGCAACATCTTCTACGTGTCAAGCAACTCAGAGAAGGTGATTAGGTGACAAAGAACATCATAAGAAGAAGAAAGAAAAAGGAAGAACAGCAACATCTGCTGAGCGTCAAGCAAATCACAAAAGGCAATCAAGTGACAAAGAGTTTCACTTGCGTCATGGGTGGCACGGTGGCGCAGTGGTAGCACTGCTGCCTTGCAGTAAGGAGACCTGGGTTCGCTTCCCGGGTCCTCCCTGCATGGAATTTGCACGTTCTCCTTGTGTCTGAGTGGGTTTCCTCCCACAGTCCAGATACATGCAGGTTAGGTGCATTGGCGATCCTAAAATTGTCCCAAGTGTGTGCTTGGTGTGTGGGTGTGTGTGTGTGTGTGTGTGTGTGTGTGCGTGCGTGTGTGCCCTGCGGTGGGCTGGCGCCCTGGCCGGGATTTGTTCCTGCCTTGCCTTGGAAGCCTTTTTGGGGTACATGGACCTTGAAGTCAAAACAGATATGAAAAGGAACAAAAGAGACACCCTAGAAAACTGGCATGCATGGAATCATTAAAATAGATTTTCATTACAAGATGTCATGTAGCTTGGATTTAAACACCCACACGGCAGAAAAAGCCTACAGATACCACCGGGCACCTGCACTAGTGATGCCCCTCGCCAAGGTGTCCAGCAAGATTCACCAAACATTAAAATAAAGTTTGTGACGGGGCACTGTCACATCACATCAGCGATATCATCTGTCTTAATGGGCACAAGAGTGTAGCCTGCCAACACTCGCATGCTGAACCCATCTGGATGAACTGGCATCAATAAGGGAGTCTCACGTAGCCACCATTCTAAAACTGCCATGAGTACATTGTGAGTTAACAACAGAGGATCAACACTTTAATTAAAGATACCGCCTTGCAACGCTCCAAGTATCCACTCGGTGTGCAGATTATTAGGCACCCCTGTGCACCTGCTTATTCACGCAATCACCTCGTCTGCCAATCGTGTGGTGGCAGCACAAAGCATGAAACCCTGCAGATGCAGGTCAGGAGCTTCAGTTAATCACAAACTAGATACTCAAAGCATATTTTGGTAACACTGGTTTAGGAACTGCAAAAATGCCTCTATTACTCATTTATGCTTACTGCATGTAACAAAACCTTGGTAACAAGAAATGGCATATAACATTGTACTGCATTTGTCGTTCCAACTGATGGTGCATCACAAACATTAACACTGCTTTTAAAAATCCAGTAGGAAATGGCATATAACTGAGACACATGCATTTCAAATGTCATTCCAACAGATGGTGCATCACAAACATTAACTCTGCTTTTAAAAATAGAGTAGGAAATGGCATATAACTGAGACGCATGCTTTACAAATGCCATTCCAACTGATGGCACACCTCCCACGTTTGTAGTAATGCGTTTTTATTATTACACATGTCTATGAAAGTGAAGAAATTTCAACAAGTGGCCTAACCATTCTAGGGCGGTATTTCCTTTGATGGAAAATGTAGTCTAGTGCTAGCAAAACAGTTTGGTTTCTTCTTAACTCACAAACTAGATGCTAAAAAGTTCAAAATATATATGTATATGTGTATATATTAGTGCTGGGAGGTATACCGGTTCATACCAAAAACCGTTTTTTATTTTTGTTCTGATATGGATTTTTCTTATACCGCAATACCGGTTTAAATAGCCTAAACAACGTTTGGACCGTGGCGCAGCGGGAAACTGTTTAAGGGGGGACAGTTTTCACTGCTACACCGCTAAACACGCATGCAACTGAGTACATGTGTTAGTGGAGGTATTGAGCGGTGAAAATGGACAGAGAGCATTCTGAAACTGAAGCTGTAGCAGACAATAAAGTTGAACATGATGACACAGAAAAACTTTTGCCGAAAAAAGGAGCTGTGTCTGTTATCTGGAGATACTTTGGTTTTAAAAGGTCGGATGTGGACCAAACAAGTATTTACTGCAAATGCTGTTGAGCTAAAGTTGTCGCTGGAGGCGGTAACGTGAGCAATTTGCTGTACCACCTTAGCCGCAAACATGCTTTGGAGTACCATGAAAGTATGGAACTTAGATTGGCACCCTCCACATCCTCAGGTAAAACTGAAAAAGCTCGAGGACACTGGAGGACTGCCTACAACAAAAAAGGCAAGCGGTGGATCGAGAGTACCAAGGCCATTACAATCCATAAACAGTGCATCCAGAAAGTTTTCACAGCGCATCACTTTTTCCACATTTTCTTATGTTACAGCCTTATTCCAAAATGGATTAAATTCATTTTTTTCCTCAGCATTCTACCCACAACACCCCATAATGACGACGTGAAAAAAGTTTACTTGAGGTTTTTGCAAATTTATTAAAAATAAACAAACTGAGAAATCCCATGTCCATAAGTATTCACAGCCTTTGCTCAATACTTTGTCGATGCACCTTTGGCAGCAATTACAGCCTCAAGTCTTTTTGAATATGATGCCACAAGCTTGGCACTCCTATCCTTGGCCAGTTTCGCCCATTCCTCTTAGCAGCACCTCTCAAGCTCCATCAGGTTGGATGGGAAGCGTCGGTGCACAGCCATTTTAAGATCTCTCCAGAGATGTTCAATCAGATTCAAGTCTGGGCTCTGGCTGGGCCACTCAAGGACATTCACAGAGTTATCCTGAAGCCACTCCTTTGATATCTTGGCTGTGTGCTTAGGGTCGTTGTCCTGCTGAAAGATGAACCGTCGCCCCAGTCTGAGGTCAAGAGCGCTCTGGATCAAGTTTTCATCCAGGATGTCTCTGTACATTGCTGCAGTCATCTTTCCCTTTATCCTGACGTCTCCCAGTTCCTGCCGCTGAAAAACATCCCCACAGCATGATGCTGCCACCACCATGCTTCACTGTAGGGATGGTGCCAGGTTTCCTCCAAACGTGACGCCTGGCATTCACACCAAAGAGTTCAATCTTTGCCTCATCAGACCAGAGAATTTTCTTTCTCATGGTCTGAGAGTCCTTCAGGTGCCTTTTAGCAAACTCCAAGCAGGCTGCCATGTGTCTTTTACTAAGGAGTGGCTTCCGTCTGGCCACTCTACCATACAGGCCTGATTGGTGGATTGCTGCAGAGATAGTTGTCCTTCTGGAAGGTTCTCCTCTCTCCACAGAGGACCTCTGGAGCTCTGACAGAGTGACCATCGGGTTCTTGGTCACCTCCCTGACTAAGGCCCTTCTCCCCCGATCGCTCAGTTTAGATGGCCGGCCAGCTCATGGAAGAGTCCTGGTGGTTTTGAACTTCTTCTTCTTACGGATGATGGAGACCACTGTGCTCATTGGGACCTTCAAAGCAGGAGAAATTTTTCTGTAACCTTCCCCAGATTTGTGCCTCGAGACAATCCTGTCTCGGAGGTCTACAGACAATTCTTTTGACTTCATGCTTGGTTTGTGTTCTGACATGAACTGTCAACTGTGGGACCTTCTATAGACAGGTGTGTGCCTTTCCAAATTATGTCCAGTCAACTGAATTCACCACAGGTGGACTCCAATGAAGCTGCAGAAACATCTCAAGGATGATCAGGGGAAACAGGATGCACCTGAGCTCAATTATTGAGCTTCACAGCAAAGGCTGTGAATACTTATGTACATGTGCTTTCTCAATTTTTTTATTTTTAATAAATATGCAAAAATCTCAAGTAAACTTTTTTCACGTTGTCATTATGGGGTGTTGGGTGTAGAATTATGAGGAAAAAAATGAATTTAATCCATTTTGGAATAAGGCTGCAACATAACAAAATGTGGAAAAAGTGATGCGCTGTGAATACTTTCCGGATGCACTGTAGATAGATATGAAAGGCACTATATAATAGATAGAAAGATATGAAAGGCACTATACCATTGATAAATAGATATGAAAGGCACTAATTAATAGATAGATAGATAGATAGATAGATAGATAGATAGATAGATAGATAGATAGATAGATAGATAGATAGATAGATAGATAGATAGATAGATAGATAGATAGATAGGGGGCGCTATATAATTCCATACATAGGAAAGTCATTACATGTTAGTTGCCAAAGACACAATGACAGGACAGTTACCATATAATGTATTCATAGCTAGATAGGAAAGGCACTATATAAAAGTCAAAGTCATCAATTAATACCCCACACGCCCACCTCTCAGATGTGGCACAATCAGATCATTCATTGTAAAAGGCTTGAGTGACACCAGGAGAACATGCCAACTGTCGATGGTTTGAGCTGTGTGACAGCAGCGCTCCAGCCGGTGCCACCACATGACACTTAATGTTGAAATTAACTCCTAAACTCTGCAGATCTTCACTGATTTACAAATGCAGGTGTTTATTTATTTATTTTCTTCACACTCATTAGTTAATTGTTTAAATATTCATTGATTTCGGGGGAGCTCTGATAGATGCGTGCTCTACATTCAGTGGCCTCTCGAGAGACAGCAGCCATTCCTGATGAGCAGATACACGGCACTTCATCGACTTCATTTCTCAGTCTTGATAGACGTTAATTAGGCTTAACAGAAAATGGCCAGTATTCTCATTACAGTCATTATCAGAACAAAGGCGGCTCATTTTGTTGTGGCCCTCGTGACACATTTTCTCATGAAGATGTTTCATCATATGCAGAACATCAATTAACTACAGCAGCCCCTCACTCCAGGCCCATCTGTACTGATTACGGTTTAATTTGGCTTATCAGAGCTTCAGGTGACATGTCAGGGTAACCCATTGAGATGGACAAGGGAGTTGAACACAGTTTCGCTGTTACAGTACAAGTGTGTGTGTGTGTGTGTGTGTGAGTCTTGGCCAGCCGTCCGATTCGCTCCACCACTGACTATCACGATCTCTCACGAAGAGCCTGAACTTTGAGGTTCTTCTCAAAATGGCAGCTGCAGACATAAGGGAGGGTGGCACAGTGGCACAGTGGCGCAGCGGTTAGTGCTACAGACTCACAGCTCAGGCCATCCTGGGCTCAAACCCTTCACTTGCTCATCATGTCTGCACGTTGTAACCTCTCAGATTAACTGGAGGGTCTGAGGTAGCCTCGTGTGAGGGTGGGTGTGAGTGGGCTTATGTGTCCAAGGGCTGCTGGGATTGGCTCCAGCCCCTCAGGACTCTAAACTGGATTACGTGAGTCTGTAAATGTATGATTTAAATTATTGTGGCTATTAATGTGTGCTCTAACTGGAAAAACAAACAAAATGAAAGTATCCAATTGTATCTTAAAAATTTGTAAGTCACTTTGGATAAATGCACGAGCCCAATATGTAATGCACAACACATATGAAGTGCTTATGGATGGTGTAGGGGGACGTGGTTTTGAATCACAGTTAAAAAACAGAAAGGAGTCGTCTTAGTAGAGACAGACAAAGGAGATTTCTGCAGAATGCAGACAGGCAGGCGACACCTCGTGCATAAAAGTCAAAATTAATTTTTGTAGACCAGTCGGATTTAGAGGAAGGTCCACTCAAAAATCTTAAATCTTAAAATGATCTTTTTTTTTGGCTACACGTGCTTAAGAGGGAGACGCTTAACCTTTACATGTACTGATATGGCCTGTCAAGTGACTCTGGACAAAGAGGGGCTAGGGGTGCTCATCGTGGCCCTTTAAAAGGTCTGCAGCTTAAAGTGAAAGAGAGAACCAGAGAGGTTGAGGAGGAGAAGGAGGAGGAGGAAGAGCAACACCGCCACCAAGAAGACCCGTGCACGGAGACGCAGCAATGGAATCTTAACAGACTGATGTGGAAAACAGGGGTGACCCCGACACAGACAGGCAGAGGCACGAGTTCCAGCACAGCACACATTTATTGTCCTGCGCTCCCCACAATACAAAGCACCAAGCACTAATGCCCAGTCCTTTCTTTTCTTCTCTTCTCTCCTTTCCACCTTCACTGGCAAAGCTTCATCCCTCTTCCTCCCGACTCTGGAGTGAGGCGGCCCCTTTTACGTTACTCCAGGTGGCTCATCAGGGTTAACTGGAATCACTCCCAGGTATGATGGAAACCCAAAGTAGGGCTCTACAGCTCCCCCAGGCGGCCCCCATGGAACCCAACAGGACTGGGCCAAGCTCCAACTCCCAGAATGCCCTGCGGTAGTCCATGGTGCCACAGCCGCCCAGGAGGACTGCCCTTTAGCGTCCTGGGAAAGGTAGTGCCTTGTGGATGGTCTCTCCCCCCGTCCCTGGTAATGGCCGCGGGCGTCCGTCACACTGAACACTACACACACACACACACACAAGGTGTGCCAGCCAGCATCATCTGTGACAGCTGCTGAAATATCCAGGTTGTACCAGAGATTTCGTCACAGCCATTGACCTTTTTATTGGCTTTCACTATTTGGCACATTAAGAATAGTCAAAAATGTTAAAGACTATAACGACTGAATAAACATTTTTCAGTTTTTTATTTTTAATTAATTTGCAAAAAATTCTAAAATGCTCTCTTTTGAAGCTATTGGACAACACTGAATAAAAAAAAACGGATGCATGGAAGAGCCCTGGCACATTTTTTATTTTGTTTCAAGTCCACCTTAATAAAAGGACAAGTGTCTGTCTGTGTATCTGTGTGTCCATCCAGTTGCTACGTCTCTGTTATATGCCATTTGGTACGGGATTTGTAAAAGCAGTGCTAATATCTGAGATGCGCCATCTATTGAAATTGCAAATAAAATGCATATTAGGACCACAGATGTTTAGGATGAGCCATCTGTTGAATTGACAAATGCAATGCATTTTATTACTACAAATGTTTGTGATGCACCATCTGTTGAAATTGCAAATAAAATGCATTTTAGGACTACAAATGTTCGTAATGGGCCATCTGTTGAAATGACAAACGCAATGCATTTTAGGACTACAAATGTTTGTGATGCGCCATCTGTTGAAATGACAAATTCAGTGCATTTTATTAATACAAATGGTATTGATGCGCTATTGAAATTGTAAATAAAATGCATTTTAGGACTACAAATGTTTGTGATGTGCCATCTGTTGAAATGACAAATTCAGTGCATTTTATTAATACAAATGGTATTGATGTGCTATTGAAATTGCAAATAAAAAACATTTTAGGACTGCAAATGTTTGTGATGGGCCATCTGTTGAAATGACAAACGCAATGCATTTTAGGACTACAAATGTTTGTGATGCGCCATCTGTTGAAATGACAAATTCAGTGCATTTTATTAATACAAATGGTATTGATGTGCTATTGAAATTGCAAATAAAATACATTTTAGGACTACAAATGTTTGCGATGGGCCATCTGTTGAAATGACAAACGCAATGCATTTTAGGACTACAAATGTTTGTGATGCGCCATCTGTTGAAATGACAAATTCAGTGCATTTTATTAATACAAATGGTTTTGATGCGGTATCTATTGAAATTGCAAATAAAATGCATTTTAGGACTACAAATGTTCGTAATGGGCCATCTGTTGAAATGACAAACGCAATGCATTTTAGGACTACAAATGTTTGTGATGCGCCATCTGTTGAAATGACAAATTCAGTGCATTTTATTAATACAAATGGTATTGATGCGCTATTGAAATTGTAAATAAAATGCATTTTAGGACTACAAATGTTTGTGATGTGCCATCTGTTGAAATGACAAATTCAGTGCATTTTATTAATACAAATGGTATTGATGTGCTATTGAAATTGCAAATAAAAAACATTTTAGGACTGCAAATGTTTGTGATGGGCCATCTGTTGAAATGACAAACGCAATGCATTTTAGGACTACAAATGTTTGTGATGCGCCATCTGTTGAAATGACAAATTCAGTGCATTTTATTAATACAAATGGTATTGATGTGCTATTGAAATTGCAAATAAAATACATTTTAGGACTACAAATGTTTGCGATGGGCCATCTGTTGAAATGACAAACGCAATGCATTTTAGGACTACAAATGTTTGTGATGCGCCATCTGTTGAAATGACAAATTCAGTGCATTTTATTAATACAAATGGTTTTGATGCGGTATCTATTGAAATTGCAAATAAAATGCATTTTAGGACTACAAATGTTTGTGATGCGCCATCTGTTGAAATGACAAACACAAAGCATTTTCTTACTACAAATGTTTCTGATGCACCATCTACTGGATTGACAAACACATTGCATTCTATTACTACATGCATTACAAATTACATTCCATTAGACAGTGTACTGCAAACGTTAATGCGGAGGTCTACGTTGATGACTTACATTTCAACCATTTTTAGATGGCTACCATGACTAGTTTAATATAAATTTAAACCTTGTGTCTGTTTGTGTGTGAGTGCATTCGTGCTGTGATGGGCTGGCATCTTGTCCAGGGGTTGTTCCAGCCTTTCCTCTAATGCTTCTTAGGATAGATGTCAGCTGCCCTGTGATCCTCCTCAGGATAAGCAGGTTTCAAAATGGATGGATGGACAGATGGGTGGGGTTTGGATTTTTTGATGACCTATGGAGCAAAACAATCTTAACATGAAAATATTCTGTAAAAAAACAATAAATAAAATTACCAATTTTTAAAGGAGCCAACCTCGATTTAAGTTGAGTGTTTTATTATCTTAAGTTAATAAGACTAACAGAATGTTCTGCATGTCATCCTGCATGATGTGTGCCAGCAAGTGAAATGTTTGATTATTATATTAATTAAAGTGAAAAGCTGGGCAAGTGAAATACCTACAGTGTGATGTGCATGATAAGCAGGGCGCGTATTGTTAGGAAGTGACTTTATCCCGTCAAACAAGAGGGAAAGTCCGTCCGTGGGCACACTTTAAATCCTCCCCCACTTTCCATAACAATACCATGTTGTCACATAAATGCAGCAAATTATCATCTACAATGCGTGGTGGAATGCTGCATAGAAATAAAAGAACCTGCACCCCTATGTAAATTGAGCTAAGATAAGAGAGATTTATCAATTGAAAGAGGAAGTCTTTAGGCGTTTGATTAAAAATAAATTCTTATTTGAACCTCTCGGACTTGTGCTTGTGAGGTTATGTCTGGGGTTTGGGGCTGTGTGACGCTCCCTACAGTACACCATCTATCTACTGTAATTATGTATATATACACACACATACATATAAAGACATACATATACGTATATGATACAGTAAGTGCCAAATGATACAAAGAGTACACAACACGTGTTTCGCCCTTATTGGGGCTCATCAGGTGTACCCACTTTTATATCCCCTTATGGGATTGAAACTCAGACGTAACACAAAGAGTATTATTTGGCAGATACTGTATCACATATCTATGATCCGCTTCTCGCAACTGAGAGAACGTGGTGGATGTTTGCCAACTGGCCAACCAACCACAAATGTAACCTGGTAGGTAACCAACATTTTGCGGGGAGGCTATTGGGTGTAAAGTTTTGTTTATTGTTCTTCTTAAGTTTGCATACAGTGCATCCGGAAAGTATTCTCAGCGCATCACTTTTTCCACATTTTGTTATGTTACAGCCTTATTCCAAAATGGATTAAATTCATTTTTTTCCTCAGAATTCTACACACAACACCCCATAATGACAACGTGAAAAAAGTTTAATTGAGGTTTTTGCAAATTTATTAAAAATAAAAAAATTGAGAAAGCACATGTACATAAGTATTCACAGCCTTTGCCATTGAGCTCAGGTGCATCCTGTTTCCCCTGATCATCCTTGAGATGTTTCTGCAGCTTTATTGGAGTCCACCTGTGGTAAATTCAGTTGACTGGACATGATTTGGAAAGGCACACACCTGTCTATAGAAGGTCCCACAGTTGACAGTTCATGTCAGAGCACAAACCAAGCATGAAGTCAAAGGAATTGTCTGTAGACCTCTGAGACAGGATTGTCTCGAGGCACAAATCTGGGGAAGGTTACAGAAACATTTCTGCTGCTTTGAAGGTCCCAATGAGCACAGTGGCCAACCATCACCCGGAAGTGGAAGAAGTTTGAAACCACCAGGACTCTTCCTAGAGCTGGCCGGCCATCTAAACTGAGCGATCAGGGGAGAAGGGCCTTAGTCAGGGAGGTGACCAAGAACCCAATGGTCACTCTGTCAGAGCTCCAGAGGTCCTCTGTGGAGAGAGGAGAACCTTCCAGAAGGACAACCATCTCTGCAGCAATCCACCAATCAGGCCTGTATGGTAGAGTGGCCAGACGGAAGCCACTCCTTAGTAAAAGGCACATGGCAGCCCGCCTGGAGTTTACCAAAAGGCACCTGAAGGACTCTCAGACCATGAGAAAGAAAATTCTCTGGTCTGATGAGACAAAGATTGAACTCTTTGGTGGGAATGCCAGGCGTCACGTTTGGAGGAAACCTGGCACCATCCCTACAGTGAAGCATGGTGGTGGCAGCATCATGCTGTGGGGATGTTTTTCAGTGGCAGGGACTCTGAGACTAGTGAGGATAAAGGGAAAGATGACTGCAGAAATGTACAGAGACATCCTGGATGAAAACCTGCTCCAGAGCGCTCTTGACCTCAGACTGGGGCGACGGTTCATCTTTCAGCAGGACAACGACCCTAAGCACACAGCCAGGATATCAAAGGAGTGGCTTCAGGACAACTCTGTGAATGTCCTTGAGTGGCCCAGCCAGAGCCCAGACTTGAATCCGATTGAACATCTCTGGAGAGATCTTAAAATGGCTGTGCACCAACACTTCCCATCCAACCTGATGGAGCTTGAGAGGTGCTGCAAAGAGGAATGGGCGAAACTGGCCAAGGATAGGTGTGCCAAGCTTGTGGCATCATATTCAAAAAGACTTGAGGCTGTAATTGCTGCCAAAGGTGCATCAACAAAGTATTGAGCAAAGGCTGTGAATACTTATATACATGGGATTTCTCAGTTTGTTTATTTTTAATAAATTTGCAAAAACCTCAAGTAAACTTTTTTCACGTTGTCATTATGGGGTGTTGTGTGTAGAATTCTAAGGAAAAAAATGAATTTAATCCATTTTGGAATAAGGCTGTAACATAACAAAATGTGGAAAAAGTGATGCGCTGTGAATACTTTCTGGATGCACTGCATGCTGGATTTATGTCCAAATGTCTATTGATGGCGTTCTCATTTGATAGCCAAGATTCAGCCAGCTCTTTGGCACTTTTAGTACTGGCCTTAAATTTTACTTGTACATTGTCCCAGTTAAATGTATGTCCTGTCGATTTAGTTTGCGTGTAGATCAGTGATCGTGAGTCCTTACTTCAGACGGCGTTGCGATGTTCCTGTATACGCGTTGAGATTCTTTTTGAAGTTTATATATTCTTTATATATAAAACCGGCAGCCTCTTCTGACATTTCATTAACTTGTACTGGGGATTTGTTTGCTGTCAGTAGCAGCTACTGGAAATAAAAAAGAGGAAAATATGCAAAGAAGGAATTAATTACAAACGTTTTTTGAGTGAATATGGGGTGTGTGTGAGTCTTCTCTGGTATTTTATAATGTCAGTCGTATAAGTCGAATGCAGAAAACTCACGCTATTGGTCCAAGAGATTACGCTACGCTAACGCCCATCTGAGAGAGTAACCACGGAGCACATGGCCTTTTTATTTCTATGCATTTTGCCTACATGACCACATGGTAATAACCGAACTATTCCGAAGCGACGCTTGCACTGTTTTGTGTATCTCACACCCTCATATGCCTTTATCGTAAGAGCATCCCTTATCTATGATCAGAAGAAAATATGAAGCTGGTTTAAAATTAAAAGTCGTTGAAGTAACGAAAGAAATTGGTGACTGCGCTGCTGCAACAAAATTCGATGTGTCCGAGAAACTGGTGTGAGATTGGAGGAGGCAAGAAGATGTAAAAAAAAAAAAAAATGTAAGTGTTGCATTTCTGAATGGGTGTATAAGTCGGGGTCTGATTTTATGATCGATTTTTCAGGACTTATTCACGAGTATATAAAGTAACTGAGGGGCAATCACTTTTTCACACAGTTCTGGCTGGTGTTGGATAACTTTGTTCATTCAATACTATTTTTTTATGTTATTTGTTCCCACAGAATGCTCTTTTTTTTTTATAAGAATACATTTTTGTTCAATATCTGAAAATATTAAGTGTCAGATTCATAAAGGAGACTGGGAAGAGAGAAAAGCTTCATTTCAGCCCTGCATGAAATGCGACGAGGAAGAGAGGAGGACATAGCCTCCAGCAACAGCCACAACACAACATAAGGAGCTTTCTATTGCAACTGAAGGGGCAGGGATGGCAGTGAAGGGGAGCAAAGCCTATCATCCCAGCTCCCTCGATGTTTAAAAGGTTCTGTGCAGACCACCAGTGGATTGGCGGTGCTTTCACACATGACGTTGCCAGGATTAGCTCCTCTGGTCTCAAGAGAAGGAGAGCAGCACTCTCATCACCTGAAGGCCGGTCACAGCGCTAATGATCTCTTGTGCGTGAGTGTCGAGCAGAAGCTAATCACGCAGATGAGGCCTTGAGATATGCTGGTGCACCTCGTGTGTGTATGTGAAGAACAGGCAGCCCGGCTCACAACACGGATAACAGCAGCTACTGACCTTCAGAAAACTTCAAAAAACAAAAGGACAGAAAATAACAAAATAATAAAAATAATTCTTTACATTTATATAGCGCCTTTCTCACCACTCAAAGCACTTTATGTGTTGATTAGGGGGGCCACTTCAAGCACCATTAATGTGCAGCATCCACCTGGATGATGCGACGGCAGCCATTTTGGATCCCCAGTGCGTTTGCCACATGTTATCTGTTAGGTGGTGAAGGGGTGAGAGAGACAGGAGGATTAGGGGGTCCTGGTGGGCAATTCAGCCAGGACTTTCGGATACACCTTACTCTTTACCAAGTATGCCCACTGAGCTTTAATGACCACAGAGAGTCAGGTCCTCGACTTTACGTCTCACCTGTTAGTTATCTTTGTTACGCCAGTCAGCCTTTCATCCCAACGTTCCATTTAATATAGCGCCTTATGGGAATGCCCCTTCCAAAAAATGAACCCTGCAAGCAATCAGCTCCACCTTTGATGTGCCCCCTATTGCTGTGTTCCCTTTCAAGTGGGAAGTCGGATGTTGCAAGTTCCTAGTTGGAGTTTTCAAGTCAGACTTCCAACTTGGAAAATGAAGGCTGCTCTGTCAAGTCTGAGTTTGTCCGAATTCAGATTATGACGTCAATCCAAAATGGCGACGTACACCACACACTTTAGCCGAAGCTGTGTGACCAGTTAAGGGATCGTTGCAGCAGCCCAAACCACCGAACACAACCACCACGAAACAAGCCCGGGGGTCAAAGGGGGGCTTTCTTTGTAATCCCAGGGACAGGCCCAACTTCTCCGATTCTCCCTTCTGCTCCTCCAGGAGTCTAAGCTTTGTCCTCTTCCACCTGACTCTTATTATTAGGAAGCATGATGTTCAGCTCCACTGTAATGCAGATGACCTACAGGTTTAATTAGATTTACATCATAACAATTCAGGGAGGTTTGTCATACTCCCCGACTGTATTACCGACACTGAGAACTCAATGTCTTTTAATTTCCTTCAACGGAGTTCAGATAAAACAGAAGTGCTAATCAGGGGTGATTGACAAAATGCTAATCTGGTTAAAGCTTCCACGGGACACCGAGCTTATAAATTTAAAGCAGTGGCCAGAACCGTACAGCAGGTGTTCAAATAGACTGAGTTTCACGTTAAATAACTGGTTCAGTCTTGTTTTAATCATTTAGGGATTGTTGCTCAAGTCAGACCCATACTGGGTCTCGGGGACACTGAGAAATGAATTCATGCGTTTATTACTTCAGGGCTGGATCAGTGTAACTCCTTGTCCTCAACTCTTAGCAAAACCAGTCTGTCCTGGCTACGGGTCAGGTCAGGGCATTGGTAAACTGGTACAGAGTGTCGCTGCACCCACCACATGATGAAACACCTCGGGATCCCGGTAGGCAACCCACCAGGCAGTGTGGCACCCGGACGGGGCTCATGCCCGGCCGGGACACCCAGGAGGACAGAAGGAGGGCTCATTCCTCCTCCAGAACGTGAGGGGGCATCCACCCTGGTTGTATTGGGGGCCACGGGTACAGAGCTTGGAAGCTCTACCCTGTAGGGGCCCGTGGCCACCACCAGGGGGTGCCCTGATGCCTTGGGGACCCTGGACCCCAGCGTTTCCTCCACACCCGGAAGTGCTGGGGGGACGAGAAGAAGGGACATCCGGAGTGCTTCCGGGTACACAGCCGACACTTCTGCCACACTGGGGAGTGCCAGTGGAAGATTGCCAGGGAGCACCTGGAGCATATCCGGGTGTGTATAAAAGGGGCCGCCTCCCTCCAGTCATTGACAAGAATCGGGAGGAAGTATGATGACGTCGGGAGGAAAACAAGGAGGCGGCCTGAAGAAGGCATTATGCTGTGGTCAGGACTTTGGGGTCTTTGGGGTTTGTGAACACAGTAAGACTGTAAATAATAATGTAAATAAACGTGTGTTGGGTGACATGAGCGTGTCTGCCTGTCTGTGTCCGAGCCAGTCTCCACAGCAGATACGTGGTCCAGATCCACCCTCCAGAAATGACCCCCTAACAGCCACAGCCAGGTGTTATGTGGGCATCCAGTTGGCCTGATCATCAACAATGAAGATCCTGTGAGCCGGGTAATGGTGCCACATGGCCGTAGTGCTGTAACTGACGCTCCCTCACAAAGCAGGTCATGTGCCTCATTTGGGACTCAATGAGCAACACAAAGTCAAACCAGCAGAATTCTCTGAAGAGACACAGAACTCAAGCAGCCCAGTCTTCATCTCAGGTCACTGGAGAGTGTCCATGTCTCACATACAGGGAGCACAAGGACTCTAAAGACTTGGACCTTCGTCCTTTTGCATAGATATCGGGAGTGCCACTTACACCTTTCCAGCGACCTTATGACCCCTCCATGCTCTCCCAATCCATCTACTGACTTCACAGGAAGAGTCACCAGACACATGAATGTAAGTAAACCTCTTGATGAGGTCGACACTCTCTCCGCAGACAGACACACTGCTGATGGCTGTGCCCCAGTGGTCATTAAAGGCCTGCCTCTTTGGTTTTTATCAGGAGACTCGCCATCCCAGACACTCAGACTCCTCACTCAGTCTCTCGAGAGCCCCGATCAAAGCCTCCATTGACTAAGTGAAGATCACAGCATCGTCAGCAAAGTCAAGATCTGTGAATCTTTCTTCACCAGCAGATGCCCCACAGCCGCTGAACCCCATGACTCTGCCCAACACCTAGTCCATGCCAGCATTGAAGAGAGTAGGAGCAAAACACACCCCTGACAAACCCCAGAATCAACTAGGAATAACACAGAGGTCCTGCCTCCACTCGGCACAGCACTCACAGTACCAGTGTACAGGCCGGCCATGATATCCAGCAACCTCGAGGGGATCCCGCAAACCCTCAGGATGTGCCACAGGGCAGCTCGATCAACTGAGTCGAACGCCTTATGAAAATCGACAAAGGCTGCAATGAAACTCTGTCAATATTCGTGTTTGCACTCAGTGAGAACCCTCAGTGCCAGGATGTGGTCGATGGTAGAATGGTAGGTGAGCAGGTGATCATAGAACTGATTGATGACGACCCTAGCAAAGACCTTACCTGCAAGCCCAGACACTCCGAATCCTAACTCAGTCTCTCGAGAGCCCCGATCAGAGCCTCCATTGACTATGCGAAGATCACAGCATCGTCAGCTAAGCCAAGATCAGTGAATCTTTCTTCACCAACAGATGCCCCAGAGCCGCTTGACCTCACCACCCTGACCAACACCCAGTCCATGCCAGAATTGAACAGAGTAAGAGCAAAAACACACCCCTGAAGAACCCCAAAATCAACTGGGAAAAACGCAGAGATCCTGCCTCAACTCCTCACAGCACTCTCATGATATCCCACAAAGTCTCAGGAAGTCCCACAGGGCAGCTTGATCAACCGAGTCGAACACTTTATGAAAATCAACAAAGGCTGCAAAGAAACTCTCCATGAGAACCCTCAGTGCCAGGCAACAACTGGTGCAAAATGCTGTTGCAAGATTCTTGGCGTCCTATCACAGCACCACACTTGAAGTCACAGAGCTCTTCAGAACGACTCACTTTGTGTCACAAATTCTTGTAAATGGAGCCTGCATGGTGAGGGGCTTTATTTTATACATCTGTGACTTTTGTTCATATGGTGGTCTTTAGTTATCACATTTCCCGTTATTAAATACTAGCCGTGCCCCGCAGCTCTGCCCATGTAGAAGAGGGTACTCCTGACGTTGATCTTCCCCCTCCCCTCGGCCCGCAGCCTCTGTCTCGGATTAGCGTGAATATATCACTCCTGCAAGCGAACTATGATTCTTAGCGTGATGAGAGAAGTCACAAAAATCAACCAGAATGTTCTAGAAAATTCTAGCAAATTCTAGAAAAAAAAAAACAATTTAAATCCGTTAAGCAGTTCTCTCGTTCGCTAGCTAAGTGGAGGTAAGGATACGCCCCGAGGCAGACGCGTGAGCGAGGAGGGCCACTGCATCTCTCTCAGATTCGCGGAAATAAATCGGTACCACAAGCAAAGTATGATACTTGGCGCAATGAGAGGAGCTGCAAAATCAACCGGAATGTTCAAGCAAATTCTAGAAAAAAACCTGATCTAAATCCATTAAGTAGTTCTCTCGTGAAAAGCGGACAGACAGACAGACATTGGTGTTTTTTATTATTAAATATTTTTGTAACAGCAACTGTCCTATTCAAAACAAACAGCAATAACTACATGTGTTAGTAGATTACATTAAATACGCGCATTTTTAACCCTTTCAGGGCGGGTGTCCACTTATGTTGGCACATAGGGTTGAGCCGGATGTCGACATTTGGGGTAGAGGGTGGCAATCAGCTGTAAATGTTGACAGAGCCCGCTGTTACATTATAGTTTGACTCTCTCTGCATACTGTGACTGCTGTCGGCACTGACAGCCATCTTTGTGCAGCCGGCCACCCAGTGTGCAGCAACAGACACCTGAAACAGTGGCACCAGTGTAAACTCTACTGTGAGTAGCACACTGCTAGCAAAGAGAGTCCAACTATAACGTAACACATAACTGGTGGGTAAATGTTCTAACTCCGTATTCTTGGGTCGTACTTGACCCAAACGTGCATTAGCAGCACCCCCTACTGATTGTAGTGAGTATCTGTTTCTGTCATGCTGTGTACACAGTACAGTGTAAATTCACTTACATACAACAAACATGCCCTGCAATGGATTGGGGTCCCATTCACGGTCAATCTGTGTATTGTGCCTGTCGCTGCCAGGACACATGCCAGCTGTGGAATTGACACAACTACACAAAGTAACATATTAAAGTGCAGTTCCAGAAAGCATATGTGTGTGTGTGTGTGTGTGTGTGTGTGTGACTAGCATGACTCACTAGGACTCCAGTCCATGAAATAACACATGGCGTTCAAATTACCAATTAAGCAGGACACAGCAGCATTAAGAAAAGACGGTGAAAAAATGAATCACCACACTGATGTAGTCTATTAACAGAGCGATTAAAAGCGAGATAACATCTAATTGCAGTACTACTCACAGTCACACACTTCAAAGTAGGCATTTTCTTCTCATGAAGGTGGCAGAAAGCATAAACTTAACTTTTAATGCAGTTCAGGGTTGCAGGCTGATGGAGCCAAACCCAGCAACACGGGGGCATAAGGCATAAAGCGGACCAGGACACAACACCTGCCCACTGCAGGGCCTCACTTGGTCACACTCACTTAGGCTGGAGTATGCCCTCTGGTGGACGGGCATCTAGTTTATGTTTGGTTCATAATTTGTGACCAATACTTGCAAGAGAGGTAGTGGAGGTGGAAAGTGGCAGAAGGTAACCTGTTGTGTGTTGAACTGTAATTTAGATTGGTGCTGTAACAGTGGGACGTGAAATAGTATATATATATATATATATATATATATATATATATATATATATATATATATCTCTTGTGTACTATATAGTACACACACACACATACATATACTGTGTATATATATCTGTTGTCACACAGGTGCGCATGGGAAACAGCTGAAGGGACTAAATACTAGTAATTCTACGCCAGGCCAGGGGACGGCGGAGTGTACTGACTATCTCTCTCAGTCCCTTGCAGACCTTTCCTGGGAAATCCCGCCTGTTGCCGGCCCCAAGGATGACATCACTTCCGGGCACGAGGATGCCACTCTCAGTTCCTGCACCGATGACGTCATTTCCCTTCCAGGCCTTTAAAACTGCCATCTTGCCTCAGTACAGGCAGTTCTGTTCTGGACTCTGACCTAAGCACATCGTGCTACTAAAAAAAAGCAATTTTGCAGGCGGGAAAATATTATACGGGTGGCTGCCCCAACTCTTTATGATGTCTCCGACTCATTATATATATATATATATATATATATATATATATATATATTGTGGAGACCAGCTTAGACACAGACAGGCAGACACCGATGGTTTAAATCACCACAACACATTTATTCATATTTACAATATGTACACTACCACACACAACCCGGTGCCCCTGCACCACACACCCTCAGTCCGGGCCTCTTCACTGTCCAGCCTTCCTTCACTGCCTCCACGCCTCTCCTCCGAGCTTCGTCCTCTTCCACCCGACTCCAGCTGACATGGAGGGAGGTGGCCCCTTTTAAGTCCACTCCCTGGAGCACCCACAACCACTCTGGTGCTGACATCCAGGGCCTCTCAGGCGTCTGGGTGCCCCCTGGCGGTGACCACAGGCCCACATAGGGTTGAGCTTACATGCTCCTTTCCCGTGGACCCCATACAAACCAGGGTGGCCTTCCTCTCGGGGTCCGGAGGAGATATAGTTCCTCACCCGGTCCTTCCAGGTGTCCCAGCTGGGTACCACCTCCAGCCGCCTGCCAAAATATACAGTGCATCCGGAAAGTATTCACAGCGCCTCACTTCTTCCACATTTTGTTATGTTACAGCCTTATTCCAAAATGGATTAAATTCATTTTTTTCCTCAGAATTCTACACACAACACCCCATAATGACAATGTGAAAACAGTTTACTTCAAGTTTTTGCAAATTTATTAAAAATAAAAAAATTGAGAAAGCACATGTACATAAGTATTCACAGCCTTTGCCATGAAGCTCAAAATTGAGCTCAGGTGCATCCTGTTCCCCTGATCATCCTTGAGATGTTTCTGCAGCTTCATTGGAGTCCACCTGTGGTAAATTCAGTTGACTGGACATGATTTGGAAAGGCACACACCTGTCTATATAAGGTCCCACAGTTGACAGTTCATGTCAGAGCACAAACCAAGCATGAAGTCAAAGGAATTGTCTGTAGACCTCTGAGACAGGATTGTCTCGAGGCACAAATCTGGGGAAAGTTACAGAAAAATTTCTGCTGCTTTGAAGGTCCCATTGAGCACAGTGGCCTTCATCATCTGTAAGTGGAAGAAGTTCAAAGCCACCAGGACTCTTCCTAGAGCTGGCCGGCCATCTAAACTGAGCGATCAGGGGAGAAGGGCCTTAGTCAGGGAGGTGACCAAGAACCCGATGATCACTCTGTCAGAGCTCCAGAGGTCCTCTGTGGAGAAAGGAGAACCTTCCAGAAGGACAACCATCTCTGCAGCAATCCACCAATCAGGTCTGTATGGTAGAGTGGCCAGACGGAAGCCACTCCTTAGTATAAGGCACATGGCAGCCTGCCTGGAGTTTGCCAAAAGGCACCTGAAGGACTCTCAGACCATGAGAAAGAAAATTCTCTGGTCTGATGAGACAAAGATTGAACTCTTTGGTGTGAATGCCAGGCGTCACGTTTGGAGGAAACCTGGCACCATCCCTACAGTGAAGCATGGTGGTGGCAGCATCATGCCATGGGGACGTTTTTCAGCGGCAGGGACTGGGAGACTAGTCAGGATAAAGGGAAAGATGACTGCAGCAATGTACAGAGACATCCTGGATGAAAACCTGCTCCAGAGCGCTCTTGACCTCAGACTGGGGCGACGGTTCATCTTTCAGCAGGACAACGACCCTAAGCACACAGCCAGGATATCAAAGGAGTGGCTTCAGGACAACTCTGTGAATGTCCTTGAGTGGCCCAGCCAGAGCCCAGACTTGAATCTGATTGAACATCTCTGGAGAGATCTTAAAATGGCTGTGCACCAACGCTTATTATCCAACCTGATGGAGCTTGAGAGGTGCTGCAAAGAGGAATGGGCGAAACTGGCCAAGGATAGGTGTGCCAAGCTTGTGGCATCATATTCAACAAGACTTGAGGCTGTAATTGCTGCCAAAGGTGCTTCGACAAAGTATTGAGCAAAGGCTGTGAATACTTATGGACATGGGATTTCTCATTTTTTTATTTTTAATAAATTTGCAAAAACCTCAAGTAAACTTTTTTCACATTGTCATTATGGGGTGTTGTGTGTAGAATTCTGAGGAAAAAAATGAATTTAATCCATTTTGGAATAAGGCTGTAACATAACAAAATGTGGGAAAAGTGATGTGCTGTGAATACTTTCCGGATGCACTTTCTGTATACTAGCAAAATACCCGCGCTTCACAGCGGCGAAGTACTGCCTTAAAATTTTTATCAAGAAGAAAAGTAAACCTTTTTAAACTGAGGGAAAATATACCAATAATTATTTGTTAAGAATCTCTTTGTATACCACGTTGTCAGTTCTCCCCTCCAGTTGTAATATGACCAAGCTGTGCGCTGAGCTTACTCTTGAGCATGCAACATATAGTTGGCCATGTGAAAATCAATCTCGCCTCAAATCAATGTCAACCATTTGTAGGGTCTGTCCCTGAGACTTATTGTCATTGCGAAGCAGAGCCTTACTGGAAATTGGAGGCATTTGAATTGAAATGGGTTTCATTGATAACTTCACATCCCGCTTTTGAGAGTTTAACACTAGAATTACCAGAGCCTACGAAAAAACTCGTAGATCTGGCCCACCTTAAATCGCTTCTTAAATCCGTTCACACCTCTCCGCCAGCATCCTTTGTCCTCTAAATGTGCTGATAAAAGACAAGCTGCCAGCAGCCGGCTATTCCACCCCCCACCGACTTAGAACGTGTGTGAACTTTTCCCAGCTCACGCCTTGATTGATTATCTGGGAGTGGAGTTTTAGAGTGGAAATAATAGATCGTTATTTGGAACACACGCATTTCATGTGTGTTCCGTTTCTACAGTAATCTGTGTAAACACATTGTTAAAACAGAAACTTTTTCATATTTTAGTAATAAATGTTACAAAATGTAGTAGGCATAAACTATAGAATGTTTAAAAAGGGAGGGACATGGGAAGAATGTACAAACTCCACCGATGCCAGGATTTGAACCCTGAGCTCCAGGGCAGTGAGGCTGCTGACGCCATATTGCTTAATGAAACACTAAATCCTTACACTGGCTCCCGGTTAAGTTTAGGGCAGATTTCAAAATCCTCCTTTTAACATATAAAGCGTTAAATGGCCAAGGTCAGGCTTACTTGTCTGAACTTATCATGACTTACAAACCAGAGCGCACATTAAGATCTCAAGCGGTCTGCTTATGATTCCAAGGATTAATAAAATAACAATGGGAGGTCGAACTTTTAGTTACAGGGCCCCTAAACTGTGGAGTGGTCTGCCTGCTACTATAAGAGATGCCCCTTCGGTCTCAGCTTTCAAATCCTGCCTAAAGACTCACGACTTCAGTTTAGCACATCCTGACTAGAGCTGCTGATTAACTGTACAGACTGCATCCCTGTTGTTAGCCATTAGCACTAAAACAGAAGTAACATGATAGTTAGAATTGGATACTAACCCTCACCTATTCTGTTTCTCTTCTCGGTACTCAAATGTGGCACTTGGTGTCCCTGCCCACCTGCCAAGTTGTTTTGCCTGCCTAAGGTAAAGTCATCTCTGATGGAGGATCACAGGAATCATGGGAAAGAGGGATTCTTTCATTGGATTGGCTGGCCCAGCGCTGTTTCAGCTGTGGAATGGCCAAATGGGGGAGGCAGCTTGATGGATGAGGTCTCCTGGACCTGTATTGTACTGTATTTTATTGACCCACCACTGCACACCCAACCAACCTGGATAGGGGTCTCTCTTTGAACTGCCTTTCCCGAGGTTTCTTCCATTTTTTTCCCTACAAGGTTTTTTTTGGGGAGTTTTTTCCTTGTCTTCTTAGAGAGTCAAGGCTGGGGGGCTGTCAAGAGGCAGGGCCTGTTAAAGCCCATTGTGGCACGACTTGTGTCATTCTGGGCTATACAAAAATAAATTGTATTATTGTATTGTAAAGTATCCAATGAGAAAGAGTCGAGAGTCGTGATAAGCCTCGCCTTCCTGTTCCGGTACAGTTTTAACGTCTGTACCGCAGATCCCCACTAACCACAGAGAAGTGTGGCTTCCCTTGCAGAATAAATAAGAAATCTCTGTAGCATATTAATGGAAGCCGTCTGGTGAACGTCACCCTCGTGATTCCCCAGTCGCGTTTTTCCTGCACTTTTATGATCTGACAAACGGAGACGTCCTTTGAGCACCTATGTTGCTTCTTGTTGGAAGCAGTTGATATTATTAGATCTTTTACAGTCTTGTTTTGTGGCTCTCATTAATATTTCATCGCCAGCTTAGTCAGTAATAAACCCAAAGCGACGATTCTGATGAAGAAAAATGAGAGCGTCGATTAATGAGGCCATTACTCAACCAGCAAGCAGGCTGTCCTTTTCTGGGCAGGCCGGTGCAGGTGACGGAGTCGTCTAATGCATCCGCAGGTCAGCTGGGCTCATTATGGCAGGTGTGTGGGACGAGAGTTCAGAAGGTGGCGTGTTTGACACGATTGGTTTAATGAGAAGGCATTCACCGATCCCTCAATCTTTCAGAAGGCAGCATCTTTAGGGCAATAAGGTCAAATTAAGCCTGGAACCTTCTTAAGCTGTTCGTCGATTGGCAGGAAGAGATACAAGCGAGCACTCTGCACTCATTTTATAACGGAGAGAGACAATCTACCAGTCAAAGATTAAAGGGATTAACCTGCCGAGGGTGTGGGGAGTGCAGACTTGGCCCTAGAATACAACTGTATATGTTACTAGAAAACATGGAGACGTCTGGTGCTCCCAAGATCAATGTCCCAGCAGGCTGCCACGCTGCATGTATCTGAGGAGCAGCAGATGCCCGGGCTGTCATTCTACTTCTCCAATTCACATAATCAGCTTCTGCGATTTGCTAACCACTCAGCAAGCGCCCTTGGTCTTCTTTTTCTTTCTGCCATGCCACCCTCTTGATCCGTCTTGCCCACACAGTTTGCCGTAAGCAAAGACGTGAACGCTGATAACTTTGCGGAGGTTGTTGCTAACCAAATGATTTATTTCACCAGCGCTATATCGGGTCATGAGCTTTCAATTAGGATCGAGCGCCATTGGCTCGTGCATAATCACATGACAGGCGGACACAGCAGTAAGTCATATACGAGGGGGTAGCCAAAAATAACCGGAATGGGAAAAAAAAATAATAATAATAATAATAATAATTCATTACATTTATATAGCGCTTTTCTCAGTACTCAAAGCACTATCCACACAGGGAGGAACCGGGAAGCGAACCCACAATCTTCCACAGTCTCCTTACTGCAAAGCAGCAGCACTACCACTGCGCCACCTGTGAGGACAATAATACATTTACTTACTGACACTTTTAGTCTCCTCCAAAGTGTTCTCACGTGTCCCAACGGTTTTTCCCCCCACTGGTGGAAACATTTTTGGAATCACTGAAGAGGAACGTTGTCCAAGTCCTGCAGCGTTTTTTCTTTGACTTCCTCCGCAGTACAAAAACGCTTTCCTTTGAGTTCTTTTTTCATAGAAAAAGTCGCACGGAGCAAAGATCGGGCGAGTAGGGAAGGTGGCAAGAACTCCAAGATGCACAAGTCAGTTCAGAAATCTCTTCAATTGTCCGATGACGATCTTCGTAAACTGCATTGCAAACTTTTTCAAGATTTTCCTCATTCCTAATTGTGGAAGGTCAGCCAGATCTCGGTTGGTCTTCAAGTGACATTTCCCCTCGTTTGAAACACGAAAACCACTCGCATGCCTGTGGTTTACTTAAAACTTCCTCTTTAAAAGAAGTTGCAAGGGTCACTACAGTTTCAGCAGCTGTTTCCCCTCAGAGAAAACAAAATGTAACGCGGACTCGCTGTGCTTTATGAGCACCCAACACAAAAATCGCAGAACACGTTTAATAAGCACCAAGAAAAACCGACACGGAATGGCGTATGAACAATACAGAGCCACGCCACTGGGCAGACTGCCACAGAGTACTAGCAGCGAAATTCACAACTAAGTCGAGATTGCACACCCGGTAGAGATTACGATCATTTTTGGGTACCCCCTCATAGACTAGCAACATTACATTTACAGCTCCATTGATTACCCGCGTCGTTCTGAATTGACTTTAATGACAAGTCAAGCAAAATGACCGCTAAAAAGATTACAATATGCAAGCTGTCAAGGCAACTCAGGCCCCTTCTTTACTTTAAATACTTGCAATGGTGTATAAAATAATCTTAAATAATTTTGTGTGCTTGCCCCCCCACCTTACACTGCAAGTCATCACCTTAGATCTTCTAATGGTGGTCTGCTTATAACTCCAAGAACCAAGCCATAAAAGAAGTGGTGAGAGCGGCCTTTTGCTGTTATGCAAGAAAAATCCGGAATATTTTACCAACAGGCTAATACCGTGGACCATTTGAAAAAACTGCTAAATGCCAATTTTTTTAAAATATCTGGCTTTTCCGTAGCTACATTTTTGTTGTAACCCTAATAGACGACATGGGCAATGAATGATCATATTCTTCATGGATTTGAACTCCTTATTAATCTCCACTTTTCTTGGTTTTCTTTTCTGGTTTCTTCTGTGCCACCGCCACCACCACTGCCACCTGATCAAAGTCCTGTGCAGCCCCCTGTGATGCTGTAATAAAGGTGGGTGGCCCAGCTGTGCGACGATGCAGGTTCTCCACTCTCCCATCTTGCTTTTTGGGAGCCCCTTCACCGTTGGTAATGTTACTAACAAGCTTGGCAGTGAGGCATAACAAATGGAGCAAGAGGATGGTGTAAAAAGGTGTCAAGTGCTTTTACTAAAAACAAATCAACAAAAACAAGTGTCCAAATAAATAAAGTGCACTGCTTTCCGAATCCTTCAATAAATAAGTAATCCCATAAAATTGAAACGTGGAGGTATAAACCAATAAATAGAAAAAAACAACAATCCTTAAAACAACGTATGAAGCAGACCCTTTAAAATCCAAAGCCCGGTGTCAGTGGCGTAGCTAGGGGAAGGGCAAGGGGGGACATCTGTCCCCGGGCGCAGCATCCAGGGGGCGCCAAATTTCCCTTCCTCATTGCATCTTGGCAAACAGGAGGTGCCGCGAAATCTTCAGTTGTCCCCAGGCGCTGAAAACCCTAGCTACGTCTCTGCCTGGGGTCTTCTTTTATCTGGCGGCTCTCCTGCTTCTCTCATACGGCTTCCTGCAACCTCCGTCTCTTTTCTCTTTTACTTCCATTCCTTTTATCTTCTGCCCACCAGCCGCATCGCGCTACTCTTTATAACGAGGACGTGATTCACCCATGGCAATCAGCGGCTTCTGGGAACAATTACGGATGCAGACCGTTTCTCACCTGTGCACTTAGGCGTGAAACACCCACATCGCAAATCCCCCAGGACCCGCTTCAGCCACACAACCACCACCCCCCCCCCCCCCCCCCCCCCCCCCCCCCCCAACCCGCTAAGCTGGCCTTTGACGGGAGCTGTGGACCCGCTATACAACAAGCTGCCCCAGAGACCCGCTGCATTGAATCCTCTCAGACGAACCCTGGAAACAATGAGGAATGACTTAAGGACATTTAAGGGTCTGGGTGGTCCTTTGGCCTTGGAACCCTTGCAGATTTTTTATTTTTTGTTTCCTTCAGCTTAACTGGAGGCCATCTGACCTCATCTTTAGAGAGGGAGAAGTTGGGAGTATGCACTGATAGCCCATTGCTGCACCCACCACATGATGGACCACCTGGATTGGTGACACCTCAGCACCACACTGGAACACTGTGAGGTTTTTGTTACAGTGGCTGGAGTGCCAATCCTGCCACCCACCCACCCTCAAGTTTTCCATGAAAACCTGCAGGGCAGATTGGCGTCATACGCAGGACGAAGCCATTGCAGGTTAAGGGCCTCGCTCGAGGGCCCAATGGAGTAGAGACTTGCACTGTGACCTTGTATCTAAGGACACTACTCTTTGACTGATTATATACAGTATATATATATATATATATATATCAAGGATTTATGAGATCACACTGATTTATTTTCCTTTGTTACTTACTCATTAATATTTTACCTCATCTTATTTGTTTTTGCTTTTCTTGTAACTTTCATTTTGACATCGTCTAAAGCACCTTGAGCTACGTTTGTGTATTTAAAATGTATTTTATCCTTTGTAATCACTGAAGACCTCAGCTTTAATGTTTTTCATTGCGCCATCTGTTGGAATGTACACTCACCTTCCACTCTATTAGGTAAACTCATTCAAACACTAATGAGAATGATAGGCTATTCTCTATTGTACACGCAAACTCGGATGAACCAGGAAGTGGATGACCCCTGACCTTTTTTTTTTTTTATCTTTGGCTTGATGATGTCACCCACCACATTACTTCCCAATGATCTTGCCTAGCAACAGCCTGGCAAGTGGACCAAACAGAAAGCACAACATGGAGGTGCCCTGTGGCCTAAAGGGGCCGCTCCAGCTCCCCAAACCCGACACAGACAGACACGGGCACAAGTTATAACAGCGCGCAGGTCTTTTATGCTGTGGGAAATGCTTCCCAAATCGTTTCCCACCGGCAAGCACACTATATAAGCACAAAAAGAACAAATGAAACACACAGCACTTTGCCATCCTCCCCACCATGCTTTGTCACCTTCCTCTCGACTCTGGCTCTGTTAACGTGGTCCGACAAAGTAGGGCTCCCCCAGTCCCTGCAGCACCCCCTGATGGCACCCACAGGACCCAACAGGGCTGAGAAGCACAACTTTATCTCCCATGAAGCCCTGTAAGATTCTGTGGTGCTGCCGCAAACCCAGGGGGGCTTCCATCTCTCATTTCTGGGGAGATGATGCCCGATGCACGCTTTCATCCCCAGTTCTTCCAGTATACAGGCATCCCAGTCTGCCACCACAGCCCATATCAAAAATGAAATGCTGACACTTTTAAATGGTATCAAGAACGAGTTGAAATTGAAAACTAAATGAGACCGCCGTGTGCCTTGCCATCCCAAAACCCCCAAAAATGATGCCTCCAAAGAACGACTACAAAAAATGAAAATAAAACTCTGATCATGACACGGGGTGGCACCTGGCAATTCAAAGTGGAATATCAATCAAGCAGAGAGCAGAAATGCAACCCGGGGTGGCTGATATGTTCCACACATTCGATTACTAATGTCCATGTTTGGAAGAGGGGGAGCAGCAGCCCACCCCAGTGGCATCAAGCACTGCTCAGGATCCGATACTGCAGTTGACATGGCTCAGCTGTTACTAAACGCAAATCCAGCCATCTATTTTCTAGCCAGCCTATCCAGCTCGGGGGTCCCTGGGAGTCCGTGTCTACCCAGCAGCATTGGGCACGAGACAGTGTAGTCTGCCTATAGTGGCACACACACGCCCAGACTGGGCCAATGTGGACCAACCAGTTACTCTGCCACACACTTCTTTGGAAGGCTGAAGTTAACAATAAGAAATACATGGGACACATTTTACCTCCTTCAAAGGGTGCAAAGGCTTCAGGAATGGCGACCAGCTCTTCCACGCTGAACATCTAAGAGCCTGACAACTGACTGCCAACAGAGTGCCCATCCGAAATTCAAGCAGGGCAAGCGAAGGAAAAAAAAAAAAAAGGGCAACGAAGTTGGAAATGAGGAGCTCTACTTCTTCTCCTTCTTCTTCTTCATTTTCCTTCTCAGAAACACAAATCCACAGATCGGCTCCAAAGTGAGCTCTGGGCACCCCTCGGCTCCTCTTTCAAAAGACTCCGGCAAGTGTGCACATCTTCACTCCACCTGCCTCGTCTTTTCTGGTGTCTTTATAGCAAATGAAAAAACCCTGAGCTTGCAAAACCAAAAGTGTCGGAGTGTTATAAATATCCACGGATAATTCTTCTTTGGTAGGTAGCAGGTGTTGGAGACGCGGACCCCTCCTTTGCTCAAGCCGCTGAGTCGACACAAAGAGTTTAGCAAATGTTTTCTTTATTTTTTTTTTTTATTATTATTTATGAAGGCCCTACTTCCTTCTTTAGCTTTAAAACAACTGGCAAACGATGGTGACCATGTCTGCTGTGTACCACACAAGTCCTAGTAGAAGACTGTCCTGCATACCTCCATCTTCTTCTTCTTTCAGCTGATTCCATTAGAGTTCACCACAGCAGATCATCTTCTTCCTTATCTTCCTGCCCTCTGCACCCCATCACCTGCATGTCCTCTCTCACCACATCCATAAACCTTCTCTTAGGCCTTCCTCTTTTCCTCTTCCCTGGCAGTTCTATCCTTAGCATCCTTCTCCCAATATACTCAGCATCTCTCCTCTGCACATGTCCAAACCAACGCAATCTCCCCTCTCTGACTTTGTCTCCCAACCATCCAACCTGAGCTGACCCTCTAATAGTCCTCATTTCTAATCCTGTCCATCCTCGTCACACCCAATGCAAATCTTAGCATCTTTCTCTGCCACCTCCAGCTCTGTCTCCTGCTTTCTGGTCAGTGCCACCATCACCAACCCATATAACATAGCTGGTCTCGCTACCGTCCTGTAGACCTTCCCTTTCACTCTTGCTGATACCCGTCTGTCACAAATCACTCCTGTCACTCTTCACCCACTCCACCCGCCCGCACTCTCTTCTTCACCTCTCTTCCACAATCCCCATTACTCTCTACTGTTGATCCCAAGTATTTAAACTCATCCACCTTCGCCAACTCTGCTCCTTGCATTCTCACCATTCCACTGACCTCCCTCTCATTCACACATATATATTCTGTCTTGTTCCTACTGACCTTCATTCCTCTCTAGAGCATACCTCCACCTCTCCAGGGTCTCCTCAACCTTCTCCCTACTATTGCTACAAATCACAATGTCATCAGCGAACATCATAGTCCACGGGGACTCCTGTCTAATCTCGTCTGTCAACCTGTCCATCACCATTGCAAATAAGAAACGGCTCAGAGCTGATCCCTGATGTCATCCCACCTCCACCATGAATGCATCACTCCTACTGCAGACCTCACCAATGTCACACTCCTCTCGAACATATCCTGTACAACTCTTATATACTTCAACATGGACCAGAATCTCAATGGAATGTTTCCTTTCAACATCTTGTGGAGTCCATGCCAGGCAGGTCTGAGGTCTTCTGAGAGCTAAAGGTGGTCCTTCCCAGTAGGTGTTTAGGTGCCCTAGAGAATTTGCTCAGTGAGTGTCTGTGGTATCGGGGGGCCCTCATTGACGTTCTTAGGGTTCATTTTTGTCCATCCTGACAGGAACACCAACCACATGGGAGGAGTGAACTAAGAAAAGAGTAAAAAATGGCGTGTTGTAAAGCATTGTCTATTACGGAGAGATGCAATGTTCTCTCAATATGACTCACCAACAATCTCTGCTCCCTTGGCATTATTCAAGAGGTCAGCACGTAATTTAGAGTGAGTGCTGCTACCTCAGCCTCGGATGTGACAGCAGGGGGCAGACACAGCGAAAAGGTCGTAAGTCACCCAGCCATGCTGAGTATCTGCAGGACCCTTGGCATTTCTTGGTACCTCCTGCCAGTTTTGCCCTTTGCCTCTCGGATGACCAAACTGCGTCTCATTAGTGTAAGGGTGAGGTGGCGGACAGGTGTTGGCGTATCATGGCAGGGCTGCTTTACATCCATTTTGCTGTAGCAGCGGGAAGCTCATTTCATGGATGATCGTGACAAGCAAGTGTCTGAATAGACTGTGCTGTGGTTACAAGTGGCACTTGTTAGAAGATTTGTAAAGAATTTAAAGGATAGCGTGACTGGCATTTGAAAGAGCTCCCATATGGCTGCCATTAACTTGCACACTCACATCTTCTGAAAGAAATAATAATCACTCTTTGACCGTGCAGAGCTGTGGTGCCCATATTTTTGATAAACAATCGTTCAGCGGGCAGCGCCCGTGTAGTCCTTTCCATACTTCTCTACGTTATCTTGTGGATAGTTAAAATATTACAATTTTACAAGAAATGTGATGGCATTGTGCCAGAAGCAAAGACTAAGAGCCTGATCAGGGATCAGCTACTGATGATGTATAGCAGGGGTGGGCAAACTGGGAAGGGCTACACATGGACATATCCAATATTCCAGCCCTCAAGAGGTGTTCTTAACAGGATGATGCCACAGTTAGCACGTGTGGCAGTCCAGGTTGGCTCTAACTGCCCCAACATTCTTGGACCTGGGTACCATAACCGAGATTTGCCATGGCAAGTGAAAAGTGACAGCAGAGTGTCACAGAGAACCAATCACTAAGAATCTGATCTGTGGTCAGCTAGTGATGGTGGGCAAACAATGGCCGGTGGCACAGGTGTGGGAAGCCCCAAGGATATGCATAAAAGTATTAGATATTCCTGCCCTTGTGAGGTGATTTTAAGAAGATGATGCCACAGTTGGCACGAGTGACGGTCTGGATGGGCTCCAACTGCCACAACATCCTGGGACCTGGGAACCATAAACCAAAATTTGCCATGGCAAGTGAAAAGTGACAGCATTGTGCCACAGAGAACCAATGACTAAGAACCTGATCAGGGGTCAGCTAGTGATGGTTTATAGCAGGGGTGGGCAAAAATGGTCAGTGGCAAGGGTGCGGGAAGACCCAGGGCTACGCATAAAAATATAAAATATTCTGCCAACTAAGTACTGAGTAAAGGGTCTGACTACTTGTGCCAATGGGAGATCTTTTTTTTTTTTATTTAATTTTAATACTAGGGAGTTCCACCCACTGCATGCTTCGACCAGGGGTGGGCACTGTGCACCCACTATCGGAGCACCCCTCCATTACAGAAAGCGATTGTATTTAAAGAGCTGGCATATTAAAGAGTATGAAAAAGACGGTTTAGTCCTTAGTTATTATAGAGAGAAAATCAATTACTTGAGCGTTTCACTACAACTGTCTACTTTACATACCAATGAATAATAAAACTTAGTAAAAAGTAAAAGTAAAAAAGTAAAATGTAATAAAAAGTAACTTAATTACATTAACACCTCGTCAAAAACAATATTATGAATTACTTTCTCCTCTAACTTACATTCTATAAACGTTGCGTTTTTCCATTTCTGTTCACATATTGTTCAGGAGACTTTTCTCTTTCTCGTTTATTGGCCGATTCTCTTTCTTCTTGATTTTTATTATATGCTGTTCCTTTTTGTACATTTTCTTTCTTTCGACGTTCATGATCAACTGTTGTCACTGTCTTTCTACTGTGATCTAAAATCTGATGTTCTTGAATAGATCTCTTGCTCTTATGCCTTGCACTGAAGGACGACTAAGCAACACTGAGAGTGTCGAAGGGTGGGATGGAGAGAGGGGGATGTGAGCAGTAGGAGCAATGATTGGACGAGCAGCGAGGAGGGGCGTGGTCAAGACCGAATAACGAAGACATGATGGAAAACTTTTAATATAATAAAGCCGGGGTTCTTAAACTGAGGTCTGTGGACCCCAGGGGTTTCAGGGGGTCCGTGAGGGTCAGATAAAATTTAACATTTATATTCACTATACAGCCTGGTACTGTTGATTTAGAGCAGATGTAGTAGTAATGGTAGTAGAAAACGTCATAGTAGTAGATCTACTGTATTTTAATTTGCACAAGAGGATTGTATTTCATATTTATAACGAGTGGCCGTTACTTTTTTGCTTAATAGAGGAATGTTTTTTAGATTGTTTACTTTAAAACAGGGGTGTCCAACTCCAGTCCTGGTGGGCCGCAGTGGCTGCAGGTTTTCATTCTAACCTTCTTCTTCATTAGTGACCTGCTTTTTTTTTCAACTTCTTTAATTAACTTCTTTTGCCATAGTTTTAATTAATTTGACTCAGGACCCTTAGTTGTTTCTTTCTCCATAATTAGCAGCCAACCAATAAGGAGACACAAAACAAGCCACCACATGACCAGCTCAACTGTGCCAATAACACAATATCTGAAAATAAAGAAAGATGAAGGTCTCGGTGAGGCTGATCTCTCAGGGCACTAAAACATCTTGACGGTGTTCTTAGAAAAAACAGAAAATCAACAGTTTTGGAAACGTCTGCTGTGGCAGAATGAGAGCAGCAACAGGCCATGGCATTAAATAACGGGTTTAATTAACAGCAAGAATCAGCTTCTCATTAAGAGTTTGGTTGGAGTTTGAAATACCAGTTTAGCAGGTCATCTGTTGGCTCATTTCACATCTCATTTCTGTTTGGCTGCCATTTAATGAAGAAATGAATCAACTCAGAGGACTGAATCTTTAAAACAGGGTTATTAAAATGAAGGGAAAAGGAGTTAATTAGTAGTGAAAATTGGTCACTGATTAGGAAAAGTGTTAGAATGAAAACCTGTAGCCACTGCGGCCCTCCAGGACCGGAGTCGGACACCGATGAACTAAGGGATCTGAGTCATGTCAATTAAAACAAAGGCAAAACAAGTTAATCAGCAGCCAAAACTGCTCACTAATGAAGAAGATGGTTAGAATGAAAACCTGCAGCCACTACGGCCCACCAGGACTGGAGTTCGACACCCCTGCCTTAGTTGTTTCTTTTTCCTTAATGAGCAGCCAAACAATAATGAGACACAAAACAAGCAGGCTAACCTGAAAATAAAGAAAGGTGAAGGTCTCGGTCATGTTGGTCTGCTCAGGTCACCAAAACATCTGGACGGTGGTCTTAGAAAAAACTGAAAATCAACAGTCAGCAGTGACAGAATGAGAGCAGCCACAAGTCCTGATATTCAATAACGGCTTTAATTAACAGCAAGAATTGGCTTCTCATTAAGAAACTGGCTGGAGTTTGACGTTCCAGTTTAGCTGGTCATCTGTCTCATTTCTGTTTGGCTGCCATTTAATGAAGAAACGAATCAACTCAGAGGACTGAATCCTGAAAAACAGGGCTGTTAAAATGAAGGGAAAAGGAGTTCATTAGCAGTGAAAACTGGTCACTGATTAGGAAAAGGGTTAGAATGAAAACCTGCAGCCACTGCGGCCCTCCAGGACCAGAGTTGGCCACCCCTGCTTTAAAGTTTAATGATACTTTGTGTATGTCATATACGTAGGGGACAATCAAATCTTGATAAATAAAGTACAGTATATTCATTGCATGCAAAGTTACATTTATGTGAATATTTCTGGGGAAGGGGGTCCATAGCTTTCATCAGATACTTACAGGGGTGGTCCGTGACTCAAAAAAGCTTAAGAATCACTGTAATAGAGAGACATTTGCAGAAATGTAACAAATCGTGGGCGGCACGGTGGCGCAGTGGGTAGCGCTGCTGCCTCACAGTTAGGAGACCTGAGGTTCACTTCCCGGGTCCTCCCTGTGTGGAGTTTGCATGTTCTCCCCATGTCTGCGTGGGTTTCCTCCCACAGTCCAAAGACGTGCAGGTTAGGTGCATTGGCGATCCTAAATTGTCCCTAGTATGTGCTTGGTGTGTGGGTGTGCCCTGCAGTGGGCTGGTGCCCTGCCCGGGGTTTGTTTCCTGCCTTGCACCCTGTGTTGGCTGGGATTGGCTCCAGCAGACCCCCGTGACCCTGTAGTTAGGATATAGCGGGTTGGATAATGGATGGATGGGTAACAAATTGTTGTGTTCGTTTGGTCTGCTTGGTCTGAATTTGAATGATTTTAGTAACATACAGTAAGGCTGCAACATCACAAAATGTGAACCTTTTTTCTGAAGGCTCAGTAATTTTGCACTGGTGGTTCCTGCCTTGCCCCCCAGGACTCAACAGGTTGACGTTGGATGGACACCTAACAGATAATAAAAGATAATAACAGAACAACTGGCCAAGTCTTCTCCCCTCTCCCATTCAAGAGATTCTCGGGCTTCTACAGCTCCTCCAACGCCCACACCATGCATACGTTTTTAACCCCAGTCAGCAGAGTAGACTCAGACATGAAGCGTCACTGCCAGGCAAGATCTGGACACCCATCCACCTGTCATTTCCCCCAACATCTGCCTTTGGGTACAGCGAAGGAAGAAGCTTCCCATCTTTAAAGCCGAGTCTCCACAAGCGGCTGAGAGTTTATCCAGGAAGATGCTGGGATGATGGAGGTCCGCGCTCAGCTCGCTCTGGTGCTGCTGCTGCCAGGAATTTCTTGGAAAAGCAACACATTCCTCCTGCATGGATGAAGATGAACTCTTTGAGAGCTCAATATTTTTTTCCCCCCCCAAACAAACTTGGTTTTCTGAAAAGCACACAAAGCAACAGTTTCACACAGAAATCAACCTAAAACGTCTGTTGCCATGTGCGGTGGCCCGCCAGGTTTGCCAGGAGTGCATGGCAGGATGGCTGCCAGGCTGTCTTCACTTGGCAGTAGCGGTCGCAGTGCATTGCAAATCTAGTTTGCAGCTCTTGTCATTCTAAATGGTGGCCCCCCCAGGTGAACATTGCTGTCGATGCGTCAGCTACACGAACACTGGCAGCACCTCGATCAGCTGACGCTGGTACCTCACATTCGTTTTTGATCATAAATGAGTCCAACAAGTCAGAGTCCAATTCAGTGCTAATACGCCAAACATCGTCCACAGAGTATTCTGCTTTACACATTCGCTTCTTATAAGGAGGTCCAGATCTAATTATGCAATTTTCATTACGCTATAACTTATTAAGTTTATTACATACAGAATTCACAGCACCTGCCCTGCACATAGAGATTTCACTTAAAATTCTTTTTGTTGCAGATAGATGGCAGCACATGCCCTGCATTCCAAAATGGCGGGGAGATGGTTGTCAGTTGCATAATTAGATCTGGACCACCCTGCATTGTTGCTGTCGTTTGTTCCTCGCTACTCCCGTGGGTGAAGGGAATGTCGGTCAAACCAATGAAGCTAACTTTCCTTCTAGCAGAGAGGAGGAGGAGGAGAAGGTTGGGAACATGCGCTGATTACAGGCGCATTGCCACACCCACCCGAATTGAGATCCGAGTGCAGCCATGCAATGGGTGACGCCTCGGCACCACACTGGTACTGTGAGTTTTTTTTTTTTTTAACGGTGGCTGGAGTGCCAATCCTGGATAAAGATGAAGGGGTAGCTGAGTGTCTAAGCCTACAGGAACTAAGTCAAGACCCTCAGCCAATAGGAACCCTGGAATCTCACTCACCAAGGCCTGAGAACCAATCAAAGTTGCATAGCTGATTGCTGCCACCAACCTCACCCACCAAATCCCCCCCCCCCCCCTTTTGACAACAGTCCACATCCACCCTGAAAGATTTCATATTTTATCCACTAGAAAACGAGCTATCCGGCTGTCCCAGTGTGGGACACAGCGGTCAGGATAAGAGCAAGCAGCACACGTATGGCCACATCACACACCCCTCTCTCTTTTTCCGAGCACAAATCCTGATATATTTATCACAGCCTTTCTTCTGTTACTTGAGTTTGAAGCAGGCTGGTGAGAAATTAAGCTGACCTGCTTTAAGGTAACTGAACAAACAGCTGTTATTACTGTGATATATGAGGCCATTAGAAGCAGCAGGACGGAGCCCATTGAAAGAACCTTCGCAGGCTTGGCAGGCCCGGGGTGACATCGACTAGCCCTGTGGGAATCGTTAGTGCATCAGGCCGAGGCGACAAGCAGACGAAGACCAAAATCACAGCAGTAAGATGGTGCTATAAACTCACACAGCAAACCAAGCCAATAGGAGGCCTGGAATCTGACTCATCACCGGACTTCAAATCAAAAGGTCTCTGGGAACCTTCTCCTCATGGTTTAGCATCAGACACTTTCAACAATGACACTAAAAAGATGGACTGAATGGAAGACGATAAAGGTCCAGGCATATGTCTAGGCCTATTGATAATGAGGCAATGCCCTCAGCCAATAGGAAGCCTGGAATCTGACTCAGCCTCTGCTTATTGGTTCTCAGGCCCTGGTAAGTTGCATAGGTGCTAGTCCTTCATAGGAGGGTCCAAAGGGGAGAGAAAGCACTTAACAGGGAAGAAGACTTTAAATTTAAAAACTTTGGGAACTTAGTCAAGGCCCTCAGCCAATAGGAAGCCTGGAATCTGACTCACCAAGACCTGAGAACCAATCAGCAGAGGATAAATTGCATAGCTGCCAGTTCTTCATAAGACAGTCCAAATGGGAGAGAAAGCACTTAACACGGAACAAGACATTAAATTTAAAAATTTTGGGAACCTTCTCTTCATGGTTTAGCATCAGACGCTTTCAACAATGACACTAAAAAGATGGACTGAATGGAAGAAGATGAAGGTGTAGCCGTGTGCCTAAGCCTACGGGAACTACGTCAAGGCCTTCAGCCAATAGGAAGCCTGGAATCTGTACTCAGCCTCTGCTTATTGGTTCTCAGGCCTTGGTAAGTTGCATAGCTGCCAGTCCTTCGTTGGACGGTCCAAAGAGGAGAGAAAGCACTTAACAGGGAAGAAGACTTTACATTTTAAAACTTTGAGAACCATCCACTCATTGTTTTACATCAGATACATTCAACAATCACACCAGAAAGATGAATAATGGACGAAGATGAAGGTGTAGCCATGTGTCTAACCCTACAGGAACTTATTCAGGGCTCTCAGCCAAAAAGAAGCCTGGAATCTGACTCACCAAGACCTGAGAACCAATCAGCAGAGAGTATGTTGTATATGTTGTAGTCCTAAGGGGACAGATACCTCGTAAAGTTCAAATGAAAAGACTACGGGAACCTCTCCTCATGGCTTAGCATCATCCACCTTCAACAAAGAACAATGAAAGAAGATGAAGGTCTTTGTTATCTTCTTCTCTCAAAGCCGAGTGGTGATACAGCGTCAACCTCTTTCCTCTTTTAATACTACTCAATTTAACATAAAAATGATTTAAAGTTTACGTCAGAGTCCATGATTCCACCTGAATACGAAGGGATCAGCTACCACGTAGATGTCTAGTGTTACAGTACCAAAGCTCAAGAAGGCCACCATCAAATCTTCCATAATTTACTCCTACGTTGTCTTGCTCTGAAAAGTCTTGGACTTACCACCTGTGATGTTTCCCCCCAATCCAATTTATTACATTCACACGAACCTCGTGTCTTGAAACCTGTACATGTAATGCAAAAGTCGAGATTTATGAAAGAAAACTTGACGGGAGAACTTGCGAATATTTATGGAAACTCTGAACCCTCCGTAGGCAACATTTCGGAGAAAGTGGGAAATGATGACACCCCCTTGATCATTGCAGCCAATCGAGCTAAATGACAACTCACACACATAAGAATTCAAGCCACTGGACCACTGTTATGACGTTGTTGACACGGCAAACGTATCACACGTCAAAAACGATGAATACGACGCGCAGACTTGATTTTAGTTGCCTTTGAAGAGGGCTAATGCTGCGTATTTTCACTGCAGGACATTTTTGTATTTTTTTCATCCGTTTATATCGGCTACCTGTTGTCACTTCTGAGGATTAGAAGCCAATGCTGTCATTACGATAGCAATTGATGAGAAGAATTCCTAATGAATTGCAGAAATATGGTATCTGAGGGTTCCTCTCAAGTGCCTCTTTCTCTTGCATGATTTGCTTCAAAAACTAATCAGCACATCATCATCGCATAACAGGCTTAAGTTTCGAGTTTGGTATTTTTCTATTCTGCCATTTTAGCTCGAGACCATCCTTAAGAAACTGTGACTTACAGACAGACAAACACCCGACATTGAGATATCGATGTTTTCGGTATAGGGGACCCCAAAACATCGAGATCCATCAAAAACCAGAGATCGAAATTTTTGATGAATCTAAAGCTTTCACTCCCACCCCACAGACTATAGGTTATGGTGGGGGAGGGCACAGAGCAAAAAAGGGTGAAGGATGCCAAGGTAGAGGAGATAACCCCCCTGGTTATGTACACCAGTCAATCTCTGATGGCCAAGTCAGGTCAGGCCCACCTGCGTTGGTCTTTATTTTATCGCTTGCCTTTTTCTGCCATTCTGATCCAAATTTTCAGCACACAATATAATATATAATATTAGCTGCCTTTCATACATTTAAGATACATGGCTGTACTTCTGAAACACAGTTTCTGAATTATTTTGTTTTGAAATGGTGGATTTTATTGTTGCCATCTTTTTATATCTTAGACATTCAGCTCTGGAATTATTTTATGTATTCATTATTTTTTATTATTTTATTGTGCTCGTGTATTTTTGTTGTCTTTATGTTACCCATCAGATTCACAGAAAACACATTCTGGCTAACCATCTACTGATATTCTAGCCCACTTTACCAGTTCACTGCCCCTGCCCACCCTCACCCTCACCATCTCTACTGCATCAACAACTCCCTCTGACATTTCAAACTCTTCAAGTGGTCCATCAGGGTCAGCCGTCCATAACTGATGACCAAGTGAGGGGACAACTGAGGAGCCACTCAGAGGAAAAGCCACAGGACAAGATGGAGTTAATCCACGAGTCCATAAGGTTTGTGCTGACCAACATGGTGGCATAGGCAGGTACCTGTTTGAAAGGGCACTAGAGCTTCAAGTTCAAGTTTATAGTCATGTTTACGGAGTACAATGAAACTCTTACCGGCATGTCTCCTCACAACAACGGACAATGAAACAATACTAACAAAACACACAAAAGTTCAGTATCCGTGGCACAGAATAACAATCTTGTCACAAATGTGCGATTGGGAGGCCTGAATAATAGTAGTACCACGCCAGACCAGGGGATGGCGAGCTGCACTGACTTTCTCTCTCAATTCCCTGCCGACCATCCACAGGAAATCCCGCTCGCTTCTGTCACCTATGATGATGTCACTTCCGGTTCAGGTGGTAGGGGTGGTTGGTGTGCCCATGATGACGTCACTTCCAATCCCAATGACATCACTTCCGGTTGTGGCGCTACTGATGACATCCCTTCCAGTTACGGTCCTGATGACTTTCTGTCTCAGCCTTTAAAGCCACCATGTTTGCATCCTACCTTCAAATCTGTTTTGGATTCTGTTCAAACAAACACCTCAACCAATTTATCCATTGCAGCCGGGGCATAATATACAGTTGGCTGCCACAAACTGTTTTTGATGTCTCTGGCTCATTTGTATGACTATAAATATATTGTTCATACATATTCATGTGTCTCTTTGGTATTTCCAGTCTTCACAATATATATCTTGTCACACATGTGCGCATGAGAGGCAGCTAAAGGCCTTGAATGACAGTAATTCTGAATCAGACCGGGATATGGCAGAGTGCTCTGATTCTTTTTCTCACTTTTCTGCAGACTATTCATTTGAAATTCCGCCTGGCCCTGTTGACATCACTTCTGTGTCCGAAACTATGGATGAAGACCTTTCCGGTTTCTGGCCCCCTTGATGTCATTTCCAGGCCCGAGCCTATGGTTTAAAGCCCTGCCAATCCCGCCCCCTTTGACGTCACTTCCTATACTGGCCTTTAAAAGCCTCCACCTTTCCCTTATCCCCTCAGCTCTGTTTTAGACTCTGGATTGTGCACATCACTGCTATCACTTGTTTGCAATTTTGCGGCCAGGAAAACAATACACGGGTGGCTGCCCCAAACCATGCTAAGGCTCTTGTTCAAGTTTGTGACAATTTATATAGATAGATAGATACTTTATTAATCCCAAGGGGAAATTCACAATATATATATTGTGGCGGACGGCTGGGGCGCCTGCCCAGCCGGGTTGCCCGGAAGGACCAGGAGGGGGACAATATGTCCCCTCAGCCATGAGAGGGCAGCCACCCAGGTCTGCATCAGGGGCTCAATCTCAACCCTGTTGGGGCCCATGGCCACCCGGAGGATTGTGGAGCCCTGGATTGCAGAAGTTCCGCCACACTCAGAAGTGCTACCAGAAGGTCATCATGAAGCACCTGGAGCACATCCAGGGTATTATAAAAGAGGCCCCCTCACTACAGTAGACAAGCCAGAGTCGGGAGGAAGAAGACAGAGCTTGTGAAAGGAGGAGTGAGGGTAACAGAAGAGTAGAAGAAGGAGAAAGAAAGGGACGGAGTGGTTGCTAGAAGGGCATTTTGAAGTGCTGTGTACTCTGAAGAAAATACTAAACATGTGTGTTTATGGACATCTGGTGTCTGTCTGTCTGTGTTCAGGGCTGAACCCCCACAATATATATATGTATATATGTACAATGTATATATAGGGTGGTCCAGTTCTAACTATGCAACTTTTAAAGCAATGCAATAATTGCATAGTTAGATCTGGACCACCCTGTATATACATATATATACAGTATATATATATATATATATATATATATATATATATATATATATATATATATATATATATATATATATATATACACACACAGTATACAGTATATATATATATATTATATATATATTGTCAAAAAAACGACCAAAAGACATCGAGAAGGTTTGGGGCAGCCACCCATTTAATCGATTACGGCTGCAAAAAGTATCGATAAACAGAGACATGTTCATTCAACCGAGTCCAAAACAGAACTGATCTCCAGGTAGCAAGATGGCAGCTTTAAAGGCCAGTAGCGGAAGTGATGTCATCCCGACCGGAACCAGAAGTGACGTCAGTGGCTGCCCCAGAGCCGGGTGGGATTTCCCTAGAATGGTCTGCAAAAGATCGAGAGGGAAAATTAGTGCACTCCCCCCCCCCCCGACCCCCCCCCCGGTCTGGCATGGAACTACCTGTATTTAAGCCCTTTAGCTGTCTCCTAAACACACGTGTGTGACTATATATATATATATATATATATGCTAGCTGTCCCCGCAGCTCTGCCCACATAGTAGTGAAACAGAACTAACTTTAAAAATCAATATAAAAATTTAAAAAATGTAATTCTGGCCAAGCAGAAGGTCGGTACGCTCCAACGTCAAACACTGGCACTGTATCTGATCATGTTCAGTTCTGATGGGACAGCGTGGCCGTGATATCTCCTCTAAAACACACGTAGCTCTGATCTCTCTCTCAAAAACGTCAAACGTCACTCTTTAACAAACTCTAGATGATTATGTCTGCTGAACAAACAGGTATCACCAGCTAAACCATTTATGGATACAATAAGAAGTAAAGCAAAAGGACGCCTTTTATTAGACCAGTGATGGTGCCCTGTACTGGGTTGGTTGCTGCCTTACTGCTGGCATGGACCTTCAAGGTCCTACGATTGCAAATGTTGCCAACACCACAGCAGGTTTGGAAACTCTTGGCCTCTTTAGATGTGCGCATCTGTTACGGCCGTCCTTGGAGGAGAAACACATTAACAATGCACTTATGACAGGCCCCCGGGGGGAGAAAGGGGGGACTGGCAAGAGAAGACAAGCTGCTGCCATTTTCGCAACCTGAAGAAGCTTCTCATCAGCCTGCCCGCTTAAAGAAACGCAAACCATTAGCAGAAAGACAGGGAAGGGCAACTAAATAAGAATATGTTACGCTACATTATAACTCGCTCACATTTACAGGATGAATGATTTAAAGCATAAAGTAATACATCCACGTTTTCTGCAGATGCTTCTTCTGCTTCATAATCGTTGGAAGCTAGCAGCATCATATATGGCAGCAATCAACCCTCCATCACAGGTCACACTCACTCATCCATCCAATTCCTCAGCCTGCATGCTCCTGAAAATAGTGCCATGGGGTGGGGTGCCATGGACAGGACAGGACAGAAATCAGCTGTGTGTGGAGAACACCACACACATTCATTCATGGATTCAATTCCTACTAAAAATGGAAGGGGGCTGAGATCCAACCCATCCACGTCGGCCCTTGTCCCATCATCTGTCTACATCCCACAACAACTGGGTGGACTACTGAATATGGATGGGGGTTCGGACATCTGACCCCGCCCCCATTTCATGACAAGTGGAGGATTACTGAATATGGAGAGGAGTTCTGACATCTAACTCCGTCCATATCTGACACCGCCCCAGTCAAAATGTGAGTGGAGGATTACTGAAGATGGAAGTTCTGACATCTGAATCGCCCATATTTGACCCCACCCCTGTGATCTTGACAGAGTCACTGGAGGCTCTGATCGGGGGGCTCGAGAGACTGAGTGAGGAGTCTGAGGGTCTGGGCTTGCGAGGGTCCTGATAAAAACCAAAGATCCAGACCTTTAATGACCTCTTGGGCACGGCCATCAGCAGTGTGTCTATCTGAGGAGAGAGTGTCGACCTCGTCGAGAGGTTTACATGTGTCTCTGGTGACTCTTCCTGTGAAGTCAGTAGACGGATTGGTAGAGCATGGAGGGGTCATGAGGTCACTGGAAAGGGGTGTGTGGCGCTCCCGATATCTGTACAAAAGGACGAAGGTCCAAGTTTTTAGAGTCTTGGTGCGTTCCGTTTTGTGAGACATGGACGCTCCCCAGTGACCTGAGATGAAGACTGGACTCCTTCAGTACTGTGTCTCTTCAGAGAATCATACTGGTTTAACTTTGTGTTACTCATTGAGTCCCAAATGACCTGGACTGTGAGAGAGCGTCAGTTACGGCACTACGGCCATGTGGCGCGACTCCCCAAGGGTGATCCGGCTCACAGGACCCTCATTGATGAGCACCTGAGTGGCTGGACCAGGCTAAGAGGACGCCCACATCACACCTGGCTGCGGCAGATTGAGGGTCATTTCTGGAGGGTGAGACTGCCATGCCAGGTTGCCAGATCTGTTATTTATTTGCATCTGCATCGTGATCAGGGAGTACAGGGATTTATGGGAAATATATTTCATCCTTTTAAAATATATTAATTTTTTTTCCCCACACACTGAACCTTTTGCCAACCAAAATCCTAAGCCGTTTCCTCATGTGGTGGGTGCGGCGACATGCTGTGCCAGTACCTGCTCCGCGACCTAAGTATAAAATACTGTATGTGTATACCTGAAGAACAGCTTCCTCGCTGCAAGCACGGCACTTGACCCTTCAGGAGGTGGGGGGCTCCTGTTACTTCCAGGTTGCCCGCCGCATTTCAAAAGGGAGGAGAAAAAGGAAGCATTGAACAACCAGTGGTCCATCATATCAAACACGGCTCTTGTCGCATCGAAGGCCTCCGCAGACCCTCACACAGCAGTAAGGGTATTGGGATTCAGGTTCATCCACCCCATCCCAGGATGGTTGGACTGAGGGTCTGTTTGGGTTCCTACTCTTTGTGTTGTGGGTTTCTGTCATTTTATCCTTTAGGACTTGGCTGGCTTTCATCCATTTCTCAATCTCCACAGTTTCCGTGATTTCATTCGACTTTTTATGCATATGAACGCTTGTTTGTCATTTTGTGAATTATGAATGTTTTCACGTTAAGACAAAGGAGGGTGAGGGAGGGTGAGGGAGGCTGGGGCCAGGTCAGGTTTTTTTCTTTATTTATTTATTTGCATCGGGATCAGGGAGTACAGGGATTTATGGGTAATATATTTCATCCTTTTCCATCCAATATATTCATTTTCTTTCCCCCACATACTGAACCTTTTATCTTTTGACCACGTTTTTTTGCTTTCTACCATTGACTGGTTTGTTCCTTGAGTGGAGGGCGAGTAAGAGGCGAAAGGATAAGAACGGATCAAAGTGGCCGAGTCCGGACTTTGCTTCGGCTTCTGGATGCGAAACCGCCACCAAAAGAATCCCCTTTTCTACTACGAACAGACAGGTGAAATACTGCAGATCTGGCAACTCTGCCCACCACACAGTGAATATTGATGGGGGAGTGGTCACGACATCAGACTCCGCCCACATCCGGCCCTGCCCCAATCCTCATCCAGGAGCAGTTGGAATTGATGTAACCTGATGATAAGAAACGTCACTTTCTGACGACAAAACCACATTTTAAATACTTTTCTTTACATTTCAAACTAAATTTTTTAACAAAATTTGAGTAAATCTAAGAATAGGAAAACTGAGTAAAATAAAAGAAAATGTAGGAACACCTGCGTAATTCTAATGTTTAATTATCAAAGGTGCTATATAATATTAAATAGACCAAAAGGGGAGGATTGTTGCTAAAATAAAATATACTGCTCAAAAAAAAATTAAAGGACCACCTTTTAATGAGAGTAGAGCATCAAGTCAATGAAACTGGTGGGCTATTGATCTGGTCAGTTAAGTAGCAGAGGGGGCTGTTAATCAGTTTAATGAAATGAACAACAGGTGCACTAGAGGGGCAACAATGAGACGACCCCCAAAATAGGAATGAATGGTTTAACAGGTGGAGGCCATTGACATTTGTCCTGCCTCATCTGTTTTGTCACTCATTTTGTATTTGGCTACGGTCAGTGTCACTACTGGTAGCATGAGGCCATACCTAGACCCTACAGAGGTGGCAGAGGTAGTCCAACTTCACCAGGATGGCACATCAATACGTGGCATTGCCAGAAGGTTTGCTGTGTCTCCCAGTACAGTCTCAAGGGCATGGAGGAGAGTCCAGGAGACTCGGTTACTTTAGGAGAGCTGGACAGGGCCCCTCGTAGAAGGTCCTTAACCCACCAGCAGGACTGACCGGTAGCTGCTCCTTTGGGCGAGGAGGAAAAGGATGGGCACTGGCAGAGCCTACAAAATGACCTCCAGCAGGCAGGCCACTGGTGTGAATGTCTCTGACCAGACAATCAGAAACAGACTTCATGAGGGTGGCCTGAGGTCCTAAAGTGGGCCCTGTGCTCACTGCCCACCCAGCACCATGGAGCTTGACTGGCATTTGCCATAGAATACCAGAATTGGCAGGTTCACCACTGGCACCCTGTGCTTTTCAGATGAGAGCAGGTTCACAGAAAGGGTCTGGAGAAGCTGTGGAGAACGTTATGCTGTCTGTAACATCGTTCAGCATGACTGCTTTGGTGGTGATGGTCAGTGATGGTCAGTTTGGGGAGGGAGGCATATCCATGGAGGGACGCACAGACCTCTACAGGCTAGACAACAGCACCTTGACTGCCATGAGGTATCGGGATGAAATCCTTGGACCCATTGTCAGACCCTATACTGGTGCAGTGGCTCCTGGGTTCCTCCTGGTGCACGACAATGCCCGGCCTCATGTGGCGAGAGTATGTAGGAAGGAATTGATCCCATTGACTTACCCCCCCCACGCTCACTTGCCTGACCTCAATCCAATAGAACACCTCTAGGTGGGACATTATGTTTCGGTCCATCTGACGCCTTAGACTGTCCAGGAGCTCAGTGATGCCCTGGTCCAGATCTGGGAGGAGATCCCTCAGGACACCATCCATCGTCTCATTAGGACGTTGTCAGGCATGCACACAAGCACATGGGGGCCATACACACTACTGAGTACGATTTGGAGTTGCTGCAATGAAATTTCTGCCAAATGGACGAGCCTGCCACCACATCATTATTTCACTTTGATTTTTGGGGGTGTCTTTGAATTCAGCCCTCTGTAGGTTGATCATTTTCATTTCCATCAAACAATGTGCCATCCTTTCGTTCCTAACACATTACCATATCAGTCCATAGCAGTAGAGACAGCCAGCAGGATTTTTTTCCCATTGAGATCTGATGTGTTTTCAAAGTGTGCCTTTCATTTTTTTGAGCCGTTTATTTTCAATACAGGTCATCCATAGGCATTCCAACCCGAGTTGGCGTATTTATTGATATTCACCCAAAACGCACATCTGCAGACACAGAAGAATTGCACGACCCACAGCTCAAGGAACCTCATTATTCTTCCCAGCGCCGCACACTAAAAGCCAAGGAAAGTATTTTGATAATTAAGGGCGCGCGGCTCCTTGGAATTCACGCGGAGATTTCCAGCAGGTCTCCTGCCGTGGTGACATTCGTTCAATAATTCACTCAAGCCTTCTGTTTACATGGGAGCGCCGTGCGACTGCCCTCCTCGGCTCTCCTTCCATTCTCTAAGCTCGCGTAATCCAGCACAAGGTTAGGAACGGACGTAGATTTAAATTTAAACTCGTGTGAGAGAGAGGAAGGCGGCAGGACGGCCTTTCAATCTTCGAGCGCACGCAAGGCTGCCCGCGGTTGTTAACCTTCTTGCCACGACTCTCCCTTACAAATCGATGGTGGGCCGTGTCAATACACCGTTATTGACACGTCCCGACTCGTTAATTAGTCGAGGGCACGGTGGGCAGAGTCATTTTCTCTAAATATTTTATGGCAACTCCACGTTGTTTCCTTTCTGTCTCGTGCAAAGACAGGCGGAAATTAATTGAGACCAAAATGGACAGCTGACGTGAAATCCATGAGCTGATGTTCCTCAAGGGAGAGCTGCTGTCACAGGCGTCAGTGTGAGAAGACCGATCAGCACTGACAGCCGCCCCGACGATTAAAGACACACTTTGTACCTCATAAAACACCTCACTTACAAACCCTACGGGGAAGCAATCACGTCGCTGCCATTCTGCTTAATTACTGACAATCAATGGTGTTGTTCCTGCCAACGTAGATGGACAGGAGGCCCGACTGGTAGGCCCGGGTTGGTTCCTGCTTCCAGGAACTGGCCAGGATAAGACACAAGAGAAGGACAGGGAAGGACTGTCACTCGTGGTCACAAAATTCCCCAGTATGCCAGTAGGGCAACATCCCCCTCTGCTGGAGCTCCCTTTCGTACACCCGCAGGGCATCATGGGAGTTGTAGTCCTGATAGACAGCCCTGTCAGTGTATTTGGGTGCCACCAGAACAGGTCTCCCATACTTTAAGGAACCTCCCACCTGACACGGCGGTGCTTCCTCGGGGTAAACGTGGGGTACCAGAAAAGCACTTAAGGATCTGCCATTTGTCTTCATCCAGGTGAAAAGAAATGCTCAGCTGGGTGGAGTGGAAGTTGTAAGGTTTTCTAAACTCTTTTGGGGCTCCTCCACAATGGGACGATATGCCGAAGAACATCCCGAAGCGCGATCGCAGCGTCAGTGGAAGACAACATATCGGTTGCAGGGGCCGGTGCTGTAGCAGCTCACCAAGAAAACAAATCCTTAAAAGATCGCGGTCGCGCTATGAGTGCCAGCCATCGATGGGTGATGCAAGAGAACGGGATTAATTGGCATTAACCTGGCCACGACCCTGCCTGACTGCGGTGTCTGTGTATAGGAGAGTGGTAGACCCCCTACAATGAAAAACCACGCTGTTTCTGTTTCAAGTTGAATAAAGCTGGTTTTGCTAAAGTACTGAGACTGAGACTTTTGGGGTGCAAGACAGGGACTCACAAAAGTCACAAAGTATATGGTGTCAATGAAAACGAGAAGCCTGTAAAGTCGCACTTTGTATTTTGAACCTGCGACTGCAAGTCGCTTCAGGGTTTTTGTGGTCAGTGGCGCCCCCCCCATGATGGTCATACTGCCTTATGCCCGATGATTGCTGGGTTGGCTCCAGCTGTCCTACAACCCTGTCCTTAGGAAGACAGATGGATGAAGTACAATGGACGTTTCAACACGGAAACCATCGGGCAACTTTTAAACTTGTGGGTTGGTGGGAAGCTGGTCACTAAGCTGCAATATTACAATTGTATTAAAACAATACAGAAACAAATTGTATTTGTGTGCAGAAAATTAAAAAGGACTTCATTCTTCGGTCACTCTAGACATCCAACTGGGCTGAAAGTTCAACCTTCCACCAGGACAATGAACCCTAAAGCACAAAGTAATTACAACCCACCAGGCACAGCACCTGCACCACCTGCAGCTAAGCCTGTTCGGGCCCAGCCAGGACTTGGATGGGAGACCAACCAGGAAAAGCTTGAGGTGTTGGTGAGGCCAGCAGGGGGCGCCTACCCTGTGGTCTGTGTGTGGATCCTGCAGTGACGGGGACAACGTGCTGTAAAAATGGTGGCCTACAGATGTAAAATCGAGCGTCCTGACTCTCTGTGGTCATAAAAGATCACTGGGTATCCCTTGTACAGGGTAAGGTGTACCCCAATGCCCTGGCTAAATTGCCCACCACGGCCTGGACATTCTGTCTCTCTAATCACCAACCCCCCCCCCCCCCCCCTTCTCTGAGTGGCTGTCTCTCTCACCCCTTCATACCTAATAGCTCATTTGTGGTGAGCATACTGGCTCAAAAATGGCTGCCGTCGCATCATCCAGGTGAGCGCTACATATTAGCGGTGGTGGAAGTAGCTCCCAATTCAGACAGAAAAGTGCTATGTAAATGCAAAGAATTATTATTATCATTATTATTATTACTAGCGGGTGGCACAGTGGTAGCACTGCTGCCTCACAGTAAGGAGACCTGGGTTCGCTTCCCAGGTCCTCCCTGCATGGAGTTTGCATGTTCTCCCCGTGTCTGCATGGGTTTCCTCCCACAGTCCAAAGACATGCAGGTTAGGTCGATTGGCGATTCTAAATTGACCCTAGTGTGTGCTTGGTGTGTGGGTGTGGGTGTGTGTGTGGGTTGGTGCCCCGCCCGGGATTGGTTCCCTGCCTTGCACCCTGTGTTGGCTGGGATTGGGTCCAGCAGACCCCCCGTGACCCTGTGTTCGGATTCAGCGGGTTGGGAAATGGATGGATGGATTATTACTAGCCGTGTAAGCCTGTGCTGTAAAAAAGCCCAGGCTCCTAGAAGCTATTGAAATTGTCAGAAACCTCTGAGGTTTCATTTTGCCGATGTGCTCACCTCCCTTGTCTATCAATGGCTAAGCGAGTTTCTCTCTAATCGGAGGTTTCGTTTTGCCGATGTGATCGCCTCCCTTGTCTATCAACGACTAAGCGAGTTTGTCTTTCCTCGACGGTTTCATTTTGAAGACGTACTCACACCCTTAGTCTATCAGCAGCTAAGCGAGTTTCTCTCTCCTCTGAGGTTTCGTTTTGCCGATGTGCTCGCCTCCCTTGTCTATCAACGACTAAGCGAGTTTGTCTTTCCTCTGAGGTTTCATTTTTGCTGATGTGCTCACCCCCCTTGTCTATCAATGGCTAAGCGAGTTTCTCTCTCCTCAGAGGTTTCATTTTGCCGATGTGCTCACCCCCCTTGTCTATCAATGGCTAAGCGAGTTTCTCTCTAATCGGAGGTTTCGTTTTGCAGATGTGCTCGCCTCCCTTGTCTATCAGCGACTAAGCGAGTTTGTCTTTCCTCGACGGTTTCATTTTGAAGACGTACTCACACCCTTAGTCTATCAGCAGCTAAGCGAGTTTCTCGCTCCTCTGAGGTTTCGTTTTGCCGATGTGCTCGCCTCCCTTGTCTATCAACGACTAAACGAGTTTGTCTTTCCTCTGAGGTTTCATTTTTGCTGATGTGCTCACCCCCCTTGTCTATCAATGGCTAAGCGAGTTTCTCTCTCCTCAGAGGTTTCATTTTGCCGATGTGCTCACCCCCCTTGTCTATCAATGGCTAAGCGAGTTTCTCTCTAATCGGAGGTTTCGTTTTGCAGATGTGCTCACCTCCCTTGTCTATCAGCGACTAAGCGAGTTTGTCTTTCCTCGACGGTTTCATTTTGAAGATGTACTCACACCCTTAGTCTATCAGCAGCTAAGTGAGTTTCTCTCTCCTTGGAGGTTTCATTTTGCAGATGTGCTCGCCTCCCTTGTCTATCAACGACTAAGCGAGTTTGTCTTCCCTCGACGGTCTCACTTTGGCAACAGAGTCTCTTTCTTTCAGCTTCATGCTGTAGCCTCGTCCTTCTTTCTTCTTCCGGCTCGTTAACTTGGAGCCACTGTAGCCGCAGGAGTATAAGGCGAGTTCAAGCAACGGGTAAAACGCCTGAGAAATCTCTCAGTCCAAAAGTTTGTTTTAAAACATTTAGTGAAAATTCAAAGCAAACAATCCACACAAGAATAAAGAAAAAAGTTGTTACACACTGTGGTATATGGCGCTATATAGCGCCCCGTTGAACCCACCAGACAGACGTCCCAGGCACACGTGTAAAAGCACAAGATTATTTTAATATTTTCCTTCAATAAAGTGCACAAAGCACCGCACACTCCACAATTCTCCAATAAGAAATCAATACAATAATCAATAACAAATACACTCCTCCAACTCCCAGCAGCTCCATCACACTCCCACCCAACTCCAGCTCACTCTGCTGGGGTTTCCCACCGTTCTTATTTCTTCTCCGGGTCAACACCACATCTTCTTTCATCAAATTTCCCAGAAGTACCGCGGGCTTCCGTCCTCGTGACCCCGAAGTACTTCCGGGTTGGCGTAACTGTAATAGTCCCCGGGTTCTTGGTGAGCTCCCCCTGGCGGCACCCACCAGGAATGAAGAAACGGACTCCATGTCCTATGCTGCCCTGCGGGAACCCAAGGAACCTTTTCCATCCAGGGGAGCTGCCCTCTAGCGGGGGATGTAATGCCCTGAAAAGGCTGCTTTTCTCTGATGAGGGACGTCCAGGACAGGCTGAAACACCTGCCGTCCATCACAACACGTAGAATAGAAGGCAAAACAAAAAAGGGAAAAAATGTATCTTCTCTAAACTTAGCTTTTCTTGTCAAACTTTATAGAAGGGAAAAATTTTTATACATTAGGCATAAATAGCATATTAGCATAAATAGCTATAAAAGTAATTAATAGCTTCTAAAACATTAAGAATTGAGCATAAATTAGAATGATAAGCAAATAAGTTAGGTCAAGCAAATGGTTAACTAAAAAATCAGTCATACTACATTTTCTAGTGAAAAAGGAAAATAACTAGTATTAAGAGAGGAAGAATAGGACAGGACAAGAATGACACACAGAAACTATCGAGAACAGAAGAAGCGGAAAAAACATGGGCACCTGTTCTCAAGGCTAGGAAGCTGAGGAGCAATACCACCGACATAATATAGAAAAAATGGTTCTAGTAGGCACGTAAGAAGCCAGCTGGAATAGTGAATCAGCAAAGATGGCAAAAAGGCATTGCTGCCAAGGTCAGATGATGTAATGTACGGAAAATAACAAAATCCATCTTACTAACCGAAGGTTGTAAACCGGATATGGACGCAGGGCGCTGGGCACATCGAGGCGCACGCGCACTGGCGCACTGCCGCACTGCAACGAGCCCGCCACAGAGCAAAAAAAGAAACGAGAGGATTCGAAGGTTGGATTACAGTACGGAAACCCCAAACGTCCACACTACACAGCATATTTCAATCACATTACAGTATTACAGTAACACATTATTAACAGTCCAGCCACAGAAAACACAGAAACGCCACCAGATGGAAAGAAAGAATACACGAGCGCTCCGTATTAAACGTAAGTGCGATTATAATTCGTAACAGTAGACGCCGTATAGCTAACGGAGTCACGGGTCCAAAAACAAACAGCTCAACTAACGGAAATACAAAACCGACCCCGCATGGATACACACGATGAAAGCAGGCGCCCACAACGCGTGAGCTACGCCTGCTCTAATCCACTGTGCCACAAAAACACAGAAACGCCACCAGATGGAAAGAAACAATACGCGAGTGCTCTGTATTAAACGTCAGTGCGATTAGAATTCTTAACGGTAGACACCGTATAGCTAACGGAGTCACGGGTCCAAAAACAAACAGCTCAACTAACGGAAATACAAAACCGACCCCGCATGGATACACACGACGAATGCAGGCGCCCACAACGCGTGAGCTACGCCTGCTCTAATCCACTGTGCCAGTAGTATAGATCACATGACGGTCACAAACTCTAACCCAGTGGCTTCCCCGACTCAGTGGCTGACACACGAACACCACAGCCTGTAAACTGAACCTGCTGTGCTCCACTCTGCCAGCAGTCGGTGTCAGCAAAGGCAACGGAATCACGTCTCCACAAAACGAGATCGCCTTACTACAGATATGCATATGTAGTTAAATGACATTTCTCCAGACGCACCCACCCTCCATGATATGTCATCCATCCAGATATCGGATGGAACAGAAACTGATTGCCATTCATGGATTTCAGATTCGCTAGCGAATCATGGGCTTACTAGTATATTCTAGCATAAATAAGTTTAGAGAACTATAGTAGCATTTAACCTTAGTACAGAAATTAAATGTAAATCAGGACTGCCAAGTAAATGATTAAATAAAAGCACGTGCCATATTTCTTTTTAGATTAAAGCTTAGCTTCAGGCCACCATTATAACATAGTTTGAAAGGCTTAGGAAAGGAAATGACACAAGAAAGGAAAGCATCTGCCCTGAGCCTTAGACCGATCAAAAATAAGCAAAACAGAAACTATAGATGAACAATGGACAGTAGAGCCAGGTGCAGAATGAGCTAATTGAACGAGGTCAAAGTGATAAGAAATGATGTATACGTTTTGAATTTGGAACTGTTCGGAGCTCAGCTCAATTTGGCCTTATTGGGTTGAGTCCGTGTTATTTTTATTGTTATTTTATTGCAATAAAATTATAGACTCTGTTTGCCTATCCTGAGACTCCTAATAGCTTTCATTTCAGGTAAAAAGACTTCTGGTGACCATTTCTCGCTACGACTGATTTTAGCTGTTTCTGTGCTTAAAGATTCTGAACTTCTTCTTCTTCTGTACGCTATACACGTACGGCACGGCACGGCACTTTCAATTAAGTGCTTTGTCTTACATGTTACTTGGCACACAAAAGACACGCAGGGTACACAAGGAACGGTTTAAAACCATGTGCCCTCTATATCTTTCACATAGCAAGGCTGATCAATAACTGAGAATTATGCTTATTCAGATAAGCTATAGTACTAGGGTGTTGTACCGTGTTAGCCATTATGAATGTAGAGAAAAGCCAAGCAAAATGACACCTTTTATTGGCTAACTAGAAAGATTACAATATGCAAGCTTTCGAGGCAACTCAGGCCCCTTCTTCAGGCAAGATGTAATCATTACATCTTGCCTGAAGAAGGGGCCTGAGTTGCCTCGAAAGCTTGCATATTGTAATCTTTCTAGTTAGCCAATAAAAGGTGTCATTTTGCTCAGATAAGCTAGAAATAGTTAGAATATACTAATTCAATTCAACTGATGGGGGTTATAGGAACTTCCTATAGATTACGCACTAGTTATCCGTAAAATATTTGTTTCTTATGTAATTAGCAAATGGCTCTTACAGACATCTTGCCGGCCTTTTGAGCTTCATGCTGTAGCCTCGCACTTCCAGGTGTGAAAAGATAGAGGCACTGTCGACACCTTGAACCCTCAGCTCAGACGTCAGACACCAGATAAAAGTCCAATATGACTTTATTTTATAATAATAATGTGCACCAAGCACTCTACACTCCACTATACTCATATAATACAATAATAAATCAATAATCACAATCCTCCACTCCCAGACACGTTGCCACCCTTCCACCCAGCTCAGCTCAACGCTCTGGTGTTTCACTGTCCTTTTTATAGTCATTGACCAGGAAGCGTTTCACCCTCTCTGTCCATGTGACCTGGAACACTTCCGGGTCAGATAGAGAATCCTTTGTTTTCTTCACCCAGGAAGCACATCGTTCCCTTTGTCCACGTGACTCTGACGTACTTCCTGGGCATAAGGCAAATAGTCTCTGTGCCTCCCTGCAGCGTCCTCTAGTGGGCCCCAAGGTATCCAACAGGGCTGAGAATAAAAACTACATTGTCTAGTATTCCCTGCTGGCATTCGGGGCACCTCCATGCTGCAGGAAGGGCTCCACCTGGCGGCCTGGGGGTGTCGGCCGGGATGACATGCCGGCCATATCCCACACAGGCCAGACAGACAGATGCACACACTTCCACACATAGACATAGGTGATTAGGTGACAAAGAACATCATAAGAAGAAGAAAGAAAAAGGAAGAACAGCAACATCTGCTGAGCGTCAAGCAAATCACAAAAGGCAATCAAGTGACAAAGAGTTTCACTTGCGTCATGGGTGGCACGGTGGCGCAGTGGTAGTTAGGAGACATGGGTTCGCTTCCCGGGTCCTCCCTGCGTGGAGTTTGCATGTTCTCCCCGTGTCTGCGTGGGTTTCCTCCCACAGTCCAAAGACATGCAGGTTAGGTGCATTGGCGATTCTAAATTGTCCCTAGTGTGTGCTTGGTGTGTGTGTGTGTTTGTGTGTGTCCTGTGGTGGGTTGGCACCCTGCCCGGGATTGGTTCCTGCCTTGTGCCCTGTGTTGGCTGGGATTGGCTCCAGCAGACCCCCGTGACACTGTGTTCGGATTCAGCGGGTTGGAAAATGGATGGATGGATTATTATTATTATTTACATATAAGATTATTATTATTATTATTTATATATAAGATTATTATTATTATTATTATTATTATTATTATTATTATTAGGGACAATGTTGTGAATGCTCCAGTAAAATCCCAGATTTGAACATCTCTGGAGAGACCTGAAAATGGCTGCAAGCAAACCTTGAGAGGATCGGCAGAGAAGAATGGCAGAAAATCTCCAATTCCAGGGTGGGCGAAAGTTTTGTCACGTCAGACCCAAGAGGACTCCGGGCTGGAATGGCTACTAAAGGGGGCTTTAAATGAGTGCCGAGTAAAGGGTCTGATCACTTGTGCCAATGGGATATTTCAGTTCTTTACGTTTCACACGTTTGTCCTTCTGGCATATCAAATGTGAAAAATGAATCGAACGGCAGCAATGCAAAAGAAAATTTGTAAAAAGTGAAGGGGTCTCCTCTGAAGGCCCTGCAGCAACCCCACCACACAGAGCACCAAGCCAATAAAGAAGAGATGCGCACAGAGACAGCGGATGCTGATCAAGTTAATTCACACGCACGTCTTTCGCTTCCAAGTATGAGTTACACTGAAAGCCTTTCTTCGGCTAATGACGACCGCGGGAAATGTTAAACACTGGCAAATCTAAAAAGGCTAAAATTGTGTTTTGGGAACGACTTGCGGCGCGCTAAGAGCTTCCACTTAACAAGCACTAAAATGAATCTCGTAAATGAAGACATTTAATGGTGGCGCACTAATGGTTCAAAAAATAAATAAATAAATAAAACAAAAACGTCCTCTGAACTGCTCATCCATTTGCGATTCGGTTACACCATCTTAAAAGGTCTACGCTTAGCCCTTTCGTTAATATTTAACGACCCAGAGAACTTTGTGGCTCCGTAAGATTTACAACATGTGGCCTTTCGGATGTTCCATTGTTCCCAATTGTTTTGGCTCTGCTGACTCGTGTTGAGTTTCCTTAGAGGGCGGGGCGACTTACTGGAATACCTGATGGTTCAAGTTGGGTTTATAAAGCTGATGGTACCAGCATGAGGGGTCTTACCAAGGGCTTCTGTGGGTGGCATCCCCAAGGGGAATCTCGAACGAGAACACATGACTGGGGACAACTCGGTAAAACGCTCTGCAAACTCCGCTGCAAAGGCTCCGCCCACAGAGCTTCTTCCTATAAAAGCCCACCTCCAATCTCATTCTGGGGATACTGCATCCTTATTTCTAGTCATGTATTAGAAAAACACGTACTGTAAAAAGACTGGGAGACAGATAGAGTGCTAAAACAGAAGTAATATGATAGTTAGAATTTGTTAGTAACCCTCACCTATTCTGTTTCTCTTCTCGGTACTCAGTGCCACGGCCCACCTGCCAAGTTGTTTTGCCTGCCTAAAGTAAAGTCATCTCTGATCGGGGAGTGCTGGAATCGTCTGGTAGAGGGCTCCTTTTATCGGATTGGCTGGCCTAAGCTTGGAATGGCCAATAGGGGGAGGTGCCCTGCCTGGGGTTTGTTTCCTGCCTTGCGCCCTGTGTTGGCTGGGACTGGCTCCAGCAGACCCCCGTGACCCTGTAGTTAGGATATAGTGGGATGGATAATGGATGGATGGATGGGAGGCAGCTTGATGGTTGAGGTCTCCAGGACTCTGAACAAATCCAAATCCTGCTCTGTTCTTGTAATATTATATTATATTGAGGATGACTTGTGTTTTCTTCTATGTATTTATTGTATTGACCCCCTTCGCTTTGACACCCACTGTATGCCCAACCTACCTGCCTTTCCTGAGGTTTCTTCCATTTTCTTTCCCCCCCCACAAGGTTTTTTCTTGTCTTCTTAGAGAGTCAAGGCTGGTAAGCTGTCAAGAGGCAGGGCCTGTTAAAGCCCACTGCGGCACTCCTTGTGTGATTTTGAGCTATACAAAAATAAATTGTATAAAGAAACTTAACAGAAGACTCGACAAAGAAGAGTCCTAACCCAGGGACCTAGGATTAATTGTTGAGGAGGAGGTAGTAGATAGGAGGCGGTCTTCATAGACAAGTGTGCCAGTGCAATTTCTGTCCTCTAGGGGGCAGAATTCTCTATAACCCTACCCCTAACCCTAATTCAGGAGTTACAAAGGGAACTGAAGCTTAACGATTTGTTTGTTTGTTGTCAGACACGCACACTTTAGAGAGGACCCCCTGAGCTAAATGACTGAGACTGATGGAGTGAATGGCCGCCTCACATTTGTCAAAATTGGACCACTAGGGGCAGAGTTGGTTCATACAGACAGACACCAACAATAGCTGCTCTTGGATTTTATGGAAACGCTCCAAAGAACATCTTTGGGTGCTTTTCTACCACATTAACTTTTTTCCTCAGGAACCACAGACTTTTGGGAAGCTATTGTAGCATTCCCGCCCCCCCAGGAACTTGGGCCATTCGTAGCGACGGGTACTTAGCTTCTACTTCTAGGGGTGTACTTTTCATTCAACCGGGAACTATTGTGGGTGGGGCTCGAGAGATGAATTGTGCTGATTGGTTGACCACAAGCAGTGGCGCCAACTTACAAATCTTTTAGGACTCAGGAGAGTTATTAGTGAAGAAGGCCTGCCGCACTTGGCACCACGTCACTCTCCATCGCTGAATTAAAGCAATAATCACCTCCAAGGACTCATAATCACTTCAAAGCAATAAGGTGCAGGGGAGGGGGGGGGAGGGGGGTCCCCCAGGAATTCCTGATCCATAGCTGCAGTAAAAAAGTACTAATCCCCTCCAAGGACTCATGATCACTTCAAAGCAATATGGTGCAGGGGGGTCACCCAGAAATTCCTGATCACACCTCACTTCACACTGCATCACTCATCTTGGCATCAAAGCAATAATCTCTCTCCCCCCCCCCCCCATGAAGTCCAGAGCTCATTGACACAATCGGGGGGGTCGAGTCCCCAACCAACTCCCGAACACACCTCACTTCACACTGCATCACTTGTCCTGGCCGTCTTCCCTGGTGTGCCACACCACGCACCATATCAAATCAAAAATCCTACCCATAACCCCCAAGCCCCCCATGAAGTCCAGAGCTCATTGACACAATTGGGGGGGGGGGGGCGAGTCCCCAACCAACTCCCGAACACACCTCACTTCACACTGCATCACTTGTCCTGTCTGTCTTCCCTGGTGTGCCGCACCACGCACCATATCAAATCAAAAATCCTACCCATAACCCCCCAAGCCCCCCATGAAGTCCAGAGCTCATTGACACAATCGGGGGGGTCGAGTCCCCCATCAACTCTCGAAAACACCTCCCTTTGCACTGCATCACTCATCCTGGCCGTCTCCCTGGTGTGCCGCACCACATCGAAGCAATAATCCTACCAATAACCCCCCAAGCGCCCCATGAAGTCCAAAGCTCATTGACACAATCAGGGGGTCGAGTCCCCCATAAACTCCCAAACACACCTCACTTCGCACTGCATCACTCGTTCTGGCCGTCTCCTTGGTGTGCCGCACCACACACCACATCAAAGCAATAATCCTACCCATAACATACCCCCCCCCCCCCGGCCTCCCATGAAGTCTAGAGCTCATTGACACAATCAGGGGGGGGGGTCAAGTCCCCGAACACACCTCACTTCGCACTGCATCACTCGTTCTGGCCGTCTCCTTGGTGTGCCGCACCACGCACCACATCGAAGCAATAATCCTACCCATAACCCCCCAGGCCCCCCATGAAGTCCAGAGCTCATCAACACAATCGGGGGAGGTTGAGTACCCGACCAACTCCCGAACACACCTCACTTCACACCGCATCACTCATCTTTGCACGTTGCGTATGTGCAGTGGGAACGCAGCACACACAAAAGTGGTCCGGGATCACAACTGGCCCACGCTGTACAAGAACACGCTGATTCCCAAATACAAAGCTACTGCGGTGGGAAAAACGCCTTTTTTACAAGACCCTCCCATACCCTTCTTTTAGATACAATCATACAATCAGTTTGCATAAATGAGAATGTTTACCATACACCGCAGCGGTGGGCTCAATAAATGGAGACAGTAGTCACCTGTGCAGAAACCAGATCAGGGTAACCCTTTAGAAAAAGGAAAGTGAAGGAAGAAAGGCAATGCCAGGGTCGCCATCTCAAAGCAAAGCAGGTCAGACAGCTGGCACGAGCGCCTTGTCACAGGTACGTGTCTGACATCCACCATCTCTTCACTTATTGATGAAGCCGGCCGTGTCAGTAAACCAACGAGGCCTGCAACCTGAACCGGTGCCGAGTTCAAGAAATTCAGTCTGCATGGTGGGTGACCAGCGGACGAGTAACAACAGTCAGGAGTGGCGGACTCGTCTTCACAGGGCCAGTCAGGACAGGACACTCCATTGAAACAGAGTGGGCATCTGCTCTTCACCCTCTGTAGCTGGAATGAAACAGAAAGTGCTCACTATGTGATCTACTGATGGACGTCATCCATTATTGAGTCAAGCCGTTAGAGGCCGTTATTAAGCAGGGCCACGAGAAAGACATTCAGCTCAGACGGACACCAAGGTGGGGGCACCTTTAAAATACAACTATAGAAACAAACAAGTAACCTGCACCAGGATGAGCTGCAAAACACGCGACTGGGGGAAAAGTGCACAGTGGAAACGGGGGGATCAGGTCAAACTGGAGAGGAAAGGAAAGAATAATGAAGGGTAGAGTCCACGTCACGGGTCACCTGGGCAAGCAGAGTCAATCAAATTAATAAGAGACCACAGACAGACCCTCCAGTTAGCAGGCGCCCCGCCGAAATAAAACAACACGCTACAAGACTGGCACACCAAGGCAAGGCTACAGGAGGTCAAAAGACCCCCATTACAAGAGCTCGGTAGGGGACAAGAGAGAAAATTAAAACATCATATCCAGTAAGTGGAGGAAAGACCACCATCACAAGAGCAATGAGTGGACATGTATGAGGAAAGAAGAGACCACCATTCAAATACCATATACTGTAAGTGGAGAAAAGACCACCATCACGAGAGATATGAGTGGACATGTATGAGGAAAGAAGAGACTTCCATTCAAATACCATATACTGTAAGTGGAGAAAAGACCACCATCACGAGAGATATGAGTGGACAAAACAGAACCATTACAAGAACTATGAGTGGACATGAGAGACCACCATTAAAACTTCATATCCAGTAAGGGGAGAAAAGACCACCATCATATGAGCTTATGAGTATCACAACATCGTATTAGTGGAGAAAAGACCACCATCGTCACAACATCATATTAGTGGAGATGTATAAGTGGAGAAAAGACGATCATCATAACTTATGAGTGGGGATTTATGATTGGAGAAAAGACCACCATTGAGTGGACATATATGAGGGGAGAAGAGGTCACCATCAAATACCATATACAGTAAGTGGAGAAAAGACCACCATCACAAGAGCTATGAGTGGACATGTATGAGGAGAGAAGAGACCACCATTCAAATACCATATACTGTAAGTGGAGAAAAGACCACCATCACGAGAGATATGAGTGGACCAAAACAGAACCATCACAAGAACTATGAGTGGACATGAGAGACCACCATTAAAACTTCATATCCAGTAAGGGGAGAAAAGACCACCATCACAAGAGCTATGAGTGGACATGTATGAGGAGAGAAGAGACCACCATTCAAATGCCATATACAGTAAGTGGAGAAAAGACCACCATCACGAGAGATATGAGTGGAGAAAAGATGATCATCATGACAACTTATGAGTGGGGATGTACTCTATGTGTGGAGAAAAGACCACCATATAAAAAGAGCAATATATACATAGATATTGTGGACCACCGGGGCACGTAAAGCCACCCTAACCCGACACAGACAGGCAGACACGAGCTCCAGTCCAGCACACATGTTGTATTTACAGCTGGGGAGCGCTTTTCTCTGTTCCCCACAGCACAGTACATAAAGCAGTACAACACAGTCCTGGAAGGACCCCAGGGAGAAACATCCTAAAATGACACTCTCCCCTGGTCCTTCAATACTCCAGGTGTCCCAGCCAGGTAAGGGCTCTGGCCACCCGCCAGTATATATATATATGGTTGAAATAGTTTTACTGTCAAATAATGCAAAGAGTACACACAGTAAAACTATTTCAACCATTCTATGATCTGCTTCTCGCAACTGAAAGAGGGCACCGTGGCGGATGTTAGCTGACTTGCTGGCCAACCACAAGCGTTACCTGGTAGGTAACCACCCATACAATCAGATTGTGATTCAGACTACGAATGCCATGAATATATATATAATATATATATATATATAAAATATATTTTAGGTACATACTGTACATACATACATAGTAATACCTCACCCTACACCAGAGGTTGGCTCCAAAAGGCACGACTTAAGTCGAAAAATGACTTAACACGAAAAGCCCATAAAAAATTATTAACACCCCCTACAAACACCTAATAAGCATTTCCCTTAAATGTATAAACTTTATTAATGCTAATTAAAGAAAAAACAAAAAAAAATTTTTATACCAAAAAACTTTTACATGAGTGATGTCGATTTTGCTCACTGAGGATGACGTGATAGTTGGAGGAGGAAGAGGAAGAGAAGGTTAAATTGAAGATGCTGACAGCTGATTCTCACCAGTAGCAGACCACTGAGGTTGAGTGTCGACGGGCTGCCAAGACTGGCCCTGAAGGCTCCCGCTCTTCTTTTCATCTCGGATGAGCCAATACAGAGCCAAAACGTTGCGACATCCCCCCATAATCTTTGCAAAGCGCTGAGCATTGGGATCCATCTCTTTAAAGAATGCGATCTTAGATAGATAGATAGATAGATAGATAGATAGATAGATAGATAGATAGATAGATAGATAGATAGATAGATAGATAGATAGATAGATAGATAGATAGATAGATAGATAGAGCCTTTCATATCTATCTAATAGTGCCATTCTCATCTATCTATCTATCTAACAGATAGACTGCTTGTTCCTTTCCTCTCCATGACGACTGATAACGATGATCCGGCTTGCCATTCACGCTGTGCTGTCTGTCTGTCAGACAGGCAGACCCTCCGAGACGGAAGATTCCTTCTTTTCCTAATAAGTGCCATGAATCTGCAGCATTTCACGCCCCACCGTGTGCAGAGGGTCCAAGCAGTTTAGAGTTATTAGCATCTCGAAGAGCCTGCCACAGAAAGCATGAAATCAGGTGATCCAATAAAACCAAGCGGGTCATTGTGCTTTCACACTTGAGCTGGTCTCGCTCGTCTCGGATTAGCCACGAGATTCCCAGGCCAGCGCTGTTAATTACGGAGACTGATTGGATTTACATAATCTACGGACAGACTTGATTAAAAGACCGTGTCTTCATTAGGAGATTGACGCGCTGACATAATTCTCCACTAATCACTTTTCCATCTCTATCAGCCCAAAAATCTGCTCTTCTTGCTAACTGAAGGGGGTCTGGTGTGCCAGTGTATCAATGGTTCGAAGCCCCCTGACCAACAGAGACATGAGACGCGGCTCAAAAGAGACGTGCAGTTCCTAACCTCCTTCTAGAAAGCTGGTGAATGGGCTTTTGGCTATAATTGTTATAAAACATATTAAAAAAAACACTTTTTCAAGCATTTGATATGATTGAATGGAACTACCTTTTCACTGCATTGGAGAAATTTGGGTTTGGCCTGAATATTTGTGCATGGATCAAACTACTGTATACCAATCCAGAAGCTTCAGTTTGTATTAACAATATTTGTTCAGACTACTTTAAGCTAGAACGTGGTACCAGACAAGGATGTCCCTTGTCACCACTGCTGTTTGCAATCGCCATTGAACCACTGGCAGTTCACTGTCGAAATTCTTATCAGATAAAGGAGATTGTCAGAGAAGGACTGGAACAGAAAATTTCTCTATATGTAGATGATATGGTCTTATATATATCAGACCCAGAAAACACTGTGCCTGCAGTTTTAACAGCACTCACAGAATTTCAAAAGATATCTGGTCTTAGAATTAATCTGAATAAAAGTATACTCTTTCCAGTGAATTCACAAGCATATAATATTAGATTGGACACCCTACCTTTTACCATAGCAGATCAGTTTAAATACATAGGGGTAAATATCACAAGTAAACATAAAGCTCTTTATCAACAAAATTTTGCCATCTGTATGGAAAAAATTAAGCAAGACTTGCATAGATGGTCAACCCTTCATGTCACTCTAGCCGGAAGAATTAATGTTGTTAAGATGAATATCCTTCCTAAACTTCTTTTTTTATTTCAAAACATTCCAATATATATCAATAAATAGTTTTTTAAGCAATTAGATTCAACCATAACGTCATTCATTTGGAACTCAAAACACCCACATATCCAAAGAGGGACCCTACAAAGACCACAGGCAGAAAGTGGCATGGCTTTACCTAATTTTCAGTTTTATTACTGGGCAGCAAACATACAAGACCATAAAAACCTGGACACAAATAAATGAACATACACAGGCTTGGTCCGCAATAGAAATAAAATCTTGTAGTACTTCTTAATACTCCCTGCTCTGCTCTCCAATAAATGCAAGTTACCGCAAATATACTAATAACCCAATTGTGCTTCACTCACTCAGAATATGGAACCAAATTAGAATGCATTTTAAGATGGAAAATCTTTTATCCGTGACACCTCTGCAAGAGAACCACCTCTTTCAACCCTCGCAAACATATCCAGTTTTTAATATCTGGAAAAGTTTTGGGATTAAATTGCTCAGAGATCTTTATATAGACAACATATTTGCATCTTTTGAACAATTACATTCCAAATTCAACCTCCCAGCTACACATTTCTTTCACTATCTTCAAATTAGAAACTGCCCGATTTTCCTCATCTCGTACCCTGCAGCATGCTGGAAAAAATACTGCTCAATTTCGAGGAATTAAACACCATTTCCGCATTATATAAAATCCTATTAGAGTCCCTACCTTTCAAAGACCCAAGAGGACATTGGGAGGAAGATCTCTTAATCAATATATCAAGAAAAGGAGTGGAAGGTAGCAAAGCAGAGAATTCACTCGAGCTCCATATGCGCAAAGCATAGAATTATTCAACTAAAAATTACATATCGAGCTCATCTGTCTCGCTTAAAACTGTCCAAAATGTTTCCAGGGCAAGATCCAACCTGCGAACGCTGCAATCGAGCTCCTGCCTCACTGGGTCACATGTTCTGGGCCTGCACCAAACTAACATCATTTTGGACAAAAATTTTGAAGTGACTTTCAGACAGCCTTGGTGTCACAATTCCTCCTAACCCATTAACAGCTGTGTTCAGTGTTCTTCCAGACGGACTTAAAGTGGAGAAGGACAAGCAAACGATGATTGCATTCACTACACTTTTGCCACGCAGACTTATTCTGTTAAATTGGAAGAATCCTAACTCTCCTCTAATAAGTCAGTGGGAAACCGATGTTTTATATTATTTGAAATTGGAAAAAATCAAATTCTCAGTTAGAGGATCTGTACAGAATTTTTTTAAAACCTGGCAGGATCTAATCAATATTATTTTAGAATAAGAAAAATAACTATTACCGCATTTAATTCCCTTCTCCATTTTTTTATTTACCTATATATATTTCTCCCTTTCTTTTGTTTATTGTTGCCTTATTAAAAAGCCCTAAGCAATTCTCCTTTGGCTAAGCTCTCCTTCTCAGGGGTAGGGTCTGATTTGTCTTTAATTTTTTTTTGTTATAAATTGATCTATTTGTATGGAATGATTACAATAAAATTAATAAATAAAAAAAAAAAAAAAAAAAAACCCTTTTCAGTATAAGAGAGTAAAGTGACAAAGAGCCAGCAGGGGGCACTATTACCGAGTGCATTCATCATCACAGTCCAGCGAGTGCTCATGGGGTGTGAAAGTGCTGCACTCATAGCAGGCAGAAATCTCAGAAGTGCTTTGAGTGTGTGCTGCAGACCGCGTGGTTCTTGTATGTGTGGCGTTTGCATGTTCTCCCCGTGTCTATGTGGGTTGTCCTCTGAGTTTGGCCATTTTTGTCCCATAACCCCTGTAAACAGTTCATGTTCATTTGCCCTTCTAAACTGGGCCCAGGAGCACCAGGAAGCGCCAGTGTTGACGTCTGGTTTGTGCCGTACCCCAGTGCTACCAGGACAGTGGTGGGCTCTCCCCATGATCCCACACTGGATTGAGTGAGTCCAAGATAAAGTGTGTGTGTGTGAAAACTTGAGTTAGTTTAATTGGTGATTCTAAACTGGCCCCATGATGGTGTGTGTGCGCATATAAATGGGCCATAAGAATGACCAAAAAACATTCAGGCCTGGTTGGCATCGAGGAGCGGTCTGAAACTGCCAGACTGGGGTCCTGCCACCAGTGACCTGAATTGGACTACACGGGTTTGAGGATGTTACGCAGAGTACATTAAGAGAGCCTTTAATTAATAAGAGAATAATTTTGGTATGAACTGAAAACCGGTGATCTGGAGATGTGCCATGAGGATGGTGACAGTGGTGACAATAAGGAGATGGTGGGTTCGGTTCCCATGTCCTTAACATGTGTATAGCACATTGAGTAGTGAGAAAGGAGCTATATAAATGTAAAGAATGATTATTATGTCACAAAATTTTGTTTCTCAATTCTGCTTATCAAAGTGTTTAAGCTGGGTGGGCAGTAGACAGTCTCGGACATCTTCACATCAATGTCTAAATTTCTGCTGCCACATTCAGATGGCGGGGTCAGAATTTGATGTCAATGACATGAAAGCAGGGATCCATCCTGCCTTGTATCAACGGTTCAGGCTGGTGCTGGTGGTGGTGTGATGCTGTGGGAGATATTTTCTTGGCACACTTTGGGCACCTTAGTACCAACTGAGCATCGTTTCAATGCCACAGCCTACCTCAGTATTGTTGCTGACCATGTCCATCCCTTTATGACCGCATCTTCTGATGGCTTCTTCCAGGAGGATAACAAGCCATGTCACAAAGCTCAAATCATCTCAAACTGGTTTCTTGAACATGACGATGAGTTCACTGGACTAAAATGGCCTCCACAGTCACCAGATCTCAGTCCAATAGAGCACCTTTGGGATGTGCTGGAATGGGAGATTCGCATCATGGATGTGCAGCTGACAAATCTGTAGCAACTGAGTGATGCAATCATGTCAATATGGAGCAAAAATCCCTGAGGAATGTTTCCAGCACCTTGTTGAATCTGTGCCACAAAGAATTACGTCAGTTCTGAAGGCAAAAGAGAGGGTACAACCCGGTACTAGTAAGGTGTACCTAATAAAGCGGCCAGTGAGTGTATTTTGTAATGCATGTAGTAATAAAATGCATTGCATTTGCATTCTAACAGATGGCAAATCTCCAATGGACTGTCCCAGGTTTCTTCCTGTCTTGCACCCTAAGCTAGTTCTGGAGGCAAAAGGGGGTCCAACCCGGTCCTAGCAAGGTGTACCTAATAGAGTGGCTGGTGAGTGTATTTTGTAATGTGTGTGGTAATATAATGCATTGCATTTGCATTCTAACAGATGGCACATCTGCAATGCACTGGCACCCTAGGTTAGTTTTGAGGGCAAAAGGGGGTCCAGCCCTGTACTAGCAAAGTCTACCTAATAAAGTGGCTGGTGGGTGTTATATAATAATAATAATAATTTTTTTTTTAATAATAATTTTTTGCATTTATATAGCGCTTTTCTCACTACTCAAAGCGCTCAGCAATTGCAGGTTAAGGGCCTTGCTTAAGGGCCCAACAGAGCAGAGTCCCTAATGGCATTGACGGGATTCGAACCGGCAACCTTCCGATTGCCAGTGCAGATCTCTAGCCTCAGAGCCACCACTCCGCCATGGCAGGTCACAAGAGAAGTATGGGGGTGTCAAGCCGATCGCCCCCCGTTGAATTTCAGTCCGCCACACACACCTCTGTTACAAGCAATTGCAAAACAAAATAATTCGATCCGTTGTAGCAACCGTTTTTTAAGAAACTCAGAACTCCACCCTTCAGATCAGTCGAGTCGTAACTGATGGTCTCTCGTTTTTTCTCTATCAGCGGTGGGCTTTAAGGTAGGAACACAGAAGGGGCAGAGTTAATTGCCCTTGCTGGGGAGATCTTCTCAGTATTGAGAAGGAAAAAAGAAGAGGAGAAGGTCAATGTGATCGCCTCCTCTCAGCCTAAGGTGGCACTGCCTGTATTAGATGAGCCCCCAGGGTGATCCACAGACACACATGCTGTACAACTGTGCAGGCGCAAAGCAGCTACAGCTGTAAATGAAGGGAGAGAAAATGGATAAAGAACTCAAACAGGGGCAGATCTACCATCATGGCATTATAAGGGCACACCCGGAGACCTTCTTAGCAAAGGGGGCACAATGAAAAAACAGTCTCTGCACGCCAAAACGACCAATAGGGGACCCCTGCTCAATGAAACACTCGAGTCCCCGTTTGCCGAAATGACCAAGGGGGACCCTGTGATAAAAGTGGTCCGCGACGTTGTGCAGGTTTTAAGTAAATAATCGCGTCCAGAGAGCGTACAGGCTCAGAGCGGGTGCAAGGGGGATGCTCCGGGGTTGATTGCGGTGCTTGGCTGATCACGTACTCATCTGTAAATGTGAGTGGATCAGTCGGATGGCACACCTCGGAGTGGCTGGAGGGTCACGTCACGACTCCATTCATGGCGTCTGCATCGTTCAGAATGACATTTTAGGCTCTTTCTCGATCACTGGCCTGCTCCCGCCTGTTCCGGTCCAAGCTCCTTTATCTTCTTTTTTTTTGTCTTCAAGTGAATGATTTGTGAAGGAGAGTTTCATTAAAGAAATAACCACACTTTCTAACATTTGTAAAACTCCACTTGAAGTAGCCATGTCCCTAAAGTCGCGCTCACTCATCTGTAGTGACATTAATAGTGGGTGTGAAGTGTGAATCCACCGACATGAACGTGAAATAATGTGCTGACAACTGTCCAATCACAGGTAGTTAAAAAAAAAGTCTAAAACAATTCTAATTCGCTGCCAATAAACGTGGGAGTGACCAGGGGAGGCGAGAGCTGTGTCCCTGCAAGAATTTCACAGCAACCAATTAAAGGGCAGCCTCAGGTCACCTGCTTGCCAAAACGATCAGGAAGTCACAGAGACTCGCATTTGGCCGCCACCCCCTTCCTTCAGGAGATATCAACATTCACCCAGAAGTCCAACAAACACAAGTCGGATGTCGAGGTATGCTGGCAGCAGGCACGCTGTGCAAATACAGTGCATCCAGAAAGTATTCACAGCGCATCACTTTTTCCACATTTTGTTATGTTACAGCCTTATTCCAAAATGGATTAAATTCATTTTTTCCCTCAGAATTCTACACACAACACCCCATAATGACAACATGAAAAAACTTTACTTGAGGTTTTTGCAAATTTATTAAAAATAAAAAAATCGAGAAAGCACATGTACATAAGTATTCACAGCCTTTGCCATGAAGCTCAAAATTGAGCTCAGGTGCATCCTGTTTCCCCTGATCATCCTTGAGATGTTTCTGCAGCTTCATTGGAGTCCACCTGTGGTAAATTCAGTTGATTGGACATGACTTGGAAAGGCACACACCTGTCTATAGAAGGTCCCACAGTTGACACTTCATGTCAGAGCACAAACCAAGCATGAAGTCAAAGGAATTGTCTATAGACCTCCGAGACAGGATTGTCTCAAGGCACAAATCTGGAGAAGGTTACAGAAAAATTTCTCCTGCTTTGAAGGTCCCAATGAGCACAGTGGCCTCCATCATCCGTAAGTGGAAGAAGTTTGAAACCACCAGGACTCTTCCTAGAGCTGGCCGGCCATCTAAACTAAGCGATCAGAGGAGAAGGGCCTTAGTCAGGGAGGTGACCAAGAACCCAATGGTCACTCTGTCAGAGCTCCAGAGGTCCTCTGTGGAGAGAGGAGAACCTTCCAGAAGGACAACCATCTCTGCAGCAATCCACAAATCAGGCCTGTATGGTAGAGTGGCCAGACGGAAGCCACTCCTTAGTAAAAGGCACATGGCAGCCCGCCTGGAGTTTGCCAAAAGGCACCTGAAGGACTCTCAGACCATGAGAAAGAAAATTCTCTGGTCTGATGAGACAAAGAGTGAACTCTTTGGTGTGAATGCCAGGCATCATGTTTGGAGGAAACCAGGCACCGCTCATCACCAGGCCAATACCATCCCTACAGTGAAGCATGGTGGTGGCAGCATCATGCTGTGGGGATGTTTTTCAGAAGCAGGAACTGGGAGACTAGTCAGGATAAAGGGAAAGATGACTGCAGCAATGTACAGAGACATCCTGGATGAAAACCTGCTCCAGAGCGCTCTTGAACTCAGACTGGGGCGACGGTTCATCTTTCAGCAGGACAACGACCCTAAGCACACAGCCAAGATATCAAAGGAGTGGCTTCAGGACAACTCTGTGAATGTCCTTGAGTGGCCCAGCCAGAGCCCAGACTTGAATCTGATTGAACATCTCTGGAGAGATCTTAAAATGGCTGTGCACCGACGCTTCCCATCCAACCTGATGGAGCTTGAGAGGTGCTGCAAAGAGGAATGGGCGAAACTGGCCAAGGATAGGTGTGCCAAGCTTGTGGCATCATATTCAACAAGACTTGAAGCTGTAATTGCTGCCAAAGGTGCATCGACAAAGTACTGAGCAAAGGCTGTGAATACTTATGGACATGGGATTTCTCAGTTTTTTTATTTTTAATAAATTTGCAAAAACCTCAAGTAAACTTTTTCACGTTGTCATTATGGGGTGTTGTGTGTAGAATTCTGAGGAAAAAAATGAATTTAATCCATTTTGGAATAAGGCTTTAAGATAACAAAATGTGGGAAAAGTGATGCGCTGTGAATACTTTCTGGATGCACTGTACATGTATTTCATTCATGATTCTCTCACATAACCTCATTAATTTAAGTAGGGCATTCAAAATATTTGAACTGGGGGAGCAGGGCAGTGCCCCAGTGCCTCTCATTACAAATCACCAACTGGTAGAAACCAAAATCTAGACTGGGTACCAGACCACCGTCAGGCACAGCGACACTCAAACCCAAACTCACTGGTGCTGAACCCACTGTTGTGCATTTCTGAGCTGTGAATGGACCACCGTTGAAGCCGAATGACAAAACCACAGAGCCACACGGAGAGTCAGTGCAGCCAGGCTGGGAATTTGAACCACACAGTCGGTGAGGCCGCGGTGCTCCCTAGACATGTCGGTTTAAATCCGTCGCTGGAAAGTCAGCAGGAAAAAGTCCACTCGAGTTGCTTTCCTTCTGCACTGACCACTCAACACCTCAACCTCTCCTTGGTCTTGACCCCCAATACACTGATCGATTCAAATTTGAAATAAGTACAGTCACAGTAACGCCGTCCCTCCGCTTGTCTGTCTCTGTCACCCCTCCCCCGTTCTGTGTGTGCGCTGCTGGGACAGAAGGCTAAATTGGCAAAAGCAGAACGCGGGGGCATGATTGGCATGGGAATTACATGGGCACAGTGGGTTGGTTTCAATGGTAATGTCTTACCATTATCTTCTCCCTCTTGTAGATGGGTCCATTGTTGTTCAAAGTGATGGACTCCTTCAGTTATCATCTGCCTCCATATAGTGAAAGGCACTATATAAGATAGATAGATAGATAGATAGATAGATAGATAGATAGATAGATATATAGATAGATAGATAGATAGATAGATAGATAGATAGATAGATAGATAGATAGATAGATAGATAGATAGATAGATAGATAGATAGATAGATAGATAGATAGATAGAGCAGCAGTGCCTCAATGCCGGCTAATGAGCTGCACTGCAGAATTTTAGTGCAAGTGGAATCCTTGACCCCCCCCTGGCCCACCACACCCCCCCCAATAAAAGTAAGCAGGACCTAACAATAACACTGCATAAACATCAGAATGAATGTGCAGCGCAGCCAGTTTCTGGAGGAACCGTGATGTGTCAGCATGAAGAATGAGGGCTCCCAGCGCAGCTCAAGGTTTATAGTCAGTCACATGAATATTTATGGGCGCCGTCATTCGTTCTTTTAAATTATAGCCGAGGCAAACGCACACAAAGAGTTATTAAAACTGTAGTCGTACTCATTGTTTCCCTGGTATACAGCACACCCTGGCAGCTCATCACAGAGAGGTGGGCCTCTGGGCGCCTTGACAACTGAAAATGTCAGAGAAACGACTTCTGCGGGCAATGCGTCCGTATTGACGGACTAAACAGATGGGGACGGGCAATGCCAGGTGCTGCCCGCTGGTCTGTGACACTTCGCCCTTCTCCCTGTTCATCTATCCGACCTTAATAACGGAGGGGTGCTAGGGACGTGTAGGGATGAAAAAAAAGCTGTGGGATTCTATGAGAAGACGGCAACCACAAAGCAAACCAAGTAGAGAGTGTGGAGAGGACAACGGGGCACAGCATCCAGTTCCAGGGTTGAACCTTCTTCATCTGGCCCTGCTGCACTGCTCTTAAATCATGTCTGCCAAACCATCAGTCAGCCTGCCCTTAATAACCTTTATACACAGCAGGACAGCGAATAGCCAACTCCATAACAAGGCACTTTATACCATCAATATGTTAAATATGCATTCGAATGGCACTGTGCCCTACACACGTGACAATAACAGCCCTACAAACCTGTAAAGCAATTAATGAGCACAATTAAAAGACAAACGGGCTGCTTACCCAAGAGCACCTGCACAATGCTGAGCTGCAGGACACGTATGGTCGACCTGCATTAAATATACAGTAGGGTGGCATATTGCTTGGCACAGTGGTTTCACAGCTGCAGAGTCCAGTGTGGCATTTCCATATGGAGACGACAAGTTGGCTCTGTGTTGGCGTGGAGATTTCTCAGGATACAAATCCCAAAGCTGTACGCATGTGTTTAACTGGCGACCCTCAATGGGTGTGTGAGAGATGATGGGACTAGCACCACCTTCGAGGTGGCTTGTCATATTTGGACAAGGGCTTCCTCAGAACCCTGCACTCTATAAGGGGGAGAGATGGACGAGTATATACCTCGTATAAATATAACAAACTAGGGACCTGCCTTGTTACTCAGTCTCTGAGACAGAATGCCAACTCATGCCCACTCCACACTTTCAATGCCACATAACCCAATTCAGGGAAGCCAGGGCCTATGCCAGTAGCACTGACTGCAAGGCAGGAACGAATCTTGGACAGAGCGGAGTCCATCAAACGGCCAACTCAGTCGCACACAAGCACATATGGCACCAGCAGAGAGCCAAGAATCACCCTGAGGAAAACCCACCCGTGGCTATAAGACGGGGGGCTATCAACCTGGTGGAAATTTCACCTCCTCAGGGGGTAAATGTGCTAAAAAAAAACTTAATTATTTCCCACAGACAACATGAGATTTGCTCTTTCAACAACTGGGCCAAGAGCATCCGAAAATCGTAGGTGAAAGGCAAGAACGAGGGTTTCACGGGGGATGTGCTCTCATCGACTTGGTGGGTTTTATTCTGGTGTACCAGCATCTGCTCATCATTAGCTGTTTTTAAACACGTGAAAGAACATTGTTATGTGCTATTGTTATTGTTAATTTGAACTTAAAAGGATCTTAAAATGTCTACTTAGTCCATTGCTTTGTGATAGATAGATAGATAGATAGATAGATAGATAGATAGATAGATAGATAGATAGATAGATAGATAGATAGATAGATAGATAGATAGATAGATAGATAGATAGATATGAAAGGCACTATTAGATAGATAGTTAGATAGATATGAAAGGCACGATAGACAGATAGATAGATATGAAAGGCACTATATGATAGATAGATATGAAAGGCACTATATAATAGATATGAAAGGCACTATATAATAGATAGATAGATATGAAAGGCACTATATAATAGATAGATATGAAAGGCACTATATGATAGATAGATAGATAGATATGAAAGGCACTATATAATAGATATGAAAGGAACTATATAATAGATAGATAGATATGAAAGGCACTATATAATAGATAGATATGAAAGGCACTATTAGATAGATAGTTAGATAGATATGAAAGGCACGATAGATAGATAGATAGATAGATAGATAGATAGATAGATAGATAGATAGATAGATAGATAGATATGAAGGGCACGATAGACAGATAGATAGATATGAAAGGCACTATATGATAGATAGATAGATATGAAAGGCACTATATAATAGATAGATATGAAAGGCACTATATGATAGATAGATAGATATGAAAGGCACTATATAATAGATAGATAGATATGAAAGGCACTATATAATAGATAGATAGATATGAAAGGCACTATATAATAGATATGAAAGGAACTATATAATAGATAGATAGATATGAAAGGCACTATATAATAGATAGATATGAAAGGCACTATATGATAGATAGATAGATATGAAAGGCACTATATAATAGATATGAAAGGCACTATATAATAGATAGATAGATATGAAAGGCACTATATGATAGATAGTTAGATAGATATGAAAGGCACGATAGATAGATAGATATGAAAGGCACTATATAATAGATAGATAGATATGAAAGGCACTATATAATAGATATGAAAGGCACTATATAATAGATAGATAGATATGAAAGGCACTATATGATAGATAGTTAGATAGATATGAAAGGCACGATAGATAGATAGATATGAAAGGCACGATAGATAGATAGATATGAAAGGCACTATATAATAGATAGATATGAAAGGCACGATAGATAGATAGATAGATAGATAGATAGATAGATAGATAGATAGATAGATAGATAGATAGATAGATAGATAGATAGATAGATAGTGAAAGGCACTATATAAGACAGAGACATATAAGAGCTTAGTGAAGGGGGGCCACTTCAGCCCCCTCTAACGTGCAGCACTCACCTGGACGACGTGACGGCAGCCGTTTTTACTCCCTGCACATTTGCTGTGTGGAGGTGAAGTGATCATTGAGATGGCCAATTAGAGACAGTATGACTGGGGGTCCAGAATGACTAGGCCATGGTGGGCAAAAATTTGTATGTCCTCTGTTGTCAACTGGCCATAGTTCATCAATTCATTAATGGGGAGATATTGTCGGGTTCCGTTTATGTTAATCGGTTCCTTCTTTGTGTGTGTTTGTTGTTTCTTTATTTGTACTAATTTCTGAATCTCATCCTCAGCAAGACAAAAGGGCTGGTGATGGACTTGTGACATGCCAAGGAGCCTCTGAGACCACTCCCTCACCATTCAGGGGAAACTGGACTGGTGGGACCACACAGTGGCACTGGACTAGAAAGTCCACAGCAGGCTGGACTTGTTAAGGAGACTCAGGTGCTTTGATGTGTGCAGGACGTAGCCTGTGTGGTGGTCTACACCTCAGTCTCCTGGAGAAGCAACCTGAGCTCAAATGGGGCCAAGCCTGGACACACTGGAAGCTTTGTGGATGCCAGAGGATGATAGCAAAATTGGATGCCATCATGAAAAATCCCCTCAAGTGGGCGCTCTCTCTCGGAGCACTTTTAGCCACAGGCTCATTCCACTACCACTGCAGCGCCTCTAGAAATGGCCCTGGTTATGGTTGACTGTGGTGGTACGCATGAAGGGTCCCTGTGAAGGACGGTCTCCCCATCCAGCACAGTTTCCGACTTTGCATCCATCGTTATCTTGACAGCACTGACTACTGGTGACCAGGACCAGGAGAAGGAAGATAACAGAAGACAGCCTTCGATTGAAGCTCGTGGTCAGGTTCACTGCCAGGTTGACAGAGTCGTCAAATTCTTATTCGGGGAGGGAATCCTGGCACTGACGCTTTGGCTTAGAGGCAGACACGACTGAGCCAAGTTCACCAACTCGCAGAATACCAGTGGCAGCGTCGGTGATAGGACCTAAAATGGACCCCCAACACGTAGCTGGCAGCCTGTAATCTACCCGAGTTGTGCCGTTTCTTATTAGGCCTCTCATGTCACCAGGCCCCTGGCACAAGCTGACCTGCTGGAGTTTGTGACAACAATGGGGACGCCACTGTAAAGTGTTAAATGGCAGTCCTCCCAGAACTGCGTATCAGGCCTGCAATTTCATCAGGCTATGTTGGTACACTGACCTTTCGGTAATTACCTCCTTGAAGAAATCTGCTTACTTGGAATAGTAACGGCACCTCGGTGACAAATCAAATCATCGGCCAGCGTCTAAACGCTGGTCTTCACACACGATTAACGTGGCACATTTGTTATCACACAGAAATCGTGCTGCCAAGCGTCACATGAAGTTTAAAGACAGGCTTGGACCAAAGGGAGGCAGCAACCATGGATGGCACACATTTAGGGACCACCTTACCTTCATATCTTTAAGATGTCGGGATGAAAACCCACAGCAACCCAGGGAGAACACATGAACTCCAAATGGTGCAGGATAGTGAATCTGTGTGGCCGCAGCACGGGTCAGCATGAAGCACCTCATCTCTGAGCGCACCAGGTACAGGGTGTGACAAAAGGGACAATCCGATCTGCTATCTGTGCTTTAACTCAACAGTAATGTCACCTCTTTGGATTTAAGTCACCTGGGCCCTCGGTCTGTTTTGTCTCACATGGACTTCTTTACTATTTTACTTTATGGCCAACACAACACCTGTGAAGCTCATGCAATTAGACATCAATATGACCGACTGGGCAGCCTAAGGACGCACCAGTAACAAACCAGTTCACTGTTAAACGCAGTTCAGGGTCAGCACTGGGCACAAGGCAGGAGCCAACCCTGGATGGGCAAACACTCCTTTGCAGGGTCCGCTGACATACACTTCCACAAACCCAATGCACTTAACACAAGGAGAACAGCAAACTCCACATGGATAAGAGGAAGGGAGGCACAGAAGGCCCCGGACCACTACAGCCCACCACACCAGCCAACGGGTGCAACTTAAGCACAGGCATGAAATTAAAGTGGAAGATGGCATATATAGTGCATTTCCTATCTATCTTATATAGTGCCTATCCATCATTGAGCGCCTTTCCTATTCATCTGTTTAATATAGTGCCTTTCACATCTCTCTATATATCTATTATATAGTGCCTTCTCTTATCCTTTATCTATTTAATAGACAGACAGACAGACAGACAGACAGACAGACAGACAGACAGACAGACAGACAGACAGACAGACAGACAGATAGATAGATAGATAGATAGATAGATAGATAGATAGATAGATAGATAGATAGATAGATAGATAGATAGATAGATAGATAGATAGATATGAAAGGCACGTAGTGCTGCTGCTTTGCAGTAAGGAGACTGTGGAGGATTGTGGGTTCGCTTCCCGGTTCCTCCCTGTGTGGATAGCGCTTTGAGTACTGAGAAAAGCGCTATATAAATGTAATGAATTATTATTATTATTATTATAGATAGATAGACAGATAGATATGAAAGGCACTATATAAGAAATGGAAGGATAGATAGATAGATAGATATGAAAGGCACTATATTATAGATAGATAGATAGATAGATAGATAGATAGATAGATAGATAGATAGATAGATAGATAGATAGATAGATAGATGTGAAAGGCACTATATAAGAAATGGATAGATGGATAGATAGATAGATAGATAGATAGATAGATAGATAGATAGATAGATAGATAGATAGATAGATAGATAGATAGATAGAGCCTTTCATATCTGTCTATCTATCTATAATATAGTGCCTTTCATATCTATCTATCTATAATATAGTGCCTTTCATATCTATCTATCTATCCTTCCATTTCTTATATAGTGCCTTTCATATCTATCTGTCTATCTAAGAAATGGAAGGATGGATAGATAGATAGATAGATAGATAGATAGATAGATAGATAGATAGATAGATAGATAGATAGATAGATAGAATAATTTTCCAGGGAGAAATTCGGCCTTTCACAGCATCTTGACAAATCATAAATATTTTTATATTATGACAAACAGCAAACCCCCAGTCAAATACACACCAGAATGACTCAAATGAAAACTTGACACCAACACAGGAGAGAACATGCAGGCTAATGATTGATTGCCTCACTGAATGAGGGATTTAAAAGCTGGTTCCATTAGGCAGAAGTGCTAACCTCTGTGCCACTGTGCCGCCCATAAATGTAGCATAAAGTAAGCGTATTGGTTTACAGGGTCATTTGTGTGGAGGCGGCCCCACCGTATAGCTCAGGCTTCCTGGGCTCAGTCTGTGCTCTTGTCACTGTCATATTCCGGTCTCGTCCCTGTGTATTTCAAGTCGACCGTCACTACTAAGCTGGCTCAGGACAGGCTTCTGTAGAGATGGGCAGATGTGTGCCCTGTTATCCCGTCCTGGGTTGGTTCCTGCCTGTGCCTCTGGCCCACTTCACCAAAGGGACGGACGTCTGTATGATGTAATCAAACATTTCACTTTCAGTAATGGAGTTGTAGGAGTGTCAGTAGTGTGATAAACTAAGTGCACCCTTAAAGACTGTGGCATCTTTAAAGACATGTAAACATATGGATATCCGAAGAGAACGTCAAGGCCATCAGTAGGTTACTGTGATCTGGTGTCATTAATTCCACTCAATGACTGCGTGTTGCACGGATTGATTGATTTATTTGGTTGATTGATTGATTACAAACCTAGGCAGGTTGTGTCCATCAGTTGAGTGAAAGGTGGGCAATTTAGACTAATTGGCTTCTGCACACATGAGCTTGCCTGGTGTTGTGCCCGTTTGGGTGGTACCACCTGTGCCATGCTTTGTTTCACCTTCTACACGTGTTGTGCTCCTTTTCAGAGGTGCTGTGGAAGACAGATTGATTACTTAATATGAAACATCCATCTTAAAAATAGCGATATACAGCATGGATTGGCTGATTGATTGAATGAGGATTCCCGGTGGCGAGTCGTGATCTGAACCCCCCACCGCGCCGATGTGATTACGCACTGTGGGACGCCGCCGGCTCACCAGCGTTCAGCTGGTTTCAGAATTTAATGAGGTAGATATTGTCCAGACCCCTGGGGTTATTTGATTAAGTCGCATTCTAAATAAATAAATAAATAAAAGAGGAAGCGAGAGAGAGAGAGACATGGTATTGGCACTGGAGAGCCGGTCACCCTGCAGATGGCCGCGTGCTCCTGAGCTGGTGACCATATGGCAGCGGCGGACATTACAGCTGCGTCCCTGCAGCCCCTACAAGCATCTGCACTCCAGACATCATCCATTCACTTGTTAGAAAACCAACCTGTGGATGTCTCTATGCTGCATCTGTTCAGTTGGTGTAAAATTGGGGATAACCGAGTTACGGGCGGTAAACTGAGGCGGAACAGAGAACCTCAAGTGAAATGGGGGGAATCAGGGGGATGGCATAAGTGAGAGTGAGATGGAGAAATGAAGGGAGAGAAAGAGAAAAAGACAAGAAAGGAGATATAAATACAATAAACAGAATGTGCAACAGTTAGATATGAAAGGCGCTACATACAGTAGACCTGCAGCGAGATATTCAGAGTTACAAAGTGAATGACTGGCTGACCTCCACCTCCGAGTGTTGTATGCTATCAAAGGCCCTCCGGCCATCTCAGGTTCCCAGCCTATTATCACACAAGTATCCTTTCTAAGATTGCAGACGTGGTCTTAGTTACCTGATGCCTTAACTCGTGGATAACATCACATTTGATCTTGTTGTGGTCATCTGATCCTGATGAACTGTCCACTGCAGTTTATTACAATACTATATTGTACAAAGAACTGATATGACGATGAAGATGCCTTTCAATGGCGTGGCACCCAGGCCAGGATTGGCTCCTACCTTGTCCCTTCAGCCACTCCACCACTTTGAACTGAATTAAGCAGGCCATACAACTGACTGATGAGTTATTAGGTTGAGGACTGGACTGGCACCCCATCCCAGGTTGCTTCCTGCCTTGTACCTGATGCTGCTGTGCTGCCTTCCAGCCCCTCATGATCTTCAACTGCATGGAGCAGGACACAAAAACAAGACATTCCATCCAGGGTTAACTGCTACCAGGATGGACTTCGACTCCAAATGGAATGACGATTGGATTATTAGACCCCTCAATAGACTGGCATCCTGTCCAGAACTGGTTTCTGCCTTGAACCCACCGTTGCCAGGCTCAGTTCTGGTCCCCCATGACAGGTCAGACAAACGATGGATGGATGATTAGCCCCTGCAGTGCACTCGTCTCACTCTAAGTTGGGTTCCGGCCCGTGTTTCCAGTGTACTCCCCATTCTTCAAATCTATTAAGCAGGTCAGAATTAGGACTGCTGGACTATGAGGCTTAGAATTGAACTGGCACCCCATCCAGGGTTGGTTCTTGCCTTGTAGCTGATGCTGCTGTGCTGGACTCCAGCTCCCTGTTACCTTAAACTCCATTGTGCAGATACAAAGAAAATGGATGGCTAAGCAAAGGCCATGCAAAGGACTGGCAAACCATCCAGGGAGGTAGGCTATCAGGATGGGCTCAGACTCCAAATGAATTATGTGGGACCCTGCAGGTGAAGGGTGTTGCCATATTAGCTTCTGACCCTGAATTTAGCAGGTCAGATAAAGAAGTGATGGTGGCGTCCCATCCTGGTTGGGTTCCTCTCCTGATCCTGAGCTCTACTGCAGTGTTTATCAACCTTTCTGGCATCACAGCCCATCAACGTAGTGAACTGAGTGTAATCATAAGAGCTTGAGGAGTGGTGAGGGGAGGGCATTGGTCACCCTTGGTGAATTGAGCATGAACATCAGAGTGGGTTGGAGGGGGATTACAAAATGGTGAATCAAGCACGATCGGTCATAATTCGAGCACAATTGTCAATGTGGTGACCCACTACCACTAGAAACAACAGCAACATGTGACCCCCCCCATTGGCAGCAGCCTGTGAGCCACTAGTGGTGGAGAAACACAGCAAACGAGACCCAGGAGATGAGACAAAGCGCCGCCAGACCATCAGGCCCTGCAGCTGACTGCTGACCACCCACGGTTGGTTCTTTTCTTCTACTGATTGCTAATCTACAACTGTGTGCTGCTTTCAGAGGGTCAGGAAAGAGACAGATGACCGGCAGTGGACCGGCTTGTTGTGTGGCAGGTCAGGATTATTAGACCATGTAGTGGACTGGTGTCCCGCCCAGGATCACTTCCTGTCCTGACCCCCCAGTGTTGTCAGGGACAGATGAATTATTAAGACTTGCAGTGGGGCAGCTCGTTGCCCAAGGTTGGTTCCTGCCTATACCAGCTGTTGTCAGGGTGGGCTCCACCCTCCTCAACTATATTTGGCAGGCCAGGAAAAGGACAGATGGACTATCAGACCACTTGGCGGACTGGTGTCCTGCCCAAGACTGGTTCCTGTCTTGATCCCCCCAGTGTTGTCAGGGACAGATGAATTATTAGGACCTGCAGTGGGCCAGCTCATTGCCCAAGGTTGGTTCCTGCCTATACCTGCTGCTGTCACGGTGGGCTCCACCCTCTCCACCACCTCAGCTATATTTGTCAGGGCAGCAAAAGGATAAATGGACTATTATACTATATGGTGAACTGGTATCCTGTCCAGGATCAGTTCCTGTCTTGACCCCCAGTGTCATCAGAGACAGATGAATTATTAGGACCTGCAGTGGGGCAGCTCGTTGTCGAACGTTAATTCCTGCTGTTGTCCAGGTGGGCTCCACCCTCCCCAACCACCTGAGCTATATTTGGCAGTCAGCAAAAGAACAGATGAACTATTAGACCATATGGTGGACTGGTGTCCTGTCCAGGATCTGATCCCTGTCTTGATCCCCATGTGTTGTCAGGAACAGATGAAGTATTAGGACCTGCAGTGGGCCGACTCGTTGTCCAACATTAATTCCTGCTGTTGTCCAGGTGGGCTCCACCCTCCCCAACCACCTAAAACTTTATTTCCGGTCCCCCTTGATCTTAAAATCGGTCTTCACAAGCACAGCTGGATTACGAGACTCTATAACAGATTGGCATCCCATCCAGGAATGTCCCCAGCCCTGGACCCGTTACTGCCTGGAGAGGACTTGGCGAACTCTGGATTGTCAACTTAGTGTGTCTCCATTGCTATGTTTGTAACCCCACTCTTAAAAATAGTCTGATCTTGATGCTGACAACCTTAATCATTTTCAGCCTATTTCACACTTACCTTTTTTATCAAAAAATGAGTGTGTAGCCCCCCAACTCACCAATTACTTAACCTCTGATAAATTGATGGAACCCTTTCAGTCTGGTTTCTGGGCACAGCACAGCTATGAAACTGCTCTGCTTCGAGTAACTAATGGTCTGCATATGGTAACAGGATCTGGACAAATCAGCATATTCATTTTGTTACATCTTAGTGCAGCATTTGCCACTTTCAGACCTGACCGTCTACTGTCCAGAGTAGAGAACATACTGGGCATCGCTGGCACTGCCCTCCAGTGGTTTAAGTCTTATCTGACTGACAGGCAACAGTTTGTTAGTCTCGGCAACAGCAGATCTAGCTCAGCGCCGGTCACACAAGAGGTTCCACAGGGCTCTGTCCTCAACTCTCTGCTCATCTGTATCTATATGCTTCCCCTTGGTCATATCAATCGTAGCTATGGACTGGATTATCATTTTTATGCAGATGATACACACACCCTGCTGTCCATTGTGAGACTCTGTGGAGCATCTTGAACAGGGGAAGGTCAGGTCAGGTTAGGTTGGGGAGGCGTTACCGCACCCACCACACAGGACAAAACGGCTTGGGATGCTAGTTCGCAACCCCACAGGAAGACACGCGGTCCAGTCCCACCCCTCAATAATGACCATCTATCTGCCCCTGCCTGCCCTGGTCCAGCCGCTCTGGTCCTCAACAATGAGCCGGATCACCCTCGGGTAATCACGCCACATGGCCGTAGTGCCGTAACTGATGCTCCCCTCACAATGCAGGTCATGTGCCTCATTTGGGACTCCGTGAGCAACACAAAGTCAAACCAACAGGATTCTCTCAAGAGTCACAGTACTGAAGGAGTCCAGTCTTCATCTCAGGTCACTGGAGAGCGTCCATGTACAGTGCATCCAGAAAGTATTCACAGCGCATCACTTTTTCCACATTTTGTTATGTTACAGCCTTATTCCAAAATGGATTAAATTCATTTTTTTTCTCAGAATTCTACATACAACACCCCATAATGACAACGTGAAAAAAGTTTACTTGAGGTTTTTGCAAATTTATTAAAATAACAAAACTGAGAAATCCCATGTACATAAGTATTCATAGCCTTTGCTCAATACTTTGTCGATGCACCTCTGGCAGCAATTACAGCCTCAAGTCTTTTTGAATATGATGCCACAAGCTTGGCACACCTATCCTTGGCCAGTTTCGCCCATTCCTCTTTGCAGCACCTCTCAAGCTCCATCAGGTTGGATGGGAAGCGTCGGTGCACAGCCATTTTAAGATCTCTCCAGAGATGTTCAATCGGATTCAAGTCTGGGCTCTGGCTGGACCACTCAAGGACATTCACAGAGTTGTCCTGAAGCCACTCCTTTGATATCTTGGCTGTGTGCTTAGGGTCGTTGTCCTGCTGAAAGATGAACCGTCGCCCCAGTCTGAGGTCAAGAGTGCTCTGGAGCAGGTTTTCATCCAGGATGTCTCTGTACATTGCTGCAGTCGTCTTTCCCTTTATCCTGACTAGTCTCCCAGTTCCTGCCGCTGAAAAACATCCCCACAGCATGATGCTGCCACCACCATACTTCACTGTAGGGATGGTATTGGCCTGGTGATGAGCGGTGCCTGGTTTCCTCCAAATGTGACGCCTGGCATTCACACCAAAGAGTTCAATCTTTGTCTCATCAGACCAGAGAATTTTCTTTCTCATGGTCTGAGAGTCCTTCAAGTGCCTTTTGGCAAACTCCAGGTGGGCTGCCATGTGCCTTTTACTAAGGAGTGGCTTCTGTCTAGCCACTCTACCATACAGGCCTGATTGGTGGATTGCTGCAGAGATGATTGTCCTTCTGGAAGGTTCTCCTCTCTCCACAGAGGACCTCTGGAGCTCTGACAGAGTGACCATCGGGTTCTTGGTCACCTCCTTGACTAAGGCCCTTCTCCCCCGATCGCTCAGTTTAGATGGCCGGCCAGCTCTAGGAACAGTCCTGGTGGTTTCGAACTTCTTCCACTTACGGATGATGGAGGCCACTGTGCTCATTGGGACCTTCAAAGCTGCAGAAATTTTTCTGTAACCTTCCCCAGATTTGTGCCTCGAGACAATCCTGTCTCGGAGGTCTACAGACAATTCCTTTGACTTCATGCTTGGTTTGTGCTCTGACATGAACTGTCAACTGTGGGACCTTATATAGGCAGGTGTGTGCCTTTCCAAATCATGTCCAGTCAACTGAATTTACCACAGGTGGACTGCAATGAAGCTGCAGAAACATCTCAAGGATGATCAGGGGAAACAGGATGCACCTGAGCTCAATTTTGAGCTTCATGGCAAAGGCTGTGAATACTTCTGTACATGTGCTTTCTCAATTTTTTTACTTTTAATAAATTTGCAAAAACCTCAAGTAAACTTTTTTCATGTTGTCATTATGGGGTGTTGTGTGTGTAGAATTCTGAGGCAAAAAATGAATTTAATCCATTTTGGAATAAGGCTGTAACATAACAAAATGTGGAAAAAGTGATGCGCTGTGAATACTTTCCAGATGCACTGTATAGCAGAACAGGAAGCACCAGGACTCTAAAAACTTGGACCTTCATCCTTTTGTACAGATATTGGGAGCGCCACATACACCTTTTCCAGTGATCCCATGACCCCACCCCCACCCCCTGCTCTCCCAATCCATCTACTGATTTCATAGGAAGAAGACGTGATTGGCACTGATGCCCCCTCATAATGAAGGTAATGCATGGGAAGGGCACTATATAAAAAACTGTATAATTACTACTTCTCAGATCCCCCCACCCCACTTCACTCTGTTCTGCAAGCCAGCAGGGCTTTTCCAACTTCTCCTGCCTCCCTATAATTACAGCGTCGCATTTTTTTCACTTTTAGTGTGTGTGTTGAATTCTTCACTCCTGAGTTTATCATCGCTGCCGTCTTGAAGTTGGCAGCCCTTTCCACACGGCCCACTTTTGTTCTCCTGCCTTCCAGCCAAAGAAGGACTGACGCCTTGCCTTGCCTCGCTGGTGACTTCTATGCCACTAACTCAATACCGCACCCCCCCCCCCCCCCCCAACCTTGTCTCACAGCACATTTTTCTGTTTCAAAATGCTCCTCACAAATTACCAAGGAGACCAAAAGGTAAACTTCTGGGGAAGAGACAGAGGAGTGAGACATACTGCATTCCAGATTTGTGGTTTTTTGATGTAATTTCTTCAGGATCCTTGCCTGGCTGGGACGCCTCCATGCTGGAAGGACCAGGGGGCCTCATGTATAAACGGTGCGTACGCACAGAAATGTTGCGTAAGAACGTTACCACGTTCAAATCGCGATGTATAAAACCTAAACTTGGCGTAAAGCCACGCACATTTCCACGGTAGCTCAAATCCTGGCGTACGCAAGTTCTCCACTCGGTTTTGCAGACTGGCGGCACCCAGCATCAAAGCAGTGCTACTGTTCCTGTGTAGTTATCCTTTCTTTTTTAGATCCACATCCCTGATGCGGCTTTATAAATACACTGAAATTAACCACATATGGTTTATTAGTTTAATGCATCTGATTGTAATTAACCTGTAACAATATAATGGTCCACAGAATGGTCAAACTATTCTAAATACCATAACTGCTTTAGCGTTGTTACTCTCACTGCACCTTAGGGGTTGCCACAGCGGATCATCTTTTTCCATATTACTCTCACTGCACCACTCTGAGTATTTATATCACTGTATCTGAGTGTGAATCACAGATCTACAGCGATTGGAAACAGAATTATCGGTATACAGCATCAAGCACTCGCTGCCTTAGCCATTCGCTATTTGAACTGCTCTCACATGGCAAACGCTTCACAGCCTTTCCTGTTCGGACCTCGCGGTTCACAAACATTTTCATCCCAAGAACTAAACACGCACTCAATCAGTCCATCAAGTGCTCCTTGTAGAACTGTTTCTACCTGCAAGTTACCGTGACGTATTTGTACTTATGATACAGTTATAATATTGCACAACCTGAGCAACTTTATAAAGCATGTATTTACATATGATGACAATATCATTTTTAAGATGAAATGCAGCAAAATATGTTTATTATATTATACAGATAAAACTTTAACTTTAACTACACGGTGCCACAGCGCTAGCGAGAAGCTTGAGCTCCGTTCACGGTTTGTTCCTGCCTCGCGCTGTATTCATGCTCTGGCTGGCGCAACACCGGAAGGATAGATGGATAGAATAATTAAACACTACGAAGATATTTCAATGTTCCTTTAAAAGTTTTGAAGAATCGGCGTTCTAAGCTTACAGATGGCTTAACGTCTATTACAGAGCTGATTGTGTGGCGATTGGGTATTTGGAGAAAGAAAAGTAAGGACAGGAATTGGAGGTTAGTACAGTACTTCTGTAAAAAAATAAAGCATTTCATTGAAGGTCGCACATGGCGCAACAAGCATCTTGCGTAAGACATGAACAATCACTGCGCCACCGTGTTCCCATGTTTAATATCATGCTTTAACTCATATCATCATGAAAATGATATCACGTATACTTCTCAGTATTTTAATTATTAAGTGAGCTGTAATATTATGAATGTAACGGATTCTGTGTCCTGTCGGAGAAAGAGCACGTAGTGATTCGAGCACATAGAAGATCAAATACAAAACAAAGCATTTAACGTGCTACTTTAGTTATAATGGGATTTAAGAAACTAGTAAATTATACGATTTTAAGATGAAGTTTATGATGTTCTACTTTAATGACAAAATAAACCACGTGATTAAAGTGGAAATTTCAAGATTAAAGTTGACATTTCATGCTTTTTTCACACTGTTTGCCTTTCTTTTCTCTGTACCTTAATAAGCTTTCATATGACACTCAGACGGTGGGCTACGACTCGCCTTTTCACGGCGACTTTGATATCTGACAACTTCGTTTTTATTTCGGGCACCGTGTGACTTTGTGAACTTGAGCTTTTGAGTTTCTCCGACACGCTATGTCACTCGATCAACTTCCTTTTGTTGCTTATACCCACGGTTTTCAAACTGTGGTACGCGTACCACTGGTGATACTTCAAGTCATGCCAAGTGGTAATCGTGTGGTCCTTTATTTTCCACGAATCGATGTTGCTAGAATGCCAATATATTGCATATAATCATATATAGTATAAGTATACTACTGTAAATGCGTGGCAGACTCCAAGCTGGCTTTTATTAGCGTGGGCACCCATTTCCTTAATTAGTTTAATATCACTTTAACGTTATAATTATAGTCATTGTAGTGATTATAGTGACTTTTTCTTCAAAACAACACGGGCGTAAATTAACGATTCATTGACAGTGGTACTTCAGTTTACTGGTCCTCGCGGAGTGGTACTTGTTCAAAAAAGTTTGAAAACCGTGGGCTTATACCACTGTTTAAACTAACAAATAGTACGTTTTTCTTTGCCTCCATTTGGTATTCGCTGAAATTCTTCTATTTTTCCTCGTACTTTTGCCATTGCCTTTTCACAGAACGCTGAGCTTAAGGGCTATTTATATTGATTTGCATATTCAAAGAGGCATAATTCTGGGCGGAGTTGGGGTGAGACAGCAGGCGCGTGCACGTGCGTAACTTTTCACGCTGATTGGGATTTATGTGCGTACGCACAGATTCCTTCATCTGGATTTTTCTGTGCGTAAGCACATTTCGGCTTTTGTGCTTACATCATGTTATAGTGTGAATTCTACACACGGCGTTATGCATGAGGCCCCAGGGGAGCAAGTGTGGGCAGAGTACTACCTCCTCCTGAACGCTAGACGGCAGCACCCCCACAATGGGTTGCAGTGGTGCATCGGACTCCTGCAGGGCTTCGTGGGAGTTGGAGTTGCATACAGCCCTGTAGAGATCCGGGGGGGGGGGGGGGGGGGGTTTGGCGTCACCAGGGGGGCGGTACAGCTGCTACTGAGCCCATGTGGGCGGTTCTTTCGCCACACCAGGAAATAGGTCATCAGGCACCTGGAGTACTTCCGGGTAACGTATAAAAAGAGCCAGCAGACACCACTCAGGGAGCCAGAGTCGGGAAGAGGGAGACGAAGCTTGTCGAGTAGGAGTGGAGGAGAAAAAGAAAGAGAAAGAAAAGAAAAGAAGAAGTATTGTGTTTATGGTATGCTTATCTCTGTGTTTGACACTGTGTTGTACTTGTGGGAACGGGGAAGGCAAAGCCCACAAGCGAAGAAAAAATAAAAATCACCTGTACTTTTCTAAGTGTGTCTCCTGCGTCTGGCTGTGTCGGGCTGGGTAGCTGGCACACCCCCTTACTGGTGTCACATCAGGCAGGCATCGGCTGCAGGACTTTGAGTAAAAAGGTAAGAAGTGGAATCGGTCATAATTGCTTTTTAATATAGCGCCTTTAATGGCACGCTTCATCATATAGCACGGAGAGTCCTGGAGGCCCAGTCTGGACAATGCCTGAGTGAAGTTTGCATGTTCTCCTGTGTCTACATGAATTTTAATAATCATTCTTTTTTTATTATTATTTCAATAGCACCCAAACTAAAAGTGCTTTATAAAAATGTAAAAGGACACAGTAAGAATTAAAAAAAAAAATCTAATAAGTATCACTGGACACAAACGAGTTCCCCAGATGAAGTTCTAGCTGTCTATCCAGAGGGCCTTCCCAAAGTGTTGAGACCTTCCTCCTTTTCTCTCTCCATTTCTTTTGTGTCGTAGCCTTGTGCTAAAAATCATTTCAATTCATTTTCCCCCTCATTAAGCAGCGCTCTACGCTCCACGTCTGCAGCACTGAAGGTTCCCAAGAGGACAGTGTGGCCTTCAGGACTCTTAAATGGTTATGGAGCCAGTCAGGGCAAGAAGGTCGCAACTAACTGAGGTGACAAGTCAGGTCAAGTCAAGTCAAGTCAAGTTGGGGAGCAGGCACTGGTACAGCACTTCGCCGCACCCACTACACGACAAAACAACTCGGGATTCCAGTTGGCAAAGGCAGACACGTGGTCCAGTCCCACCCTCTGGAAATTACCCTCTATCTGCCACAGCCAGGTGTTATGTGGGCGACCCCTTGGCCTGGTCCAGCCACTCGGGTCCCCAACAATGAGAATCCTATGAGCCAGATCACCCTCTGGGAAACACGCCACATGGCCGTAGTGCTATAACTGACGCTCCCTCACAATACAGGTCATGAGCCTCATTCGGGACTCCATGAGCAACACAAAGTCAGACCAGTAGGACACAAGGACACAGTACCAAAGGAGTCCAGCCTTCATCTCAGGTCACTGGATTGCGTCCATGTCTCACAACCATATAGCAAGACAGGAGGCACCAGGACTCTAAAGACTTGGACCTTCGTCCTTGTGCATAGATATCGGGAGCGCCACAGACCCCTTTCCAGCGACCTCATGACCCCCCCATGCTCTCCCAATCCGTCTACTGACTTCATAGGAAAAGTCACCAGAGACATGAATGTCACTACCAAGGTAAGTAAACCTCTCGATGAGGTCGACACTCTCTCCACAGACAGACACACTGCTGATGGCTGTGCCCAAGAAGTCATTAAAGGCCTGGCTCTTTGGTTTTTATCACGACACTCGCAAGCCCAGACACTCAGACTCCCGACTCAGTCTCTTGAGTGCCCCCATCAGAGCCTCCATTGACTCCACGAAGATCACAGCATCATCACCAAAGTCAAGATCAGTGAATCTCACTTCACCAACAGATGCCCCACAGCCACTGGACCCCACGACCCTGACCAACACCCATTCCATACAAGCACTGAACAGAGTAGGAGCAAGAACACATTGCTGACGAACCCCAGAATCAACTGGGAAAAACGCAGAGGTCCTGCCTCCACTCTGCACAGCACTCACAGTACCAGTGTACAAGCCGGCCATGATATCCTTCAACCTCGAGGGGATCCCGCAAATCCTCAGGATGTCCCACAGGGCAAATGGTCAGTCAGTCTGGATGGGCTCAAGAGAACTGCCTGTGGACGGGTGAACCATCCACGCACCACCACTCTTCTGAGCTTGATGGCAGACAGAAACCTTACCTCGTGATGACACACAAGAAAAGTCCACTTGGAGTTTGATAAAAATGGCACCTAAAGGACTGGACTGGCACCCCATCCCAGGTTGCTTCCTGCCTTGTACCTGATGCTGCTGTGCTGCCTTCCAGCCCCTCGTGACCTTCAACTGCATGGAGCAGGACACAAAAACAAGACATTCCATCCAGGGTTAGCTGCTACCAGGATGGACTTCAACTCCAAATGGAATGACGATTGGATTATTAGACCCCTCAATAGACTGGCATCCTGTCCAGAACTGGTTTCTGCCTTGAACCCACTGTTGCCAGGCTCAGTTCTGGTCCCCCATGACAGGTCAGACAAACGATGGATGGATGATTAGCCCCTGCAGTGCACTCGTCTCACTCTAAGTTGGGTTCCGGCCCGTGTTTCCAGTGTACTCCCCATTCTTCAAATCTATTAAGCAGGTCAGAATTAGGACTGCTGGGCTATGAGGCTCAGAATTGGACTGGCACCCCATCCAGGGTTGGTTCCTGCCTTGTAGCTGATGCTGCTGTGCTGGACTCCAGCTCCCTGTTACCTTCTACTCCATTGTGTAGATACAAAGAAAATGGATGGTTAAGCAAAGGCCATGCAAGGAACTGGCAAACCATCCAGGGAGGTAGGCTATCAGGATGGGCTCAGACTCCAAATGACTTATGTGGGACCCCCACTGGTGAAGGGTGTCCTGTCCATGGTTGGTTCCTGCGTGGAGCCCAATGTTGCCTTATTGGCTTCGGACCCTGAATTTAGCAGGTCAGACAACAGAAGTGATGGTGGCGTCCCATCCTGGGTGAGTTCCTGTCCTGATCCTGATGCCATTGGGCTGAGCTCTACTGCAGTGTTTCTCAACCTTTCTGGTGTCACAGCCCACCAACGTAGTGAACTGAGTGGGATCATCAGACCTTGAGGAGCGGTGAGGGGAGGGCATTGGTCACCCTTGGTGAATTGAGCATGAACATCAGAGTGGGTTGGTAGGGGATTAACCCACCCAATTATCCCCAGTGGGAAAATCACACACGATTGGTCAGAATTCGAGCACAATTGACGATGTGGCGACACACTGCCATCAGAAACAACAGCAATATGTGACCCCCCCATTGGCAGCAGCCTGCAGCCCACTAGTGGCGGAGAAACACAGCGAACGAGACCCAGGAGATGAGACAAAGCGCCGGCAGACCATCAGGCCCTGCAGCTGACTGCTGCCCACCCACGGTTGGTTCTTTTCTTCTACTGATTGCTAATCTATATCCGTATGCTGCTTACAGCGGGTCGGGAAATAGACAGATGACCGGCAGTGGACCGGCTTGTTGTGTGGCAGGTCAGCATTATTAGACCATGTGGTGGATTGGTGTCCTGCCCAGGATCACTTCCTGTCTTGACCCCCCAGTGTCGTCAGGGACAGATGAATTATTAGGACCTGCAATGATGCAGCTCGTTGCTCAAGGTTAGTTCCTGCTGTTGTCCAGGTGGGCTCCACCCTCCTCCACCACCTCAACTATATTTGACAGGTCAGCAAAAGGACAGATGGACTATTAGACTATGTGGTGGACTGGTGTCCTGCCCAAGACTGGTTCCTGCCTTGATCCCCCCAGTGTTATCAGAGACTGATGAATTATTAGGACCTGCAGTGGGGCAGCTCATTGTCTAACATTAATTCTTGCGGTTGTCCAAGTGGGCTCCACCATCCCCAACAACCTCAGCTACATTTGGCAAGTCAGCAAAAGGATAGATAGACTATTATATTATGTGGTGGACTGGCGTCCTGTCCAGGATGGATTCCTATCTTGACCCCCTCAGTGTTGTCAGGAATAGATGAATTATTAGGACCTGCAGTGGGGCAGATAGTTGTCCAAGGTTAGTTCCTGCTGTTGTCCAGGTGGGCTCCACCCTCCTCCACCACCTCAACTATATTTGACAGGTCAGCAAAAGGATAGATGGACTGTTAAACTATGTGGTGGACTGCCCAAGACTGGATCCTGTTTTGACCCCTAACCCCCCAAAGGGTTGTCAGGGACAGATGAATTATTAGGACCTGCAGTGGGCCCACTAGTTGCCCAAGTTTGGTTCCTGCCTATACCTGTTGCTGTCAGGGTGGTCTCCACCCTCCCCACCCCCTAAACTATATTTGGCAGGTCAGCAAAAGGATAAATGGACTACTAGACTATGTGGTGGACTGGTGTCCTGCCCAGGATCAGTTCCTTTCTTGACCCCCAGGGGGTCCAGCAGAAGGCCGGCTTGTTGCTGCCTATACGTGTTGCTGTCCGAAACAAGATTCTGTGGTCCAGCCGGGCGTCCCAGAAGGAGGCATCACTTACTGGCCAGAGCAGCCCACCAGTAGGAGCTCCACTAGAAGCGACAGACTTGACAATCCCGCCAAAGAGGCTAACCCTTCCGAGTGTCTTTTTTGTTTTCCTTTTGTCTGAATTTCTGTCTCCACACCCGGTTGGCACCCCAAAATTTTTCGCCGCTTCCAAAGCTGTCATTACCACACCCGGCCACAGCGTATACCAATGTATTGTTTTGTACGTGTTAACGAAAAATGATTCTGTGCCTCACTAAAACTTCATTATTAGTTCGTGCATCACCAAAGTTTAGCCAAAGTACCCGCCATTGCCCAGGGATAATTGTAGAATGGATGTGGAAAAGAAAGCACAGGTTTATGTGTTTTTTAAATGGTGACCCTGCTGTTAACACTGGCCGTCCCGTCCGTCATCCACACCGCCTCTTTATTGATGTCTGTGCTCTCGTGATTCGAGAATTTGATCTTTTGGGTCCAAATGCATTCCCGAATTGCAGTGACCCCTTACTGCCTTGTTACTGTGAATGCTGTCATCTCTGACATGCATTCAAGTGGACAGTTGGTAGGTGGACATAGTTCAAGGTGGACAGTTGGTAGTATTTAAATTGTGAAGAAAAAGCTGACAAAGCAGGAGTTACACAACACCCAGCACACGACACTCCATTTTATATGGCAGTCGACAGGAGCCGCACACACGGCTGTGCAGGTAAGCCATGCTAAGTGCTGCTCATGTGGTCTGCTAGTCTCGCTTCAGTCTCTTCAGATGTTTCACTTGATCAGAGACAGCAGGTGGCACTGGTGTGCAAACTTTAACACTCTGACAAAAAAATAAACAAAAAATACTGGCACCCCCAAGGGTCCAAATTTTGGATTCCAAAGAAGTCCGTGTCCGTTTGGTCCGAGAGAGCAACTATGCCAAATCTGGACCAGAGGGTGCAGGCTTGAATAGCAACGATACAGATGGGCAGACATTCTGTTTTATTTATGTGTAGACTAGCTGAAGCGCACGCCATTCTTCTTCTTCTTTCAGCTGCTCCCGTTAGGGGTTGCCACAGTGGATCATCTTCTTCCATATCTTTCTGTCCTCTGCATCTTGCTCTGTCACACCCATCACCTGCATGTCCTCTCTCACCACATCCATAAACCTTCTCTTAGGCCTTCCTCTTTTCCTCTTCTCTGGCAGCTCCATCCTTAGCATCCTTCTCCCAATATACCCAGCATCTCTCCTCTGCACATGTTCAAACCAACACAATCTTATCTCTCTGACTTTGTCTCCCAACCGTCCAACTTGAGCTGACCCTCTAATGTCCTCATTTCTAATCCTCGTCACACCCAATGCAAATCTTAGCATCTTTAACTCTGCCACCTCCAGCTCTGTCTCCTGCTTTCTGGTCTGTGCCATCATCTCAAACCCATATACCATAGCTGGTCTCACTACCGTCCTGTAGACCTTCCCTTTCACTCTTGCTGATACCCGTCTGTCACAAGTCACTCCTGACACTCTTCTCCACCCTGCCTACACTCTCTTTTTCACATCTCTTCCACAATCCCCATTACTCTGTACTGTTGATCCCAAGTATTTAAACTCATCCACCTTCGCCAGCTCTACTCCCTTCATCCTCCCCATTCCTCTGCCCTTCCTCTCATTCACACACATTGCCCACGTATATTAGCAGAATGAGTTAAAGAGACAAAATAAAAGGTTCTGTGATTTTTTAAATGGTGACCCTCTTGTTATGTCTAGTTGTCCCATCTGTCATCCACACTGCCTCTCCATCAGTGTTTCTGCTCTCGTGAGTCAAGCATTTGATGTTTTCGGCTCTGATTGGACTCCGTAATTGAAGATGCGAGTTCCAAAATCTGCTAATTACACCTTTTGGTAAAATTTAGTGAACACGTGATTGTGACTTTTCATGCAGTTGGTTATGCGCCGAAAATATGTTTCAGCTTCAAAACCTGCTAATTGCAACAGTGTAGCGCTATAGTTTTAGGGATTTAGTTTCAAAATCTGCTTATGGACCCAGATTTTCCTAATTATCTCCAAAATTTATCTTTTGTACTTAGCTGATTTTGGAACTGAGCTCTTCAATTGTGGTGACTCCTTGTGGGTCATAAACCATGAATGCTGTCATCTCTGACTTGTCCTCGCAGTACAAGGGTATAAATTATTAAGAAAGGCCAACAAAGCAGGAGTTACACAACACCCCTCCGATTCTCCCTGGTGTGGCGCTGCACTTCCACTCTCGATCAGGCCTCACCCAGCAACCGCCTGCCAAAGCACACGACACTCCATTTTATTTTACAATAGACAGAAGCAGCACACGGCGTCAACCAGGTAAGTCATGTTAAGCTCTGCTAGTCTTGCCTCCTCAGATGTTTCACTTGCTCTGAGCCAGCAGGTGGCACTGGTGTGCAAACTGTGACATACAGGAAATAATAAAAAAAAAAAACACTGGGAAACCCCCCGGGTCAACATTTTGGATTCCAAAGTAGTTTATCGTGTCCATATAGTCCTAGAGAGCAAATAGGAAAAAATGTGGTCCAGATCAGTCAAAGAGGGGGGTATGATTGTTTAGGGAACAGACAGGGGACAGACAGAGAGATGAACAGACAGAAGGACAGACAGACAGATGGATGGACAGACAGGCGGACAGACAGGTGGACAGAGAGATGGATGGACAGAGAGATGAACAGAAAGAGGGACAGACTGACAGATGGACGGACGGACTGACCGACGGGCAAAAAGACTATCTACTAACAGACAGACAGATATTCTATTTTACATATACTGTATGGATGGATTTTGGTGACGTGTGCCCCGACGTCCCATCCTGTGTAGTGCCAGAACACGCGCTACTCTTGTGAACCACCAAAATCGGTCATTAAGGAAGGCCGGTGCCATAAATGATATTGTCCGAAAACAGGAAACTGAAGCTGGAGTGGTGGGCTTCAGTGAGGACGAGGCCTGCTCGATGTTCTGCCTCCTAAGCTCGATTTTGCCGTTTGCTGCTTATCAGCCACTGCATTGTGTTTCCGTTTTTGGATGCTTGGATTTACGAGGCAGACGCGTACTGCTGTGGTATTTAGTTTAAAATTTCTGTATATACCTTATTAAACATGTCAATGTTTGTCATTGCTTTTTCTGTCTGTTACACATTTTCTGGTTATTTTTGAAAGGTAGGGTGACAACGCTGCTTGTCATAAAGGGGTCCATTAGGTTCAACGGTCGGACGAATGAATGCTGTTTAAATGTAGTGAATATCCCACTTGGCGCTGCCCAACTGACTCGCCTGCCACCACTAAGCCAGCCAGCCCAAAGTCAGGTCTCTGTGCCCCCCACCCCCCATCATCTCACCATTTAATTAGTTCCCATTTCCAGGATGGAGGAAGCGCTCGGATGCGGACTGGTGTGTCTGCTTGAAATCCCACCGGTCGGCCCCCAGGATTAGAAAATGAAGGCATAAGCCGAGGCCGAAGCTCTCCTATAAACTCGCTCCGAGTCCACAGAGGAAAGCCGCAGCAGGAGGCGAGGAGTGTCGCTTCTGCCATCGTCTCTGCCCTGCCTTGTCACGCAAGGGCTGTTCACAGCAAAATCCACGTGCAATTTAGCAGAATCAGAAAAAGACAATCGGAGCCCACCCAGGATCTGTGCCTTCTTTGGCAAGGCATCACCAGAGGGTGCTGCTGTCTGCATCTTAAAATGTGCCACTCCAGATTCACCTTTTTACATGGGGGGCTTTCAATGAATTGGGCCAAACTGGGGTTGGGTGGCATTCAGCTTCTACTGGCCCTTTTGCTCAGGAACAGGAATAGCATTTGGAACAAGACACGTGTGACCGGACCTCTCCGAGAACTGGACATCACGTGTGCCTCATGATACCAAAGGGATAAGCAGAGGGGCTCCACTGCAGCCGTGTACTCTTACCAGGACAACTCGCCATGGAGGGTCTTTGTGACGCACTGATGACTTCATGTCTTCTGAAAGCCACCATTATACTACACAAAGTTGCCAGTGAATTTCATGTCCTCTAGTCATCACCCTTTTATTGACAGACAGAAAAGGCACAATATGATGGATACACAGACAGACAGACAGATAGGAAAGGCACTAGACACTATATCAGTACAAAAAAAATGATATAATAACTGGATAGACGTGAAAGGCATTATATAATAGATACTGTAGTTGTGAAAGGCAATATAGAGTGGAGATAAAAAAAGTGCTACATAACAGATAGGTAGGTATAGAGGCCTAGGAAAAACAATAAAAAATAGATAAATAAGAATGGCACTGCATGCAAGATACACAAGAAAGGTACTACACAATAGACAGGAAAGGTGACGCATGGAAAAAAAAAAAACAGATGTGAAAGGCGCTATACAACAGAAATAGAAAGATGTGAAAGGCACTATATAATAAAAAGACCGGTGAATTTAAAAGGCACTATATGAAAGACATATATAGATACATATATAGTGCCTTTCCTATCTATATCTGTCTATTTAGCCTTACATATCTATACTGTATATCTGTCTATTCTATAGTTCCATTCACCTCTATCTACTATATAGTGCCTTTCACATCTGTTTGTTATATACCACCTTTCCTATCTATCTGTACCTGTCTATTTAGCCTTTCACATCTATATCTCTACTTCAATTATATAGTACCTCTCTATCTCTATTATGTAGTGCCTTTCACATCTGTCTCTATCTACTATATAGTGCCATTCACATTTGTCTGTTATACAGTATAGTGCCTGTCCTATCCATCTGTATCTATCTATTTAGGCATTCACCTTTATCTATATATCTATTTCAATTATATAGTGCCTTTCACACCTATTATATAGTGCCTTTCCTATCTACCTGTATCTGTCTATTTAGCTTTTCACATCTGTATATCTATTTCAATTATATAGTGTCTCTCGATCTTTATTATATAGTGCCTTTCACATCTGTCTCTATCTACTATATAGTGCCATTCACATTTGTCTGTTATACAGTATAGTGCCTGTCCTATCCATCTGTATCTATCTATTTAGGCATTCACCTTTATCTATATATCTATTTCAATTATATAGTGCCTTTCACACCTATTATATAGTGCCTTTCCTATCTACCTGTATCTGTCTATTTAGCTTTTCACATCTGTATATCTATTTCAATTATATAGTGTCTCTCGATCATTATTATATAGTGCCTTTCACATCTGTCTCTATCTACTATATAGTGCCATTCACATTTGTCTGTTATACAGTATAGTGCCTGTCCTATCCATCTGTATCTATCTATTTAGGCATTCACATTTATATATTTATATATATATATATATATATATATATATATATATATATATATTTCAATTATATAGTGACTTTCACATCTGTCTGTTATATAGTGCCTTTCCTATCTATCTGTATCTGTCTATATAGCTTTTCACATCTGTATATCTATTTCAATTATATAGTGCCTCTCTATCACTATTATATAGTGTCTTTCACATCTGTCTCTATCTACTATATAGTGTCCTTTACATTTGTCTGTTATATAGTGCCTTTCCTATCTATCTGTATCTGTCTATATAGCTTTTCACATCTGTATATCTATTTCAATTACATAGTGCCTCTCTATCTCTAATATATAGTGTCTTTCACATCTGTCTCTATCTACTATATGGTGTCCTTTACATTTGTCTGTTATATAGTGCCTTTTCCCATCTATCTACCAGACAGGCATGACAGGAACAACATATAATAGATAAGTGTGAAATACAGAATATATACGGCTGCATGTGTTTAGTTTGTGCAAAACTGGGGATAATGGAGTTACAGGCAGCAAACTGAGGTGGAACAGTGAACCTCAAGCGGAGGGTGGGGGGAGACGACTATCAGAGTGTAGGGCAGCAGACCGAGTCTGGGGGTCACAGGGATGGCATAACGAGAGCACCTTTGAGAGGGTAGGAAAGAGAATGAGATTGAGAAATGAAGGGAGAGAAAGAAAGTAGATATATAGAGAGATATAAATACAGTAAACGGGTGTGAAATACAGAATATGGAACAGTTAGAAATGAAAGGCGCTATATACAGTAGACCTGCAGCGAGATATTCAGTGTTACAAAGTGAGTAACTGGCTGACCTCCAGCTCTGAGTGTTGTATGCTATTAAAGGCCCACCACATGGACTACCCCCGTTTGTTTTGTTTTTTTTTTTTTTTAATATTTTTGACCTCTTCTTGGGGCACATTTAAGGCCGTGCCCACCATGACAGCAAGTATACAAGACAGATTTAGCTGGACTCGGTGACATGTGGCCGTTATTACACCTTGTCAGTCTGCCTCAGAGTGTGTCATTGTCATCAGTTCACCACACTATGCACCCTGGGGGATGACCCCAGTTTCTCCTACTCTTGAGCACCATGCCAGGTGTGGAGGATTCCACCTCCTTTACAAAGACTCTCAGTTCTCCCCTCCACCCTGCCCTAAACAACAAGCCAAGGTAGAGGGTTATTAAAGTCCCTGCAGTGCCCCCCACCACCCTGCTATTTTGCTCACAGACCCACCGCCCTGCCGGTCAGTCGTCTGTGTGATGGCTGCTGGTCATTATGGTGTTATGTAGAAGGTCACTCAACATGATAAAGGAGTTGGCACTGCTAGATACTTAGTCTCGCTAGCTGCCGGTACACACTAACACCACCTTCCTCCGACATCAAGGTCATGAAGCCCCTTGATGAATAACACATCTGCGGCGTATAAAACACAATCAACCTGAGCTCTCCTGACAGTGACTGCCAATGATGGCGTGCAGCAGCACCGTCACAAATCAGCGTCAGGCGCCTGTGACTTCCAAAGTAAAGTGAAAGGGTCACTGCAGGATGCTTTTAATGGGGGACAGTAAAGGAGACGGCTCAAAGTCAGCCCAAGTACAGACCTCCAAAGACATTTGGGGCAGCGCGGACCCCCGAGTGGTTAAGGTATTGCACTGGATGATGGGTGACTGGGTAACATTTACGACTCGATGCATTACTTTTGGGTGGCATAGTGATAGCGTCGCTGCCTTGCAACAAAAAAGTCAGGGGTCACTTTCTGGGGGATGTGAAGTTTGCAGGGTCTCCCCGTGTCCACATATCCCCCCCCCCCCCCAACCCCACAGTCCAAAGACATGCAGAGGTTGAAGTGGCTGGTGTGTGTGTGTTCACCCTGTGATAGATTGGCACCCTGTTGCTTGGTGGGCAACCTCAAGATAAAGCGGGTTTACAAACAGACAGACAGAGGTATCACTTCAATCTGACGTCATACACTCCAAAAGATGCCTTTCGTGTACAACATAACACTTTACAATCGGCATAACCGAATTCTGGATGCTGCCTATCTAGTCAGCATTGGGCAGGATGCCAGTCCATCACAAGACCTCCAAATACACACACCCATATTGCGCCACTTTAAAAGTCGCCAGTAAGCCAAACCTGCATGTCTTTGGGAATGTTGGAGGACACAAAGACATGGGTAGAAGATGGAAAATCCCCAGGTATTCCATTTCAACCCAAGTTCAGGTTTACCCACGAAGCACCACAATACCACCCAGATGCCACGCAGTAACTTTCAGCATACAGACAAGAACCCGGTGACTCTGATTTTCACCCAACAATTCAGTTGTGAGATTCCCACATCAGTCTTCAGCACTTGCACCATTGGGCTCCACCCGCATTTAGAGCTGCTGCAGCTTTTGTTGAACGGCTCGTCATTCCCACTCCCAGAAGGCTCTGCCAGTTGCAGTTTCGGGAATCCTTAAAAAAAAAAATGATGAAGGGCATCCCTCCTCACACTGACCTCGTTTTTAAGAGAAGCCCATCCCGTCCCAGACACACACACACACACACCACCATCACGGGATCGCAATAAGCAGGCGAGCAAAGAACACTGGGCCCCTCGGCACTTCCCGCTCTATTTTTAGACCCGGCCGGCTTCCTTCCACAAAGTAATGACAGTGATTTCACGGCAGACGGCACTGAATAATGAGCGGCAACACACTGGAGCTGCACTCTCATGGATGTGAAGGTAATTAAGCTGTCAACCAAATCTTAAGGATCAAGAGACGCAAAAGGCACATCACCGAGATACAAGACACCGGGCAGGAGACAAAACGCCCAACAGCGGGAAGCTGTCAAATGGCCATTTTATTTAGCAACTCCACTGAGAATTCCCCTAAAAAAATAAAAATGCATTAAATGAGGGGGGAGAAAGCGATGGGGCGGATTTCACACAAACCCTCGACCACAAACGTGGTGAAAAGAAGTGACGGTCACCTCCCTCCACCAGTGACGGGTGAAGCAGCGCCAAGCAAAACTTGACAAAGTCGTGCAGAGTGTCAGAACAGTCCAAATGGGCAGTGCCCACCATGACAGCAAGTATATAAGGTTTGAATTTACTTCTCTGTTTCATTTGCTTCTTTTAGCAGAACAATACACAGCACTAAGTGGTCCCACCATTCCACATATGAAGTCCTGGACAAGGGTCTGAGTCAGCTGTGGGAACTGAACTTGCATCCTTGTGCTGCTGCACAGCTCAATTCAGGAACTGCTAGGCTACTTACAAATGTATAACATCCATCCGTCCATCTTCTACACGCACTTCACCAGAGCAGGGTCACTCTGGACCCAAAGCAGAAACAATCCCTGCACAGGGCGGCTGTCCATCAAAGGGTGAAGACACAGACACATATATTTGGGGGCAATTTATGACGTAACACTCTGCGCACCATCCCTGGATGGGGTTCTAGAAGGCCAACGTACACATTGGCACTCCCCCTCCAGGGCGAACTTAGAATTGCCAGCCAACCTAACGCAAACAAGAACTCCAGATGTAAAAGGTGCTAAATATCATGTCCCATATGCACATCAGTGGTCCTCCTCTCAGGCTCAGTCGAGGTATGTAATAACCCGCCAAGTCGAAAGGGGGCACTGCCGCTAACACAGTCATCTCGTTTTTTTCCCCTTAGTGCCGAGAAGCAACCTGGTGAAAGCTTTAAGCTCCACCCCTTCCCGGGCGTAGCAGAAGGAGGCATCACTTTTGGGGCGGAGCAAACCCGCCAGGCGGAAGCTCCGCTAAAACCAGACGGAGCCTTAACCTCAATCCTCTTTTTGAAATCCCACAGGAGGGACGTGTGCCAAAGAGCACTATTTTCATTTCTTTTGTTCTTTGTGTCTTTGAACAAATATAATGGAACAACCCAAAATTTCTTATTGCAGTGCTGAGCTGTTATTACTGCACCTAGCCACCATAATTAACATAGAGTGTCACACACATGGCTGCTTGGGAGACAACTGAAAGGCTCATATAAATGTAATTACACTCCTAACCAGGGGCTGGCGCTGTTTCCTAATGCCTATCCTCTTCTCCTCTCTGCAGAAGCAGTGATTGACAGTCATGTCCCCAATGATGTCACTTTCTCCTGACAAGCTGAATCCACCTCCTCCTGTCTTCCTGAGTGAAAACCAGCTCTGATGCCATCTTGCGGGGGAATGAAGAACATCTCATGAATTACAATTAAAAAGAAGCTGTCATTACACACCCGGCCACAATAATTAACAAAGTGTCACACACATCTGCTTAGGTGACAACTGAAAGGCTCGTATAAATGTAATTACACTCCTAACCAGGGGCTGGCGCTGTTACTTGATGCCTGTTCTCTTCCCCTCTCTTCAGAAGCAGTGATTGACAGTCATGTCCCCAATGATGTCACTTCCTCCTGACAAGCTGAACTCGCCTCCTCCTGTCTTCCCGAATGAAAACCAGCTCTGATGCCATCTTGCAGAGGAATGAAGAACATCTCATGAATTACAACTTATAACGAGCTGTCATTGCACACCTGGCCACAATAATTAACATAAAGTGTCACACACACGTGCTTAGGCGACAACTGAAAGGCTCATATAAATGTAATTACACTCCTAACCAGGGGCTGGCACTGTTACTTGATGCCTGTTCTCTTCCCCTCTCTTCAGAAGCAGTGATTGACAGTCATGTCCCCAATGATGTCACGTCCTCCTGTCTTCCCGAATGAAAACCAGCTCTGACGCCATCTTACGGGGGAATGAAGAACATCTCATGAATTACAACTTGTAATGAGCTATCATTACACACCCAGCCACAATAATTAACATAAAGTGTCACACACATGTGCTTAGGCAACAACTGAAAGGCTCATATAAATGTAATTACACTCCTAACCAGGGGCCGGCGCTGTTGCCTAATGCCTATTCTCTTCCCCTCTCTTCAGAAGTAGTGACTGAGAATCGTGTCCCCAGTGATGTTCCTGACCAGCTAAACCCGCCTCTTCCAGTCCTCCAAAGTGAAAATCATCTAAGTTGAAAAACATCTCACGACTTACAACTTAATAATAAAACATTTTATTTATATAGCGCCTTTCCCATGCTCAGGTTATCTATTTGGATTGTATATTTGATTTATGGACTTTATCTGTGCTTCTTTCTCATTATTGCAAGGTATGAAAGCCATTATATGATAGACACAGAGAGGATCGGCAGGATGCAGTCCATGCATTGAGACAGTTGAGAGCGAAGCATCGAGAAAAACAGAACAGTCTGCACATGGCGCTTATTGATTTGGAGAAATCTTATGATGGTCTGAAGGTGTGTGAGAGAGAAAGGAGGACCGGAGACGTGTGTGAGGATGTGAATGAGGGAGTGAGGATCTGGGGATGGGGTAACAGTTTGAGGAGGTCTGCACCAGGGGTCTCCTTGAAGTCCTTACCTCTTTGATCTGGTTATAGAAGTGTTGAGTCGTGGGATAAAAGACCAGTCCCCCCGGTGCAGGCTTTTTAATGATGACGTTGTGTTTTGTAGAACCAGAAAAGAAGAAGTGGAGAGGAGGTTGGAAGAAGGGAGAGGGGCTTTGGAAGATAAAGAGTTGAAGATCAATAGGATGAAGAAGACAGAATATCTGAGGAATAATGATGATCAGGATTCAGAAGTTAGCTCTACAGGGAGTTCTGCTGATACATTCAAATATCGAGGATCACTGGTTGGAATACTAGATAACTCACAGAATGGATGGAACCATTGGAAGAAGGTATCAGAAGTGGGGCTTTGTATACAGCAGGGATACCAGGATCAACCACACACAGACATGGGAAGAGAGGAAGAAGAAGAAGAATCAATGATGGCCTTCCACAACAAATCTAAGATATCTAAGAAAATACAGGAAAGTAGGCAGAAGTGGTTAAGACGTGTGATGAGGAGAGACAAAAGAGTGATGGACATGGGGAAGAGAAAGAGAGGAAGGTAAAAGTGGAGGTGGATGGATAAAATGACTAAAGGAAGATGTGAAGGAGAAGGGCTTGACTGGTGAGGAGGTGCAGGACCAGCCAGTATGGAGAATTGATCAGATATATCAACCACACACAGACGTGGGAAGAGAAGAAGAAGAATCGTCAATGATGGCCTTCTACAACAAATGTGGGAAAGATATCTAAGAAAGAACAGGAAAGTAGGCAGCAAGTGGTAAGGACATGTGATGAGGAGAGACAATGAAGGTGTGGACAAAAGAGTGATGGACATGGGGAAGAGAAAGCGAGGAAGGCCAAAGCAGAGGTGGATGGATAAAATGAGTAAAGGAAGACGTGAAGGAGAAGGGCCTGACTGGCGAGGAGATGCAGGACTGAGCAGTTTGGAAGAAGATTAGTCAAGCAAATCGACCCCACATAGAAGTGGGGAAAAGAGGAAGAGGAAGAAGAAGATAAGCAGATAGGAAAGGCACTATATAACAGATGTGAAAGATCTTGACAGAGACTGAATGAGGAAATATGGCTCAACTGATATATAATTCACTAAGCCGACAGAACAAGCAAGACAACCATGGGATACGCACGGCATAGCCACACCCGCTAACCAACTCTAATGAGACGAGACCGCCTGCACGCCCGCCCGCCTGACTGTTACCAGCATTCACCGGAATATACTGGAGTGTAAAACCATCGCAGCTTTTAACTCACAAACTGCAACAAATCACCAAACACTGCCACCCTGTCTCTCTAGGCATTCACATTGGCAGAAGACAACCATGGGATACGCAAGAAATAGCCACGTCCGTCAACTCGCAAAGCCCCGCCCACCAACTCTAACACCATAGGATATGACGACAATTCACAGAGACACGCCCACCAACTCTAAGAGCATGGGACGAGAACACCTGCCTGCCCGCCTGACTGTTACCAGCGCTCACCGCAATGTACTGGAGTGTTAAAACATCACAACTGCTAACTCACAAACTGCAACAATTCACCAAACACCACTTCAGACGCTTTCTATATCTAAGAAGATATATAGATACTCATTATTCCCCGGCACGCGTCCACCCACGCTCTCAAGGCATTCACAGTGCCTGCTCATGTGCCCGGACGCAACAACTCACGACACACAAATTTTGCTTAATTTGACTCAACACAGATTGATAGCTTTTTCTCGATTCTGTGGGTGGTGGTGCATGGCCGTTCTTAGTTGGTGGATGTTTTGTCTGGTTAATTCCGAAAACGAATGAGACTCCCTCCTGCTAAATAGTTACGTGACCCCCGAGCAGTCGGCGTCCAACTTCTTAGAGGGACAAGTGGCTTTCAGCCACGTAAGATTGAGCATTAACAGGTCTGTGATGCCCTGAGACGTCCGGTACTGCACACGCGCTACACTGAATGGATCAACGTGTGTCTACTCGGCGTCGACAGGTGTGGGTAAGCCGTTGAACCCCATTGTGATGGAGACCGGGGCTTGCAATTGTTCCCCACGAATGAGGAATTCCCAGTAAGTGCGGGTCATACGCTCGCACTGATTACGTCCCTGCCCTTTGTACACACCCCCCCTCGCTAATACCATGGTCGGGTGACTTGGTGGATAATATATAGAAAAGCAGCCGGAACCGCAAAGAACAATGAATGGCGGGGGGGCCGGGACGGAGGGGGCGGAATGGGCGTCCTTCCCCTCTCCCCCCATTCTGCCCTCTGCGCCCGAGCGCCATCCTGCTCCGTCCCTTGCTCTGGGAGGTGGAGGCGCGACGGCGGTCCTCCAGTTTTCAGTCACGGACAGTTGTATGCTGGTTTGTAGCGTGCATTGTTGCAATGTTACTTTTCTTGGTGGTTTATTAAATTACGGATTTTTCAAATGTTCATTTTTTTCCCTGTGCTTAAAACTCATTAAAAGAGCAGTGTGATTATGCGGCGTAGCATGGCTAGTATATACAGTGCATCCGGAAAGTATTCACAGCGCATCACTTTTTCCACATTTTGTTATGTTACAGCCTTATTCCAAAATGGATTAAATTCATTTTTTTCCTCAGAATTCTACACACAACACCCCATAATGACAACGTGAAAAAAGTTCACTTGAGATTTTTGCAAATTTATTAAAAATAAAAAAATTGAGAAAGCCCATGTACATAAGTATTCACAGCCTTTGCCATGAAGCTCAAAATCGAGCTCAGGTGCATCCTGTTTCCCCTGATCATCCTTGAGATGTTTCTGCAGCTTCATTGGAGTCCACCTGTGGTAAATTCAGTTGACTGGACATGATTTGGAAAGGCACACACCTGTCTATAGAAGGTCCCACAGTTGACAGTTCATGTCAGAGCACAAACCAAGCATGAAGTCAAAGGAATTGTCTGTAGACCTCCGAGACAGGATTGTCTCGAGGCACAAATCTGGGGAAAGTTATAGAAACATTTCTGCTGCTTTGAAGGTCCCAATAAGCACAGTGGCCTCCATCATCGGTAAGTGGTAGAAGTTCGAAACCACCAGGACTCTTCCTAGAGCTGGCCGGCCATCTAAACTGAGCGATCGGGGGAGAAGAGCCTTAATCAGGGAGGTGACCAAGAACCCGATGGTCACTCTGTCAGAGCTCCAGAGGTCCTCTGTGGAGAGAGGAGAACCTTCCAGAAGAACAACCATCTCTGCAGCAATCCACCAATCAGGCCTGTATGGTAGAGTGGCCAGACGGAAGCCACTCCTTAGTAAAAGGCACATGGCAGCCCGCCTGGAGTTTGCCAAAAGGCACCTGAAGGACTCTCAGACCATGAGAAAGAAAATTCTCTGGTCTGATGAGATAAAGATTGAACTCTTTGGCGTGAATGCCAGGCATCATGTTTGGAGGAAACCTGGCACCATCCCTACAGTGAAGAATGGTGGTGGCAGCATCATGCTGTGGGGATGTTTTTCAGCAGCAGGAACTGGGAGACTAGTCAGGATAAAGGGAAAGATGACTGCAGCAATGTACAGAGACATCCTGGATGAAAACCTGCTCCAGAGCGCTCTTGACCTCAGACTGGGGCGACGGTTCATCTTTCAGCAGGACAACGACCCTAAGCACACAGCCAAGATATCAAAGGAGTGGCTTCAGGACAACTCTGTGAATGTCCTTGAGTGGCCCAGCCAGAGCCCAGACTTGAATCCGATTGAACATCTCTGGAGAGATCTTAAAATGGCTGTGCACCGACGCTTCCCATCCAACCTGATGGAGCTTGAGAGGTGCTGCAATGAGGAATGGGCCAAACTGGCCAAGGATAGGTGTGCCAAGTTTGTGGCATCATATTCAACAAGACTTGAGGCTGTAATTGCTGCCAAAGGAGCATCGACAAAGTATTGAGCAAAGGCTGTGAATACTTATGTACATGGGATTTCTCAGTTTGTTTATTTTTAATAAATTTGCAAAAACCTCAAGTAAACTTTTTTCACGTTGTCATTATGGGGTGTTGTGTGTAGAATTCTGAGGAAAAAAATGAATTTAATCCATTTTGGAATAAGGCTGTAACATAACAAAATGTGGAAAAAGTGATGCGTTGTGAATACTTTCCGGTTGCACTGTATATATACACACACAGAGAGAGAGGGGGGATCTATGCACACAGAGTCAAGGTGGTCACCGACTCAATACTGGCCTGAAGATGGTGAATACGAATGTGATCAGTTATTTGCCATTTTATATTCGGAATTAATTTTGAGCACTTTGCAGAGATCTGTTGTCACTTGTGACTTTAAAGAGTCTTTCTGTTGATAAGTGTCACACAAGCCAAATTAAATCCCCTGGGATTCAGTGTCGTAGAACAACAAAAACGTGAAAATGTCCAAAGGGGTGAATGCTTTCTTAAGGCACTGTATATAATGACTAATAATTTTATAAATACAAGCAATACAGTAAAGTCAGGGACGACAAGACATTTAAAAATCACAATGTGATACACACAATGCACCAGTTTGGCACAAGGCAGGAAACAGTGCCAGGTATGCCACTCTAGACCTACCAATCAAGCAAAAACACACCCAGCCATCTTTGGGATGTGCCCAGGGTAGAACTGAAAACCCCAAATGGGGAGAACAGGAGAAGTACACATGGATACGGGGGTCCAAACCCAGGATGCTGGATCTGTAAGGGAGGGGCACTAAGCACAGTGCCAGTGCGCCCTTACAAAACTTAAACACAGGTTGGCAGCTTTAATTCGCCTTTAGGACGACGGCAGGTTTGGTGTCACCTACACAGTAAGGTGGAAATGGGGATCGTGCGTTTATGATTTCTGTTTATTAACATTCACCTGACTTAATTATAAAGATGTTTGTCTTTCCAGGCGGAACTAATGAAAGTGGAGAGAAGCAATTGCGGCTTATCAGTTGAAATTAATAAGGATACACAACGGCCGGGCAAACACAGACTTGTAAATCGACAGGGAGCAACGACAGCAGGAGTGACCTGGAGGGGGTCAAAATAAAAAATAAAACCCAAAAAGAATGCTTTCCATCACTAGGTTTCAATGTACTTTCTGTTACTGAGGGGGCACACGAGACTTGGTGAAATGCAGAATTAACTGTGCAGGTGGGAAATGCCATCCGTGTGTCAGCAATTAGATACGAAATCAGTTGTTTGTAACTTAGACTGTAACAAGGGACCCATGAAAGAGACGGACAAGGAGGGCTGTTCGCGGTCATCTTAACTTCAACACCCGCAGAGGGAAGTGGCTCAGAAGCTCATAAGCCACCCTAATTCAGGGGGGTTCATAAAAAATGTAGAGGTTTACTTCATGAGGTACATAATAAACAGGAATAATTGTGTCTTATGTATTAGAAAAACTAATATGGGTGCTTCAGTTTAAATGTTTAAAGTCTAAATATTCTCGACTGTAATAAAAATGTGTCATTTGTTACCCTCTATTAAGTGTCCAGGTAGGCTAGTCAAGGATCAAACATCAAAAATAACATCAGAGTCATAATCACTGACCTTCAAATAGTATGAAACGACCCCCTAACACACATGCTTGAAATTTGTCAATTTTAACATTCTAGGAGAGGCTCCTGCGGTGGGTTGGCACCCTGCCCGGGATTGGTTCCTGCCTTGTGCCCTGTGTTGGCTGGGATTGGCTCCAGCAGACCCCCCGTGACCCTGTGTTCGGATTCAGCGGGTTGGAAAATGGATGGATGGAGGAGCGGCTCTTAGAGGGCGAGGACCACCACTAAAGTATCAAATATCAAAGACAGGATTAAATTCTCAATCAGCAACCTCGAAATGACATAAAATGACACTCCACATGCCTATAGGACCAATCCTCATACCATTTTGTGAAAAGGAGCAACTTTGACCCCTCAATATCCCCATTAGGGGCTGAACCCATGGGGTCATTTAATGTTTTTTGAGTCAGGAGGCGCCAGACAATAAAAAACTGTAGCAATCTGAAAGTGTTTTGAGGCCAAGGGGAAATACCAACAAAAAACACACACGTACATATACATATACTGTGGTGGACGGCCGGGGGTTATACCCAGCCGGGACGCCTGGAAGGATCGGGAGAGGGTCCATACTTCCCCTGGACCATGAGAGGGCAGCCGTCACACCAGCAAGTGCCACCGGAAGACCGTCACAGATCACCTGGAGCACATTCGGGGTATTATAAAAGAGGCCGCCTCCCTCGAGTAGACGTGCCGGAGTCGGGAAGAAGATGACAAAGCTTGGGAGGAGAGGAGTAAAGGCGGGAGAAGGAAGTCCGAGGGAGCAACAGACGGAATTTTGAAGGGTGTTTGGTGCATGGGCACTGTGTTGTGTGCTTAAAACTGTTATTAAACGTGTGTGTATTTGAGACATTCTGTGTTTGTCTGTGTGTGTCTGGGCTGAACTACCACAATACATACACATATATACACATACATACACACCAGTGGCGGGCCGTCAGGGCCTGCAAGGCCTTCTCTGCTGGCCTAAAAAAATATCTGAATCACAAACTGATGTTAATTATATTTTGTCCATGAATACTTATTAAATAATTCCAAATAGTCTGTCCGCTTCCTTTCATAGCTTTTCTGATGGTTGTGCTGCGCCCGCTTCCAGACATGTATTTTCGTATTAAAGCATTTAACCAATCACATTTCAGCCATCATTTGTTGCCAGGCAGGGTCGAAGTCAAATAAGTCTGCCCAGAGGCCTTCACAATCCGTTCTGCAGGCCCTCTAACACAAAATCAATGTCGATTAAACTGTTGCTTCAACCAATCAGATTTTGAGTTGGTTTCACTAGGGCCCTCTAGCAGGCGTACGGCAACGTCACCGTATTCAGACCCATTGATTGGATAGGATGGTGTAATAGAAAAATCTGAATGACAGCATCATGGGGCCGCTGTACACATTGGTATGTTTGGCGGTGAGCATTCCCGTGTCCACTGCTTCTGTCGAGTGGACATTTTCAGCCCTAAAGCGAATTAAAACTTATGCCAGAAATACGACAGGGCAGGTTCGGCTTTCAGCATTAGCTAGAAAGGGACTTCGTGATGGAACTGAAGCGCACGGATAATCTGTACGACAGAGTAATTGAACTGTTTTTGAGGAAAGAGAGGAGGATGGATTTTGTTTACAAATAATCCGAATTTTTGGTGAGTAAAATGTTGCGATTTTCCTAAATAATATTGCAAGTTTATGAGTTATTATTGATGTTTTTTATGTGTGTCACGGGCTGTAGCTGCAGTAGAAAGGAACTTGTTCACCCCTGGGTTGTCTATTCAATAAAGGCATTTATTGTGGCTACAGGAGTTACCTATCTGCAATGCAACGGCTCTTTATACTGTATTTCTGCATATTAAGATGGTTTTTATAACCATAAATTAGTTTTTGAGGGGCGAGTTGATTCAGACGGAGCACTACTGAAGGCCTAGGTGTGAAATGCACGGTCTGCCACTGATACATACATACATACATATATACACACACACACACATATATATGTATCTATTATAAAAAGAAATCCTGTCCTGTAGCAAGGCTACGATACGTGATCTTCTCGGAAGACATTTAAAAGACCCGCGAGACCAAAGAGACTTGCCACGGTGCATCTCGCGGGGACCGTAAATATGAGACATTGTGCCAAGAGATTGACCCAGGACCGTCTCGCGATGATGCAGAAGATGAGATTTTTGCAAGACACGCCCTACTTACAATCTATCAAAAAGACAACGGGGCAGCAAAACATTCAGTCTTGTGAAGGATTTGAGCACACACAGATCCACGGTCTCAGCGCATATAAAGCGTATAAGGACAATACGTTATAAATGAAACGACAACGAATAAGCGAAGAAGAAAACAGCGCAGAGAAGAGAGACTCAAAAGTGTTGGGGGAAAAAAAAAGAAAAAATAATCTAAGTGCAAATTCAGAAAATAAGGCAAGTAATTATCAGCCCGTAACAAGTGGAATTGAAATAAAGCACATCCAATTGGGCTCAGAATTAAAAGACAGAGTAAAAGACAAAGTAGAACTTCATAAAGACGTTCACAAACGTTGGCGCCATACACATGCAGAGCAGATTATGAAAACAGAGCATTCGAAAGGCTCAAAAAAAAAAAAAAAAAAACGTATGTGCGATTCAAATGTGGAGAAAGTTAAAGAATATGAAAGTAGGAAAATTAGAAAAGTATAAAAAAGAAAGCAAAGATCGCAGTAGTGCAAACAAAAGGAAATGAATACTTGAAAAAGGGAAAATAATCACCAAGGACCAGGTGTCATTGAGAGAAAAAAAGCAGGACAAAGCAAGGTCAGAAATAAAAGACAAAGTAGAAAACAAAGGGGCCAAACACATGCAGAGCAGGGGGGTATTTTTCGTACGTGGATTACTCATTTAGTAATTTATTTGTATATATATACAGTATATAAAAAAGTGCCGCTTGTAAAAAACCTCAAAGCAATGCATACTGTCTGTGTGGTTGTGAGAGCCCGACTTTGCCGAGTTTGACTTCGAATATAAGTTGCTAATAAGGTACAATATTCTCCCTCGGCTAAAGCGGTGTCTTTCGAAAAGAATTTCCACCGGGAGCAATAAAGGATCTTGCTGATCGCGCAGAACCCTCTCTATATGAAATTCTCTTCTTATAATTTGCGCACCAATATCAATTGGTCACTCATTCATGAACGGCGAAGCCCTGACTGGATGACTTCCACTCACCGTCACTGATCACGTGTGTAAACTAATCCTTGTTTACGTAGAACAAACCTGCGCCGAGCAGGTTTGAGGATTAGGACAACACTTCCAGTAAGAGTTTCGAAAAACCGACAGATCCAGGATCAGGCCAAATCGTCAACAATTTCATCCGGCTAAACGACTAATCCACGTACAAAAAATACCCCCCGGATCTCGGAAGATTTAAGCAACATACGGAAAATACCCCCCAGGTTAGAGATAATTCGGGATAGGTTTCTCTGTTTGGAATTTCAGCACAGACAAAGTGATCTTCATCATCAGCAGTTAATGATTTGTTTTGCAAAGTAGCCAATAAATGCATGTGAGGTAAAACACGTTTTTGAAATTCTCTTGACTTAAACTTCAAAGCCTTACAATATTTACATACTTCTGACATATCACCTGGGCGGCACGGTGACGCAGTGGGTAGCGCTGCTGCCTCGCAGTTGGGTGATCTGGGGACCTGGGTTCGCTTCCCGGGTCCTCCCTGCGTGGAGTTTGCATGTTCTCCCCGTGTCTGCGTGGGTTTCCTCCGGGCGCTCCGGTTTCCTCCCACAGTCCAAAGACATGCAGGTTAGGTGGATTGGCGATTCTAAATTGGCCCTAGTGTGTGCTTGGTGTGTGGGTGTGTTTGTGTGTGTCCTGCGGTGGGTTGGCACCCTGCCCGGATTGGTTCGTGCCTTGTGCCCTGTGTTGGCTGGGATTGGCTCCAGCAGACCCCCGTGACCCTGTGTTCGGATTCAGCGGGTTGGAAAATGGATGGATGGATGGACATATCACCTGTGTCCATATATTTGATCTCTATTCGCCTTGTACTTATTTCTCTGACTAATAATTTCTCTTTTTTTGTGCAAATGCGAAGTTGCATTTTTTTTTTGTTGACACTCGTTTTTTTTGCTGCTTTCATATTCTATATCTTGCTCTGCATGTATTTCGCGCCTACGTTTTTGTGGGGTCTTTTGAATTCCAGTTTTCACTATCTCTAACTTGACAAAGTCATTAAACACATGTCTCACTGACCTCATTTCAAAGATTCAGCATATTTGGACTCAAAAGATTCCAAATATTGTTTTTACAGAAGTTCTGTAATAAAAGTGAAACTAATGAAATAGCAACAATACAAAGAAAAAAAAATCTTAAAAGTGTGTCCGGAAAATATATATATATACTAGTCATTTAGCCCGTTACAATAACGGGCGCTAGAACAGCAGTGCATAAACATTAGTAGGTACAGTCTGTATTAAATGGCAAGGGACTTTGACCTCATTCTTTTTGTTGGTCGTATTTTTCTTTCTTTCAGCCTTTCTTTTGTTGATGTTTACTTGCTGAGCTGACCGTTCTTCGTGGGCTGCCGCCGTGTATTGTGTGTCTTTAATTTTCTGTGACAGTAATACTGTCTTGTACGGCTCTATTCAATAAGGGCGCGTAGATAATTTAGTTCAAATGGCTCTGGAATATGTGAAGAGCAACAGGTGCAGATCTTTATTTACGCGCGCCTTTATTCGCTGCACCCAATTGAGGTCGCCCTTTTGAGGCTCGCCTTTTTGTGCACGCCCTTATTGAAGGATACCATCTTGTACGTCCGCTGGCTTGTACGTCCGGAATATACGTCCGTACGTCCGTAATATACCTTTAATTTTCTCTGGCGGTAATACAGGCGTGCGCGTCGGTAATATGCCTTTAATCTCCTCTGACATTAATACTGGCTTGTATGTGGCTGTAATATGAGTCACTGTATTGTGTACCTTTAATTTCCTCTCGCAGTAATACTGGTTTGTATTTCCGTAAAACGCCTGTAACTTTCTCTGACAGTAATATCGCGCATAGCACCGTACCCCGCGCATGCGCACTTCACCAGAAGACACCCACACACTGACACCTGGACGCACATAGGGATTTTATATATATAGATAAACATACATCCATCCATCCATTTTCCAACCTGCTGAATCCAAACACACACACACACACACATATGGTATCCTTCAATAAGGGCGCGCACAAAAAGGCGAGCTTCAAAAGGGCGACCTCAATTGAGCGAATGTTTTAATATTGTTGCTTTCGCCTTTTTATACGTTCAATCATTGCCTTTATCTAATAAATTTTATGTAATAATTTTGTTGCGTTTGCCTTTATTCTCCGCGCCCAATTGAGGTCGCCCTTTTGAAGCTCGCCTTTATTTACGCGCGCCTTTATTCGCCGCGCCTAATTGAGGTCGCCCTTTTGAAGCTCGCCTTTTTGTGTGCGCCCTTATTGAATAGAATCCACACATATATACATATACATTATATATATATATATATATATATACATATACATTATATATACATATATATATATATACATATACATTATATATACATATATATATATATATACATATATACATATATATATATATATATATACACATATATATATATATATATATATATATATATATACATATATATATATATATATATATATATACACACACACACACACACACACACACACTGTAGAAGACACAGACACAGAGATGCACAATGTCCAAACACACACATTTATTTTGTTTCTTCACTGCACCATAAACAACTCACAAGGCTCAGTCCTTTTTACTTCTCTCTCTCTCAAGTCTTCTGCCACCTCCACTCCTCTCCTCACAAGCTCCATCCTCTTCCACCCGACTCCAGCTCCCTGAATGGAGTGAGGCGGCCCCTTTTATAGTGCGCCCAGAAGTGCTCCAGGTGCTTCCCGATTAACCTCCGACAGCACTTCCAGGTGTGGCGGAAGTGCTGCACATCTTGTTTCTGGAGCTTTTCAGGTGCCCCATGGCAGTGGCCACAGACCCCAACAGATTTGAGCTTCTAAGCCCCAAACCCGTGGCCCTGATGCAACCCAGGGGGGCTGCCCTCTCATGTCCCAGGGGTATAAATTGCTTTTCTCCTGGTTCTCGACTCCTCCAGGTCTCCCGGTAGGGCACAATAACTGGCCATCCATCACAATACATATACCTATACAGACACATATATATATTATACACACACACACACACACACACACACAAACACAGAGTCAAGTGTGATTGGGGTTTAGGGCTCACCCCCAGCCTTCTATATTATATATGTATATATACACACACACACAAACACTAGTCAAAAGTTTTAGAACACCTCAGTTTTTCCTTAAATGAAATTAGTTGAAATGTAATGAGTGACCTAAAATGGTGAAAAGGTAAGCAGTAAACTGCCTGGGGTTTACATTTAAAGTTTAAGTTAGCAAAAACCGAACAAAAAGGAAACTTACGAATATTCCAAACGGGCCTTCTTCAGTGAACAACTAATAGGTTACAACCTACAGAAGCTCTACAGTGCAGCAATGAGAGTAAATGAAGCCTTGCAAGTTGAAGCCCACAGTTTGCACAGGTGTCCCAACTCGTGCTGATTACTTAAAATCCCCCTGTGTCCCTACACAATCTGAAGCAGGATGTAGGGGCTGCATGCCCTCCCTCCTGTGGCACTTGAATGGCAACTCTTAGTTGACCCCGTGTTTGGGCCCTGTGATGGACTGACACCCTAAACAGTTGTTTCCTGCCCTGTGGGCTCTGACACCCCCTAACCCTGAACGGTATGGGTGGGTTTCAGCTGGGCAGATGTCTGTATAAAGCAGGTAGGCCCCCAGAGCTCATTGATGAGCTACTCACTGCTGATCATATTTGAATATTTCTACCAGATTTCACCCCACGCTTACATGTCAGCTGTTAGATGTTGCCAGGTTCGCACACGCTGCACAAATTCACGGTGGAAAAACAACGCCTCTGAAATTAATGAGCATACTATTTTCCTCCCAGTGTTTGTGATTGTGAGCAGTTAAAAAGTGGCATTTTAATTCTACATTTCATCCTTCAGATGATGAGAATCTCCTGTTACCTTACAGCAGAGCTGCTACCACCATCATTAGGGATTCTCTGAAATCTTATCAGATAAAAGAAAAAAAAATAGAATATAAGATAAAGAGATCCATTTTCATGTCCAGAATGCCCCTGAGGCCTATTAAATGTCACTTTCCTAGTACTAATTAGCCATTAGAGGGCGAGGGATAGCCATTGTCAGGCCTAGATCACCGCGGTTAAGGAACCTCTCTTCTTCTGCTCGCTTACTGCGTAATTCCAGCCAGGTTAAGGCCTACTGCACTTGCCCTCACAAATCCATTTCTCAGCAGTAAAACGTTAAGCGCATGCTATACAGCTAATTAAAGGCGCGTTGTAACTCGATGGCACAACAGCAGTCTTATTTAAGGGGATGACGTTACATTATCAGCAGTCTGCGACCATTGTCTGGCAAATTAAAAATCTCAGATGTCAAGGCCGAATGACAGCTCTGGCTGATAAAACACGAGCCGTCCTGGGGTAGGGGGGCACAGAGGGTGCCCTCATAAGTGGAGGGGCACACTTTGTGAACCCAAGACACAACATGAAATTCATCTTGTCAAAAACATGACAATAAAAATGTCCACAACACAAATTAGCTCTCTGCAGTGCCCTTTAAATATCGCAGTTTGTTTTGCACAGTGCCACGGATAACCCAGTGTGCCAGGTCTGCCAGTGGATTTGACTAGGACATTCAAGTTTGCCTGTTTAACAAGGGTATATTTCTTGTCTGAAAACGTTGGGAATTCAAGTGGCCTGATTTGGAGATAGGGGCTATTCCATAATTTATAAATAAATAAATATGTGAGAATGAAAAAGAATAAAAAAAAAAACAATCAGTGGCCTCCCTACATTAAGGGCAGGTAGGGCAAGGCCCCTCCATCGCTCAGCAGATGGCGCTGTTATGCAAAAATTAAATGATTTGTCAACTTTCTTCACAAATTTGAATGAAATGAAATCAAAACTGAGTCACTGCATGAGAGTGGGAAACCTGTCAGTATGCCAGGAAGGAAAGAAGCAGTTGTTCTGACACCCCCCCCCCCCCCCATATCCAATACTTTCGAAAGGCATTATATAAAATAAAGGATAATAGATTTTTACTAACTCCGCATTTCCTTATTCCATATTCCATTATTCCACAGCTTAGCTTGTTCACCTCGTGACCCTCGATTACAAGACAAGAAGCACCAACCCCTTGGCACCACCATGCCACCCTGCCCGTCACAGAACTTTCGACTTTCTGGCCTTTTTATCAACAGTCCAATCACGAGCACCTAAGAAACAGGAAAAACATTTTGGCAGCATTAGTGTGCAGGTGGGATTAGGAGTCTGGTCAGCACCTGTGGCCCCCCCAGCGTCAGGTTTATCTGCCACACTACATCCGGATCTATTTAAATGATAGGCTGTGGAGATTATAGCCAAGACGGCGTTTAGAGCACCCAATCAGTGGCCTTGATGAGACAAGGGGGGGGCTGGCAAAAACATCTGAGACTCAACACAGTGAGATAAATAAAAATAAAAACGGCTCTCGCCGGTCAGATCCACACTGGCATTAGGTTTAGTGGGGTCAGTAAAACTTGTGATCTTAAATCTAGCGCCTTTCCCAGTAGGAGCCGAGCCACGCCACACCGCCTACATTAAACGCATAATAACTTGGAGGGATCACTTCACTCTACATGGGGCAGCATGGCGGCAGGTGCTTACTGCTAACTTCTAAAACTTTTCTATTTGAATCCAATTTTGTTTATTACAGCGCCAGGGTGTGGGAATGAGTTACACGTTAACTGGATATACAAGTAAGAATTTCACCATCCTCTGGCCAACATGTCCATACTAATAACTGCCATGCATGGTGGGCTTGAGCATTTCTGAAGGCCTAAAAGAAGCGCTAAGCAGTGCCCCCCCCCCCCCCCCCCCCAAATATCCTTGGACCCTTCCTAACTTTCATTAATGAATGACTGCTGCTACTTTAACCCTTGAATATAGTGATACCTACGGTGTATTTGGGTTTGTATTTGGAGGGTTTAAATGGATTAATGGATGCACTTTATATGAACCATAAATAGAGATTTGTTTTAATGAGATGAATGTAGCAGTTTACTACAGATATTTGGTCAATGTAAGAAAATTTGACTTAATATTTCTAAAATGAGCATATTTTACTTATAAAATGTGTAAATATAAATATAATTGATAAAACAATAATAATGAATAGACTAATTACTTGATTTTAGTTTTTCTTTTTTTTTTAATTTTATTTATTAATTTTATTGTAATTAGATAGATAGATAGATAGATAGATAGATAGATAGATAGATAGATAGATAGATACTTTATTAATCCCAATGGGAAATTCACATTCTCCAGCAGCAGCATACTGATACAATAAATAATATTAAAGAATGATAATAATGCAGGTGAAAAACAGACAATAACTTTGTATAATGTTAAATGTTAACGTTTAACACCCCCCCCCCCCCAACCCCCCGGGTGGAATTGAAGAGTCGTATAGTTTGGGGGAGGAACGATCTCCTCAGTCTGTCAGTGGAGCAGGACGGTGACAGCAGTCTGTCGCTGAAGCTGCTCTTCTGTCTGGAGATGACACTGTTTAGTGGATGCAGTGGATTCTCCATAATTGATAGGAGCCTGCTGAGCGCCCATCGCTCTGCCACAGATGTTAAACTGTCCAGCTCCATGCCAACAATAGAGCCTGCCTTCCTCACCAGTTTGTCCAGGCGTGAGGCGTCTTTCTTCTTAATGCTGCCTCCCCAGCACACCACCGCGTAGAAGAGGGCGCTCGCCACAACTGTCTGATAGAACATCTGCAGCATCTTATTGCAGATGTTGAAGGACACCAGCCTTCTAAGGAAGTATAGTCAGCTCTGTCCTTTCTTGCACAGCGCATCATACTTATTCCATATAATATAATTCCAATAATTATTCCATACAAATAGATCAATTATAAAACAAAAAAACTTGAAGACAAATCAAACCCCACCCCTGAGAAAGAGCGCTTAGCCAAAGGAGAATTGCTTAGGGCTTTTTAATAAGGCAACAATAAACAAAAGAAAGGAAGAAATATATATAGGTAAATAAAAAAATGGAGAAGGAAAATAAATGCGGTAATAGTTATTTCTCTTATTCTAAAATAATATTGATTAGATCCTGCCAGGTTTTGAAAACATTTTGTACAGATCCTCTAACTGAGAATTTGATTTTTTCAATTTCAAATAATATAAAACATTGGTTTCCCACTGACTTATCAGAGGAGAGTTAGGATTCTTCCAATTTAACAAAATAAGTCTGCGTGCCAAAAGTGTTGTGAATGCAATCACCGTTTGCTTGTCCTTCTCCACTTCAAGTCCGTCTGGAAGAACACCGAACACAGCTGTTAATGGGTTAGGAGGGATTGTGACCCCAAGGCTGTCTGAAAGGCACTTAAAATTTTTGGTCCAAAATGATGTTAGTTTGGTGCAGGCCCAGAACATGTGGCCCAGTGAGGCAGGAGCTCGATTGCAGCGTTCGCAGGTTGGATCCTGCCCTGGAAACATTTTGGACAGTTTTAAGCGAGACAGATGAGCTCGATATATAATTTTTAGTTGAATAATTCTATGCTTTGCGCATATGGAGCTCGAGTGAATTCTCTGCTTTGCTACCTTCCACTCCTTTTCTGATATACTGATTAAGAGATCTTCTTCCCAATGTCCTCTTGGGTCTTTGAAAGGTAGCGACTCTAATAAGATTTTATATTAATGCGGAAATGGTGTTTAATTCCTCGAAATTGAGCAGTATTTTTTCCAGCATGGTGGAGGGTACGAGGTGAGGAAAATCGGGCAATTTCTGTTTAACAAAATTTCTAATTTGAAGATAGTGAAAGAAATGTGTAGCTGGGAGGTTGAATTTGGAACGTAATTGTTCAAAAGATGCAAATATGTTGTCTATATAAAGATCTCTAAGCATTTTAATCCCAAAACTTTTCCAGGTATTAAAAACTGGATACGTTTGCGAGGGTTGAAAGAGGTGGTTCTCGTGCAGGGGTGCCACGGATAAAAGATTCTCTATCTTAAAATGTTTTCTAAGTTGGTTCCATATTCTGAGTGAGTGAAGCACAATTGGGTTGTTAGTATATTTGCGATAACTTGCATTTATTGGAGCGCAGAGATTTTAGTTTCACTGTACTGTACAAATAGAATATCTCTCTATATATAAAATCCAACGTCTGTCTGTCTGTCTGTCTGTCTTCACGGACTTACATTTAGTTTTTTTCTATAATTTGCTTGAAAATTCCGGTTGATTTTGCGACTTCCCTCGTAACGCTAAGTATCATAGTTCGTTTGTGGCACCGATTTATTTGCATGAATCAGAGAGAGGCGCTGAGGGGAGGAGGAAGTGGGCGGGGCCCTCCTCACTCACGCACCAGTCTCGGGGCGTTCCTTACCTCCACTTAGCTAGCGAATGAGAGAACTACTTCACGGATTTAGATCGGGTTTCTTTTCTAGAATTTGCTTGAACATTCCAGTTGATTTTGCGACTTCTCTCATCACGCTAAGAATCATAGTTTACTTGCTGTACCGATTTATTTGTGCAAATCCGAGAGAGACACAGCACGACTAAGAAGGGGTGTGGGGGCGTGGGAATGGCCCTCTTCACTCATGCGCCAGCCTTGGGGCGTAACCTTACCTCCGCTTAGCTAGCGAATGAGAGAACTACTTCACGGATTTAGAATTTGCGTGAACATTCCAGTTGATTTTGTTACTCATCATGCTAGGAATCATAGTTCGCTTGCAGGAGCAATATATTCGCACTAATCCGAAAGAAAGGCTGTGGGCCAAGGGGAGAGGGAAGTGTGATGTCAGGAGTGGGGTGCCAGGCAGGGCCCTCCTTACTCACACACCAGCTTCTGTTCGAGTCGCTCTACCGAATGGTACCATACCACCTTTTAGCTAGCAAATGAGAGAACTACTTCACGGATTAAGATCGGGTTTTCTTCTAGAATTTGCTTGAACATTCCAGTTGATTTAGTGACTTCTCACATTGCGCTATGTATCATAGTTTGCTTGTGGCAGCGATATATTCGTGCAAATCCGAGAGAAAGCCAGCGGAAAAAGGGGAGAGGGAAGCATGACGTCAGGAGTGGGGTGCCGGGCAGGGCCCTCCTGTCTCACGCATCAGCCTCCATTCGAGTCGGTCTATCTAATGGTACTTTGCCTCTGCTTTGCTAGCGATACCAGTTTGTTTATTGATTTTTAAAGTATGTCCTGTTTCACTACTCCACGGGGGGACGGCTACTCAGTTATAAAATAATAAGAAGACATTTTATTTATATAGCACCTTTCCCATGCTCAAGGCACTAAGAGTAAAGTTCTTTACAATTATAAAAATACAACTCACTTAAATTCAAAACCGTTTTTCTCGAGGTCATCTTTGTAAGAAATTCTTTTAAATCCATTGTTTGGGCTCAATCACTCTCCACTGCAAAAGCCTTTTATAAATCATAAGAACATACTGTATCTAGCGGTCTCTTTCTTATGTACGCTAATATGCATATATATATATATATATATATATATATATATTGGGATGGACGGCCGGCAGCTCAAACCAGTCGGGACACCCCGAGAATGAAAGGATGGGGGAAGGCAGGTACTTTTGGACACTGCCTCCCCCAAGACACTAGATGGCAGCTCCCCTGGAGTATAGTGGTGTCCCGGACGAGCTTCGAGTTACAAAGGGGCCCCTAAACTGTGGAGTGGTCTGTCTGCTATTATAAGAGATGCCCCTTTGGTCTCAGCTTTAAAAGACTTAAGACTTCAGTTTAGCACACCCTGACTAGAGCTGCTGATTAGCTATGCAGACTGCATCTCTGTTGTTAGTCATTAGCACTAAAACAGAAGAAATATGATAGTTAGAATTTGTTACTAACCCTCACATATTCGGTTTCTCTTCTCAGTATCCTCTACTGCCAAGTTGTTTGTCTGTCTAAGGAAAAGTCATCACTGGAATCATCAGGTAGAACGATCCTATCATCTGATTTGCCAGCCCAGCACTGACTCAGCTGTGGAATGGCCAATAGGGGGAGGCGGCTTGTTGGCCGCGGTCTCCAGGACTCCGCCCGTGTCCTTTTCTACATTCTGTCCGAGGTTCTACAAGTAACTTATGGACAGATGTTGTTGCTTTTCATTTTTTATTCATTCATTTCTGCTTTGTTTTTCATGTATTTGATTCAATGTATCTTAATATTTGTTAGCTCTGTGCCTGCACTTGGTGAAGAGTGCTGTGCAAGAACAAACTAGTTTGTACTATTGTGTCTTATTTCTGAGGCGGCCATGATAGACCAGCCATCAAGTCCTGTGAAGAGGATTACTCGTGTGCTGTTCTGTTTTGGTGTTAAACTGACCCCATTTTTTGACACCCACCCTACCTGGAAGGGGGTCTTCTCTCTGAACTGCCATTCCCAACATTTCTTTTTTGGGGGAGGGGGGTTGCCTTTTCTTAGGGAGTCAAGGCTGGGGAGCTAACAAAACAACAGGGCCCGTTAAAGCCCACCGAGGCATCCTCTGTGTGATTTTGGACTCTACAAGAAACAAACTGTTGTTGTGTACCAGCATCCTGACCAGGAAAGATGTGACTAGCCCACCCAGACCTAGATTGCCCACCCATCCGTCCAAATTCTTCCATTATAAAGGGTGGTAAGGAACAATCCGTCCCGACCCCAGTGCCAGCCAACCAGTGTGGCATGTGACGGGTTTTCACTTTCCTCTCCTCCACTGTCAACTAGCCGCAGTCTAACGATAATTAATAGATGGATACTATTGTTACTATTTATGTTAATTAGTTATGTTTTCTTGCCTGGTTTTAATTTATGCTTGCCTTTTACTTTATCTTTATGCAAAACTAAGCAGCTTGAGACTTCAAATCCCGCTACTGACACCATGTGACCACGGGCCAAGTCACTTCACCTGCCTGTGCTTCACTTGGAAGAACAAAAGAAAAATGGAGCCAACTGTAAGAAGAAGGGGCGGCAGACCGAATATCCAAACACCAATCAGTACCTGATCAAACTGTAGTGCTAAAAATAAAAAATAGAGAATTGAGAGTGCTGGACTCCTTGACTATCAATGTCCTGGGAAATGGGTAATGCCAAGGCTGCGGGCACCCGCTGCACGTTACATTAGGACTCTATAAAGCTATAATTTGGCACTGGTGGTCCACTAACCCCGGGAGGCCGCTTCCATTTTTTGCCTCCCACGTGTTGTCAATGAGTGATGCCAGGAGCCGCTCTGCACTTGGGGGGGCTTTCTGGTTGACAGACAGGCCCCTGCCTCTCCTCACAGTCCCCCGCGCTGCACCGCGCTTAATGAATGCAGCAGATTGACCCTCATTGATGTGCTAAATCGAATCAGAGACTTGTTAATAGCATCAGCGCTTTGGCTGGTCTTCATTTGCCAGCATCTTCTAATGCATTTAACTTAATTTAGGCAGAAGAAGAAGTCGCAGTAATTGCTCATTGGAAAACAAGCCCATCAAAACAAGTGGAAAGGCAGCAGAAGCATGAAGTGAAGTGAGGTCATGTAAAAAAGTAAGGACCCCACCTTTTCCCGTTCATTAGTTTAATCAATAATCTGTGCGTCACTGTGGTCTGTGTGTTCAATACGACCAATCAATCAATCAATCAATCAATCAATCACGTTTGATTTCCATAGCCCAATGTATGTGGCAGCTTCACAAATTTATGGCTTTAAACCTCAAGGGTCTAACGTGTCAGTGACAAAGAAAGTTGACAAAATGAGAAATCGTCGGACCCAACCACATAATTAATGATCAAAATAAAAGTGGTCTATAGATAAACAGGAGTGAGGCGTTTATTACGAATTTCGAATATTTAGGCAAGCAGTGTGGCCCAGTGGTTAACGCTTTGTACTTCAAACCCTGAGGTTGTGGCTTTAAATCCCACTACTGACACCACGTGACCCCTGAGTAAGCCGTATCATCTCCCTGTGCTCCAACAAAAGAAATGGAACCAATTGTGTCTCAGATGTTGTAAGTCACCTCAGATAAATAATAAGTGCCGACGTGTCTCACTTAATTCCGACCAGTGTGTCAGCAGTCGATTTTTTCATTAAGCGACTTGACGTAAATTAAGAGGGGGGAATTATTCAGTGTCGGAATGTATTGACTTTGGATAGAAGACGGCGTGTGTGCAGTGCCACATCTCATGTGAAACCCTAGCCGGTGTCACACACATGTGCACAGGGGACAGTTTAAGGGCTCCGGTAATTGTAATCCTCCTGCGGAAAGCCAGAGGGTGCCATAAACTAATGACTTTTCTCTTCCTCTCTCTGTAGACCAGAAAATTGGCAACCATGACATCTCGGACGTCACTTCCAGTTTCCATCCGCCTGGATCCACCTCTTCCTGCCTTAATCCCCAGAAGCAACGCCATCTTAATCAGTCCATCTTGGACAGTTGCGTTGCCACGACAAATTCTTTTTACTTTTTCCAACACGCTATACCTTGCATTTTATTTGAGTATATGGGGTTAGCCTTCAAGGTGCTCCAAAGATTTATATCCCCGTTTAATTAAAAAAAAAAAAAAAAAACTAATTGAACGTAAATTTTGTGCCTCAATGTGCCCTCTTAACTCTTTGTGGGCTGAATATTTTTATTTATTTCCAAAAAAGTCTGTTTTTCCGATAATTGTAATCTTCCCTCCGAAAGCCAGAGGGCGCCGTCAATTAATGACTTTTCTCTTCCCCTCTCTGTAGACCGAAAGATTGGCAACCATGACACCTCGGACGTCACTTACAGTTTCCTCTCACCTGGACCTGCCTCTTCCTACCTTTATCACCGGAAGCAACGCCATTTTAAATCAGTCCATCTTGGAGAGTCGCGTCGCCACAATGTTTCTTTTTACAACACATTATAAATTGAGTTTTATTTAAATATACGGGGTTAGCCTTCATGATGCTCCAAAGACTTATACAATCATATGAAAAAGTTTGGGAACCCCTCTTAATTCTTTGGATTTTTGTTTATCATTGGCTGAGCTTTCATTCCGTCTTTGTGGATCTGGAGAAAGCATACGACAGGGTGCCTCGAGAGGAGTTGTGGTATTGTATGAGGAAGTCGGGAGTGGCAGAGAAGTATGTAAGAGTTGTACAGGATATGTATGAGGGAAGTGTGACCGTGGTGAGGTCTGCAGTAGGAGTGACAGATGCATTCAACATGGAGGTGGGATGACATCAGGGATCGGCTCTGAGCCCTTTCTTAGTTGCAATGGTAATGGACAGGTTGACAGACGAGATTAGACAGGAGTCCCCATGGACTATGATGTTTGCTGATGACATTGTGATCTGTAGCGATAGTAGGGAGCAGGTTGAGGAGAACCTGGAGAGGTGGAGATATGCTCTAGAGAGGTGAGGAATGAAGGTCAGTAGGACCACCAAGACAGAATACATGTGTGTAAATGAGAGGGAGGTCAGTGGAATGGTGAGGATGCAAGGAGTAGAGTTGGCGAAGGTGGATGAGTTTAAATACTTGGGATCAACAGTACAGAGTAATGGGGATTGTGGAAGAGAGGTGAAGAAGAGAGTGCAGGCAAGTGGAATGGGTGGAGAAGAGTGTCAGGAGTGATTAGTGACAGACGGGTATCAGCAAGAGTGAAAGGGAAGGTCTACAGGATGGTAGTGAGACCAGCTATGGTATATGGGTTGGAGACGGTGGCACTGACCAGAAAGCAGGAGAAAGAGCTGGATGTGGCAGCACAGTGAAAGATGCTAAGACTTGCATTGGGTGTGACGAGGATGGACAGGATTAGAAATGAGGACATTAGAGGGTCAACTCAAGTTGGACGGTTGGTAGACAAAGTCAGAGAGGCGAGATTGCGTTGGTTTGGACATGTGCAGAGAAGAGATGCTGGGTATATTGGGAGAAGTATGCTAAGGATAGAGCTGCCAGGGAAGAGGAAAAGAGGAAGGCCTAAGAGAAGGTTTATGGATGTGGTGAGAGAGGACATGCAGGTGATGGGTGTAACAGAGCAAGATGATGAGGACATGAAGATATGGAAGAAGATGATCTGCTGTGGCAACTCCTAATGGGAGCAGCCAAAAGAAGAAGAAGATTGGCTGTGCTTTCAAAGTAGCAACTTCCTTTTAATATCTGACATGCCTTATGGACACAGTAGTATTTCAGTTCAGTGACATTCAGTTTATTGGATTAAGAGAAAATATGCAATATGCATCACAACAAAATTAGACAGGTGAATACGTTTGGGCACCCCAACAGAGATATTATATCGATACTTAGTTGAGCCTCCTTTTGCTAATCTAACAGCCTCTAGACGCTGTCCTCCTATAGCCTTTGATGAGTGTCTGGATTCTGGATGGAGGTATTGTTGACCATTCTTCCATACAAAATCTCTCCAGTTCAGTTCAATTTAATGGCTGCCAAGCATGGACAGCCTGCTTCAAATCATCCCATAGATTTTCGATGATATTCAAGTCAGGGGACTGTGACGGCCATTCCAGAACATTGTACTTCTCCCTCTGCATGAATGCCTTTGTAGATTTCGAACTGAGTTTTGGGTCATTGTCTTGTTGGAATATCCAACCCCTGTGTAACTTCAACTTTGTGACTGATGCTTGAACATTATCCTGAAGAATATGTTGATATTGATTTGAATTCATCCGACCCTCGAATTTAACAAGGGCCCCAGTCCCTGAACTAGTCACACAGTCCCACAGCATGATGGAACCTCCACCAAATTTGACAGTAGGTAGCAGTTGTTTTTCTTGGAATGCGGTGTTCTTCTTCCGCCATGCAAAGCGCTTTTTGTTATGACCAAATAACTCCATTTTTGTCTCATCAGTCCAAAGCACTTATTTCCAAAATGAGTCTTGCTTGTCTAAATGAGCATTGGCATAAAACAAGCGACTCTGTTTGTGGGCTTCTTTCTCATCACCTTGCCATACAGATGTTCTTTGTGCAAATTGTGCTGAATTGTAGAACGATGTACAGATACACCATCTGTAGCAAGATGTTCTTGCAGGTCTTTGGAGGTGATTTGTGGGTTGTCTGTAACCATTCTCACAATCCTGCACATATGCTGCTCCTGTATTTTTCTTGGCCTGCCAGACCTGCTGGGTTTAACAGAAACTGTGCCTGTGGCCTTCCATTTCCTGATTCCATTCCTTACAGCTGAAACTGACAGTTTAAACCTCTGAGAGAGCTTTTTGTAGCCTTCCCCTAAACCAGGAGACTGAACAATCTTTGTTTTCAGATCTTTTGAGAGATGCTTTGAGGATCCCATGCTGTCACTCTTCAGTGGAGAGTCAAAGGGAAGCACAACTTACAACTGACCACCTTAAATCCCTTTATATCTCATGATTGGACTCACCTGTCTATGAAGTTCAAGGCTTAACGATCTCATCCAACTAATTTGGTGTTGTAAGTAATCAGCATTGAGCAGTGACAGGCATTCAAATCAGCAAAATGACAAGGGGACCCACATTTGTGCACAGCCAGTTATTTACATTTGATTTAATTTCATACAACTAAATTCTGCTTCACTAAAAATCTTTGTTCGGAAAACACCATAGTACTCAGATGTTCCTAGGAAATAAAAGACATAGCACTGTTATCTTTTTTGTTGAAAGGAGAGTCAATTATTATGCAGGCTGAGAGGGGGTCCCAAACTTTTTCATATGGGATGATTTGAAGCAGGCTGTCCATGCTTGGCAGCCATCAAATTGAACTGAACTGGAGAAATTTTGTATGAAGAATGGTCACAAATAACTCCATCCAGAATCCAGACACTCATCAGAGGCTATAGGAGGACAGCGTCTAGAGGCTGTTAGATTAGCAAAAGGAGGCTCAACTAAGTATTGATGTCATATCTCAGTTGGGGTGCTCAAATTTATGTACCTGTCTAATTTTGTTACGATGCATACTGTATTGCATATTTTCTGCTAATCCAATAAACTTAATGTCACTGCTGAAATCCTACTGTTTCCATAAGGCATGTCAGATATTAAAAGGAAGTTGCTACTTTGAAAGCTCAGCCAATGAGAAACAAAAATCCAAATAATTAAGAGGGGTTCCCAAACTTTTTCATGTGACTGAAAGCTTTTCACTAATATAAAAGGAGATTCACTCATCCATCCATTTTCTGAATCTCCATTCCATAGTAACAGGGCCCGACCTCATCTTTACCAGTGGCAGGAATCCACCATGGACTGTGCTCACACACATAGTAACACACCGGACCCCCTTATCCATTTCAAATTGATATCTACAAACACAATAAAATGTGCAGGAGGTGAAAGGCTCTGAACCCACGGTGTGTTGGTTTGCCAATTGATGGATTGGTAGAATGTTAAAAATGGGCCAACAGGGTGGGACAGCAGGTTCAAATCCCAGACTTGCCACCAGCTCCCTGCATTTTCCACATTCCCTCCGGCTTCCCCTGCCCACATGGCTCATTCTGAAAGGCACGTTACATTAGCTGATAATTCTAAATTGGTAAACAGGCACACAAAGTTTGGATACAATTACAGCTTTGCCCTAGAAGGAGACAGAATGTGCAATTTACTTCTCAAATCTCGACTCAAGTGCAGAGGCACGGGAACCGAGCGATTGTTCTCAGTCTCTGAGGAGTGAAAAATCAATCAGTGGGAAGAATCAAAGGAAAAGCCGCTTCAAATGTAAGGCAGCATGGCGCGCGGTGACTGACTGACTGACTGGTGGGCTGCTTCATGGCTTACCTGAAAGAACGTTTAATTGACTTGGCTCTTCCCAGCATGCCCTGGGAGCAAGCATACTGTAGGCCTTTTCTTTTATAGTAAACTCTACTAGGACAAGCTGACTTCTCACCTGACCCCGGGGGTCACACAGGAGAGCTAAGATACCGTAAAAGGGGAGACACACAGACCACACCGGACCACCTGCTGATCTGAAACATCAGTAAAATGTCAAGAGTTAAGGCCTTCTCATCTTCAATTCACCTTTCTTTTCATAAATAGCTACTTTAGTTTGGCCCCGCACAAAATGTACAATTAAACAGATATTCTTGAATTTTCAGGGTATTACAACTCCTGAAACAAATGCAGTCTGTGAACACTCCATGTGGAACAACTTAAAAAAAGAGAGTCCAGAAACTTAAAAAGAGGTGACAACCTACAGCATCGGACAAAAAACAAAATACAGGATCGATCTCAACAGACTCCATAACACACAATGAAGGATCTGTAGCGATGGTTCCATGTAGCGCCCTCCATTGCGAAATCCCCGACTCTCTTCTCATGTGGTGGTTTGTAGAGCGCCCTCCGAGCAGGTGTAGCTCGGATATTTACATTCAAACACTCCCACCACGGAGTGTTTAACAAGTCATGTGAGGGGTTAAAATAGGAGACCTTAACACACAATTTACACCGAGATGTAATTCCCAGGCACTTCACTTACAGTCCCTCAACATCAGCCTGTAACACTTCAACTGAAAACTGACAAACTGCACATGCGTGATCAGCGCTGCCCCCCTAAGTTATTCAGAGCCATTTGTATTTGACTCAGCTGAGCTCCGAACAGGTGCACTGACCTCCCCTCCGAGGAGAACTCCAAAGCAACTCTCCTTTGACTGAGGTTTGGTCAATCGGACGGACAGACAGACAGACAGCGAGGCAGAATTGAAATGCACTAAATAAGATAAGGTTACACAGACAGGAAAGGCACTAGATAGATAGATAGATAGATAGATAGATAGATAGATAGATAGATAGATAGATAGATAGATAGATAGATAGATAGATAGATAGATAGATAGATAGATAGATAGATAGATAGATATGAAAGGCACTATATAATAGATAGATAGGGAAGGCACTATATAATTAATAGATAAATATGAAAGGCACTATATCATTAATAGACAGGGAAAGCACTATATAATTATTAGATATATAGCTAGACAGAGAGATAGATATGAAAGGCACTATATAATAGATAGATATGAAAGGCACTATATAATAGATAGATAGATAGATAGATAGATAGATAGATAGATAGATAGATAGATAGATATGAAAGGCACTATATAATAGATAGATAGGGAAGGCACTATATAATTAATAGATAAATATGAAAGGCACTATATCATTAATAGACAGGGAAAGCACTATATAATTATTAGATATATAGCTAGACAGAGAGATAGATATGAAAGGCACTATATAATAGATAGATAGATATGAAAGGCACTATATCTATTAATTATATAGTGCCTTTCATATCTATCTGTCTATTATATAGTGCCTTCCCTATCTATCTATCTATCTATTATATAGTGCCTTTCATATGTATCTATCTATCTATCTAATAAATATACAGTGTCTTCCCTATCTATCTCTCTTTCTAGCTATATATATAATAATTATATAGTGCTTTCCCTATCTATCTATCTATCTGTCTGTCTGCCTAATAATTATTTAGTGTCTTCCCTATCTATTATACAGTGCCTTTCATATCTATCTCTCTGTCTATCTATATATTTAATAATTATATAGTGCTTTACCTGTCTATTAATGATAGATAAATATGAAAGGCACTATATCATTAATAGACAGGGAAAGCACTATATAATTATTAGATATATAGCTAGACAGAGAGATAGATATGAAAGGCACTATATATTAGATAGATAGGGAAGACACTATATAATTATTAGATAGATAGATAGATAGATAGATAGATAGATAGATAGATAGATAGATAGATAGATAGATAGATAGATAGATAGATAGATATGAAAGGCACTATATGATAGATAGATAGATAGATAGATAGATAGATAGATAGATAGATAGATAGATAGATAGATAGATATGAAAGGCACTATATAATAGATAGATAGGGAAGGCACTATATAATTAATAGATAGATGAAAAGATACTCCATAATAGAGCTAGCCACTGTAGATATAAAACACACTTTATAAATTTAGCACAGATCACCCCAACTCTGCACACGTCTTGACCCAAACAGTTTGATATAATAAACTTTAAATTCTCCCCACCATACTAAACAATCAATATTTTCATTTTGTATGTGATATCATTGCAAACCTTCAGTACTGCAAACCTGTTGTGATTCTGCACAAATACTCAGACATTATTTAGCCATAAATGACTTTTTAATGCTCTTTGGAGCACAATATCAAATAAGGCTGCACAGGCAGGCAGACGGAGAGGAGCAGCGTCACACAGCAGGGTCACAGCACTTGTGTCTTAAATGACAATATCACAGTTTCTTGTTTGTATGTCTTGCTCTATACATTAAGTTGCATAACATAACATTTCCAGGCCCACTTATTCTGATGCAGAGTCACAAGTGGCGATTGGGGGGGGTGGGGGGGGGGCATTGCAGGGAAGATTAGAACCCTTACTCTCACGCAGGGTCCTATTTAGAATTGTCAATTAACCTTTGAATTTATTCCAAGTTTATTTCTTTTGTATTAAAGCTGAAGTTATAGTTAAAAATCATCCTGTGCTGATGATGTAATTTGTTGCGTCTAATAGGAAACCCCATGAAGCCATTATTAACTTGTGATAACACCCTGGCAGTCACCACAGTTAGACTGGGCATACTTATTAAGAGTGGCACATTTTTAAGCCTCATAGTTACCCCCTCCCTCTCCACACACATGCACACACATATGCTGGCACATCTTGTAGGCAAAGAGTGCCCCCCATCACATTTTCTGGCCTGAGTGCCCCCCACCCTTCAGCCTGAATGTCCTCCTCACACACACTGTCACATTTTTCAGAAACAGAGTAATCCCGGGACATTTGGGCCTCGGAGTGCCAAGGCCCATTTTGTAGCCTCAGCTCTTGCTGACCCCTCGTCCATTATATTAGCAGCAGGTCTGTCATTATAAACAATAAAAAAGGTTAAATGTTTCCTATTACAAATATCACTTGAATGTACACACATTTGTTTAAGACCCCGAGGACCCCTATCCAGCGCATATACTTTGACTTCATGCTGCTCTATTTTTAATACCGTAGCTGTACTGATTTTTCCCCGATCTCAAACCACAAGTACACCGGCACATGGAGAAGCTGCTCCATGACACTAAACGACCACCGAGGACAATGAAGGTGTGACCAATGAGATACGCGCAAAACATAATAAAGAGTTAATAAAAGTGACAACTGTGGTGATCTGAAGAGTCGACTAAGCCCGAGTGCCTGCTGCCCCTAAACGGTCAGCTAAAGCGGAGAGCCGGAGACGTCGAGCGCTCAGACTTCGGTTTAATGCACGGCTTTCCACACAACGACCCCGCCGTTTAATGACGCCGCATGGGGGCTCTAACGGATTAGTTTAATTTCTCACTTGAATAACCTCATTGAAAAATGACTGTGGGATTCTTGGGTCTGCAGCAAGGTCTGATTTGCCAAAGCAGGACAAATAAATTGTGTGAAACAAGAAGAAGGGGCAGGACACGGCGGACGACATCGTGGGTCTTCTTTGCGCTTCAGCACAATTTACGACCCCGCCGGTAGCCTTTCACATTTCCTTTCCGCAAATTATTGTTCAAATGTTTGATTTCTCTTCCACTTTTGATTTACACTGAAGGCAGGTTCACAATGCAGTCCTCATTAATAAAAGGTCTGCAGCACAGGAAAGAAATAATGGGGGCTTTCCCTGGAGCTCCAGGGATTCAATCGGCAGATCTTCGCGGTCTGATTGATTTCAAAGATCGTTGCTGTGGAAGAAGCGGCGCTTGGTCAGGGATAGCGAAGGGTTAAAGGGCGCGATGCCGAAAAGGCGAGGAGTTTGAGGCGAAGACGCGGGTGGTGGTCCATCCAGTGGTCGAAGACAAGTGAATCCGCAAACGATCCTGGGTAATTTCCACTTTGTGGCCCCCTGCGCATCCCACTTTTCATTTCAAGGCGTTGCGCATGATGTCACTGATATGGCTGAAAAAATGAAGAGGACCTTCACAGCACCCGCTACTAGATAGATAGATAGATAGATAGATAGATAGATAGATAGATAGATAGATAGATAGATAGATAGATAGATAGATAGATAGATAAGGCACTATATGATAGATAGATAGATATGAAAGGCACTATATGATAGATAGATAGATATGAAAGGCACTATATGATAGATAGATAGATAGATAGATAGATAGATAGATAGATAGATAGATAGATAGATAGATAGATAGATAGATAGATAGATAGATAGATAGATATGAAAGGCACTATATAATAGATGTGTGTGGAGGGGGCAGGGGGGCATTGGCACTTGGGGGATGTCTCTTAATCCCCAAACAACTCCCCCCCCCTCCGAGTTGCCTTTATATTGCTGTTTTGCCCCAAACACTGGCTCTCCTCCAAAGCCACGGCCCACAGTTGGCCTTCTCTGCCTCCTCTCCTGGCTCTTTCACCACTCTCTGCCATTTGACCCCATCGTGCCAATGCCGTGGAGAAGCTGGACCACTTGCTTTCTTGACAAAGCCCCCAGCACTCAGCTTCTACGGTGCAGAGCCAATACCAGCAGCCTTAGTGTGAGGCAGGAACAAATCCAGGCTGGGGTGCCAATACATCGCAGAAAAGAGCCCACCATGAACTCCTACATGGGGACAATTTAGAGTCACTAGATAACTTAACATGCAAGTCTTTTGGGAGTGTTTTTGGGAAACCATCATGTCGGGGAGTATACCTATAAAAACACAGTGTGACCACTAGGGGGCGTTGCAGCCCCCCCCCAAACCTTAGATACAACCTATCACGACACAAGTTCCGATATGATAAAAAGGTTTATTTTTACAAATGCCTTCTTTAACAAACACAATTATATGCTGTTTTTCTCCTTCTCTTTTAACTCTCTGCTTCCACTCCTCCAGCTGAGCTTTGTCCATCCTGCACCCCTGACTCCAACTTGCCTGGACAAGGCCGAGTGGCTCCTTTTATGTTGGACTTGGGAGTACTTCTGTTGCTATGGGATCCCCTGATGGAAGCACCTCTGGGTCAACCAGACTGGAAGTCCCAGAAAGTGGAGATAATGAACCCTCTGTGGCAGCACCACAGGAACCCGACAAGGCTGTTCTACTAGACTACATTTCCCAGCATTCCCTTCAGGTGTCTGCACAGATAGTGTCACCCAGGGAGGCTGTCACCTAGCAATCCTTTCCCTTCCTAACTCGGGCTTAAACCTGACCCACTGGGACTGCCCGGCCATTAAACAGTAAAATGACTGTCCACCACAGAGCAAAGACAGTATGAATTAGAGAAATTATAAACTAGAGAGTTCATAAGCACAAAATGCCCTCTATAGGGGGGAAAAAAACATCAAACTCCAGTCAGTAGTGAATCATTATAAATAAAAAGATTATTAAAAAAACTGTTCAAAAACAGTGAAGGCAATGCTTCACCCACCACTGGGGGTCTTCCTCAGTTGTTATTGGGCGGAGGGGAAATCCCTTTTGTGGTGATGAGCAGGTGGGCCCCACTTATTGGGGGACCACTCACAAAACACGTAGAGCATAAAATAGGCAATAAAAACACAGAAGATAATAAGCTGAAGTAGCATTAACATAAATAATTGGCTCAACGGTGAACAAAAAGCTCACAACACATGGATTTGACGCTCAGCCACACGGAGCCAATCAGCTTAGGACCTGACGGTCACATATTCACGGTACAATGAAACTCCTACTTAAATCAATATGCAACTAGGTTCTATGATCAGTGAGTGTTACTACCTTATTTTCCTTAACATGATATTATTCATTTTGCTTATTCATGTTATTATTTAAATTTACAGCCACCAATTAAGACGCATGTTATTTGCAAAAAGACCAAACGGTCACAAGGGGTACGTACAAACTCCATAGGGCAAGTGACCAGCCAAGGGTTTGGACTGTTCAGCCATCAACATTAATCCAAATGCATACAAATATATATTTTTAATATAAAAGATAGTACATTTGAGTAAGTTTTATTGCACTTTAACCGATTTTTTTTTAATTTTCTGGTGCCGTCCTTGTCTTAACGTCTAAATAAAAAGGCGCCCGTCAATAAGGAGTGACAGCGGAGACGCGCGCGCACACGCACTCTCTCTTTTTCTCACGCGCGCTCTATCGCTCTCTCTCTCTCGTGCGCTCGCTCGCGGTGACACATCCTCCGTCTTAATAAAACAATCAGCGACGCACGCTATAAATCATGCCAGATGGCGCAAGCTTAAGCCCGATAATATTAGCTTCCTGTTGAAAATGGGGCTATGTTTTTTAAAGCAGTTCCAAGCTGGTCATCAAATTAAAAAAAAAAAAAAATGAAGTTACAAGACGCGAGCCAGATTGCTTTTTCCAGTGATCATGGACTATGTTACTCATCTCGCACTTTACAAGTAGCCGGCAGGTAAACACGGAGCAGTCGTTTATACGATCTGACAGCCACACTCTGTTTTTCACACTGCGGTGTTTTCATTTCGGCACCCATAATTAGCCCGCTGCCATGTATTATTTCCAGTAGATAAAGCCGCGCTTGACAGGCTGCTGCTGTACACGGGGTGCCAAATTATCAGGCGGTCCAATCGGTGAGCACCTGGGTCTGTCATTAGGATGTTTACGTTCTCGGTCTCCATGGTGATGAGATCTTAAAATGCCTTCTCCACCAATGACAGGCCTTTCATCAGGTCAGAACAACATAATAATAACTTTAATATTAAAGGGGGGGGGGGGGCGTGGGTTTTGGGGGGGAGTGGGAATGAACCAGTCAGATCCCATGCTGGTACTCCTACTTCAAAGCTCCAGCATTCTAAGTTCATGCCCTGGCCATGGCTAGCTTGCCCATCCTCGCCATGTCTACGCCGGGTTTTCTCTGGCTGCAGGCTAACTGGCCGCTATAACTGGAGTTCTTTGAGTGTGCCCTCGCATCCCTTCTTTGGGCTGACTCATAATTAGCTTTTTTTTTTAAATGGAAAAAGCATTGCGAGCTTTCCCACTCCCAAAACAAAGACCCCCATCCCCCCGATTTTTGCAAAATTATCAAAAACTGACGTGAAAATTGACAGAGTTAGCTTAATAATGAGTTTAGTCATTCAGGCAAACCTTAACTGAACCTTCATTGCAAACTGTTTAATGAAACTCTTCACCTGCACTTTATCACTTTAGTCTTCACTTTTTCCCAGGAATGGCCTCTCGATCTTCCTTGGGCTTCACATACACATTTTTCCACGGTCTGTTTTTGGAACCGCAATGCAAGGAGATTTGAATGCACCGAATCACGAGGTGCCGTTTAGGACATTAATCATTCTTAACGGGGCGCACGCACACACACACACACACTTCACTAAAATCACACGCTACATACCGAAACACTTGCATGATATTTTGAGGTGATGCACATTCATCATGCAGTATACTGAACACGTACCATTTATAGTGGCACTGTTACAACGTACAATGAAACGCTTACCTATTGTAACCACAAGAGGGCACCACAGAGCTCCAAACCACAGACAATAATCCATCCATCCATCCATTATCCAACCCGCTATATCCTAACTACAGGGTCACGGGGTCTGCTGGCGCCAATCCCAGCCAACACAGGGCGCAAGGCAGGAAACAAACCCCGGGCAGGGCGCCAGCCCACCGCAGACAAACAATAATCCCTAGGCACAATTCCGGGTTCAAATGAAAGATTCTTATTTGCCTTCTTACAGAAGCACCAGCCACAATGCCCAAATAACCAATTCTCTCCTCCCGCAGAATGTTGCCCGTTGCCTCCCGACTCAAATAAGTGAGGCTGTGGACTTTCTTTTCAAGCCAACCCAGGAATATCTTCTTGTGACACACCCAGGTCATCTGGAGCACTTTTGGGTCGTTTGGCAATAAGTGCAGATGCTTCCCCCAGCAGCGCCCTCTGGTGGTACCCAAAGACCCTGACAGGGCTCTGTATCCAGCCTCCAAGTCCCATGCCACCCTGCGGGTGTCTTAATCAGGTTTGGCCCTGAGGAACACTGGTTGCTGTCGTGTAGGGGAATGAACTGCTCCCAGTATTTGTGTTTGCCCAGTCCATCCATTATGGGCTCCTGAAACCATCATTTATCCCAGTCAGGACCCCTGTCCTTCCTCCATATACTGTATATGTACAGTGCATCCGGAAAGTATTCACAGCGCATCACTTTTTCCACATTTTCTTATGTTACAGCCTTATTCCAAAATGGATTAAATTCATTTTTTTCCTCAGAATCCTACACACAACACCCCATAATGACAACGTGAAAAAAGTTTACTTGAGGTTTTTGCAAATTTATTAAAAATAAAAAAACTGAGAAATCCCATGTCCATAAGTATTCACAGCCTTTGCTCAATACTTTGTCGATGCACCTTTGGCAGCAATTACAGCCTCAAGTCTTGTTGAATATGATGCCACAAGCTTGGCACTCCTATCCTTGGCCAGTTTCGACCCATTCCTCTTTGCAGCACCTCTCAAGCTCCATCATGTTGAATGGGAAGCGTTGGTGCACAGCCATTTTAAGATCTCTCCAGAGATGTTCAATCAGATTCAAGTCTGGGCTCTGGCTGGACCACTCAAGGACATTCACAGAGTTGTCCTGAAGCCACTCCTTTGATATCTTGGCTGTGTGCTTAGGGTCGTTGTCCTGCTGAAAGATGAACCGTCACCCCAGTCCGAGGTCAAGAGCGCTCTGGAGCAGGTTTTCATCCAGGATGTCTCTGTACATTGCTGCAGTCATCTTTCCCTTTATCCTGACTAGTCTCCCAGTCCCTACCGCTGAAAAACATCCCCACAGCATGATGCTGCCACCACCATGCTTCACTGTAGGGATGGTATTGGCCTGGTGATGAGCGGTGCCTGGTTTCCTCAAAACGTGACGCCTGGCATTCACACCAAAGAGTTCAATCTTTGTCTCATCAGACCAGAGAATTTTCTTTCTCATAGTCTGAGAGTCCTTCAGGTGCCTTTTGGCAAACTCCAGGTGGGCTGCCATGTGCCTTTTACTAAGGAGTGGCTTCCGTCTGGCCACTCTACCATACAGGCCTGATTGGTGGATTGCTGCAGAGATGGTTGTCCTTCTGGAAGGTTCTCCTCTCTCCACAGAGGACCTCTGGAGCTCTGACAGAGTGACCATCGGGTTCTTGGTCACCTCCCTGACTAAGGCCCTTCTCCCCCGATCGCTCAGTTTAGATGGCCGGCCAGCTCTAGGAAGAGTCCTGGTGGTTTCAAACTTCTTCCACTTATGGATGTTGGAGGCCACTGTGCTCATTGGGACCTTCAAAGCAGCAGAAATTTTTCTGTAACCTTCCCCAAATTTGTGCCTCGAGACAATCCTGTCTCGGAGGTCTACAGACAATTCCTTTGACTTCATGCTTGGTTTGTGCTCTGACATGAACTGTCAACTGTGGGACCTCATATAGACAGGTGTGTGCCTTTCCAAATCATGTCCAATCAACCGAATTTACCACAGGTGGACTCCAATGAAGCTGCAGAAACATCTCAAGGATGATCAGGGGAAACAGGAGGCACCTGAGCTCAATTTTGAGCTTCATGGCAAAGGCTGTGAATACTTATGTACATGTGCTTTCTCGATTTTTTTATTTTTAATAAATTTGCAAAAACCTCAAGTAAACTTTTTTCACGTTGTCATTACGGGGTGTTGTGTGTAGAATTCTGAGGAAAAAAATTAATTTAATCCATTTTTGAATAAGGCTGTAACATAACAAAATGTGGAAAAAGTGATGCGCTGTAAATACTTTCCAGATGTACTGTAAAATGCTCAGGTCGGTCGGTCTGTCCGTCTGTCAGGCAGTTATCAACTAATGGGGCTACCACCAGAATGCACGCTACTTCAGACTGGGGTGACGGCTTATGTTTTAGCAGGACAATGACCTGAAGCATACAGCCGAGACAATGCTCAAGTGGCTTTGTGACAAGTCTGAGTGTCCTTGAGGGGGCCTCAGCCAAAGCCCAGATTTAAACCCCACAGAACATCTGCAGAGAGACCCGAAGATGGCAGTTTGCGGACTCTACCCATCCAAAGTAACTGAGCTCAACAGGATCTTTCAGGAAGAATGGGATGAACTGCCCAAACCCAGGTGTGCAAAGCTTGTAGAGACTTACCCAAGGAGATTCAAAGCTGGAACTGCTGCCAAAAGGGGCTTCTACAGAATACTGCATTAAGGGTCTGAATACTTCAATGAATTAGAGATTTCAGTTTTTGACTTTTTTTTTTTAATAAATTAGCATGTTTTCACTTTGTCATTACGGGTTATTGAGTGTAGACTGATGGACACATTTGCCATTTTTGCCTATTTAAAATGAAATCTACAACACTCTAAAGCAAAGGGGTCTCAACACTTTCTAAATCCACTGAAAGCGAGACAAATTCTCAAGCGTACACTGTATATATTTCTAAATAATGCATAAGAAACAAAATCTCAGTACTCAGCCTATGCGTTCCATTGCGGGATATGAATTTCACTATATGGCGCATGAGACAAAGTCCCAGTTTTATACTACAAGTGTGTCGTACAAGAGCCGGCACACACTGCATGTGTGTTTCAGTGTATGAATGAATGAAGTCCTAAACAGCACCTCATACTTAACTGTAAGACAGACTGCGACTGGGATTGGGCATTACCATGTCTGGCCCCGCCCCAGGTTTGCAGCCCCACCCCAAGTTTCCAGCCCCTCCCCATTCCATAAGCTGCAGTGGAGAGTACCTGCAATGCCTGAGAAGTTGTCTGTGCCAGCAGTGGATGTTCTCAAAAATCGACCCCAGGTGTTCCTAACTCTGGCTTGGACTTCATTCGTAGGATACTATGGAGAGTTAATTGACCTTCTTCATTTACCTGAACTGCTTTCATAGTTTGAGGGAAGCGTGTTATTTCATTTCTACACTCATTTTTGAACAAATGGCTTCTTTCCCATAGCAAATAATGAGAAGAGAGTTCTCGTTACTTGGACTCCCACATTCCCTGTTGGATCTATTATGACAGGTATTGGCTGTGCTGTCATTTCTTACCCAGCCAGAGTGACGTTCGGGCGTCTATTTAAACGCCAGGCCTATGCTATCCACGTTCTTGACTGGAGGGCCTCTCATCTTGGCACAGGGGTGTGCCCACTTGGCACCTCCCTTATTCTCTCAAGCTCTTTTAGCACAATGCAGCTGCAAGAAAAATCCACTTTTGGTAAATGGTGCCATTTACCCAGAATGACAGAATCCTAAAAACAGGTACAAACTGTAGCTCCCCAGCAGCAAAATAAACCTGACCCTGAGGTAATCAAGTTACCCTTCCAAAGATCACCTAGCAGGTCAAACATTACCTGCAACTCAATCGCCATTTCTAGTGTTACATTACTACAATGCAATTACAGAAGAGCCTGGGCTGGCCCTCGGGGTTTCACTCTCTCAGGCTGGTGCCATATTGCATCCGCTAAAAGTGCGAGAGCCATGGCATTAGTGAGGAACATCGATTATCTGAAAAGTACTCCACGCTCCGAGCCGGCGGCGACATTATGACACTCGAGATTTGAAACAAGCCAGCAGTGAACACCTCAGAAAAGCGGAGCTGGCCACATGACTGGATTTCAAGGGTGGGCAACGAGAAGAAAAAGGAATAGAGAGAAACAGAGAGAGAGAGAGAACCCTGGCCATGCCAAGCAGTGTTTCTGAAACTAATTAATAACAGCCATTAAGATAAGGCCGCACACGCAAAGTCACACAATCACTGAAATGCAATCAGACACGACGCTGCCTCCAGGATCCCCCTCCGTCTGGGCTTACAAACTCAACGTCGTAACACGAGTTCTAAGGCCCACCACCACTCCAAACATGAATAAAGGAATGCCAAGCAGATTAATTAGATTAGAGGAAGGATGAATAATGAATGGACAAGCCAGTCTTCTGTAACACTGAGACTCATTGAGCAGGGGAAAAGCAATTAGGTGTAAGATAAGAACCCAGCTGAAGAAGTGGGCTTGGGTCACCGAGCAGTGATAGGATCACTCCCGCCCTCCGATTACTGGCCCACCTCGAATCCCTTCCTTCCATTCAGTCATTTTCAACCCTTTGCCTTCCAAACTCATTTACAAACCATTCAAGACTAAAAATGTCCGTCCACCTTAGAGCAAAGATCGTATGCTTAAGAGAGGAGCGCTACATATTGTTATGAACTAGAGAGTTCCCAACCACAAAAGGGCCTAGAAAATACTTAAAATCCCCTCTGGAGGGGGAAAACCGTTAAACCCCAGCTAGTAATCAAATGGGCCACATAGATTATAAAAAATGTTCAAAAACAGTGAAAATGCAGAAGACAATGATTTCAAAACAGGCAACAGGATATAAAAATCAGAAATCTACAGAATGGCTAGAAAACGGAATGAAAGGTCACAAAAATCCAGTAAATCATAAAGACTCAAAACGAGCAACTGACACAGGTGACTTCACCAATCACCTGGTATATTTAATGAACTGCAAGGGACTGCAAGTCTCCCTCAGGCTTTATAGGTTTGAGGGCGGTCTCTTGTGGGGATGGGCAGGTGGCCCCGCCTCCAAGGCTGAGGGCGGTCTCTTGTGGGGATGGGCAGGTAGCCCCGCCTATAGGGCTGAGGGCAGTCTCTGGTGGGGATGTGCAAGTGGCCCCGCCTCCAAGGCTGAGGGCGGTCTCTTGTGGGGATGGGCAGGGAGCCCCGCCTCTAGGGCTGAGGGCAGTCTCTGGTGGGGATGTGCAAGTGGCCCCGCCTCTAGGGCTGAGGGCGGTCTATTGTGGGGATGGGCAGGTAGCCCCGCCTATAGGGCCAAGTGCAGTCTCTTGTGGGGATGGGCAGGTAGCCCTGCCTCTAGGTCTGAGGGTGGTCTCTTGTGGGGATGGGCAGGTGGCCCCACCTCAAAGGTTGAGGGTGGTCTCCTGTGGGGATGGGCAGGTGGCCCCACCTCCAAGGCTGAGGGTGGTCTCTTGTGGGGATGGGCAGGTGGCCCCACCTCCAAGGCTGAGGGTGGTCTCTTGTGGGGATGGGCAGGTGGCCCCGCCTCTTAGGGGGACCATCCACAAAACACACTGAACACAGCAGTAGATACATAAACATTAAGAAATCATATGATTGACAACAATAACATAAAAAGGTAACAAAACAGACCACCAGCACCAGCCTGGACGGTTGACACAAGTCCACTTGGGTGAATGGATGCCAAATCTGTGTGCCTAAGCAGAAATCGAGATTCATCAGACCAAGCTACGCTTATCCAGCTCTCATCTGTCCAGTTGTCGTGAGATTGTGCCCACTGCAGCCTCAGAATTCTGTTCTCGGCTGACAGAAGTGGGACCCGACGTGGTCTTGTGCTGTCATAGCCCACCCTCCTCAATGACTGACGTGTTGTGCATTCTGAGATGCTTTCCCACCCACCACAGTTGTACAGGGGGGGTTTATTTGAGACATCGTAGCCTGTCATCTCAAACCAGTCGGGCCATTCTCCTGTGAGTTCGCTCATCAACGTGGCATTTCAGTCTGCAGAGCTGCTGCCTCACTCAATGCTTTTTTGCTTTTCTCTCCAGTCAACTCTACAGACTGTTCAGTGGGGAATTCTCAGGAGATCAGCAGTTTCAGAAATACTCAAAGCAGCAGGTATGTCACCAACAATCATGTTGCGGTCAAAATCTCAGACATCACATAATTTCTACATTTTGAGGATTAACGTGAACATTAACTGAAGCTCCTGACCTGTATCTGTAGGGTTCTAAGCACTGTGCTGCTGCCACATGATTGGCTGATTAGATACATAACTGCAAGGATAAGGAGGGGCACGGGTGGACTTCCTAGCAATTTACTCAATGAATGAATATAATAATCATTATATGGTGGATATGGTAAATAATAAAATACATTAAATTACAGTGTCCACCACCACCGCTCACATCTGCTTGTCTCTTCTTCCTAAGGCCTCAGAGAGCCTCACCCTATCATTTGCTGCTACCTATCAAAATGGACAAACCGTATGCATCGACAGTATACTCTGTCTACACACAGACTCACAGCATACACTCGCCGGCTTAACATACACATTTCTGTTTCTGGAACCGTAATGCAAGGAGATCCAAGGAACACCACATGAAGGAGCGGCCACTTTATTAGGTACACCTGCTTATTAACACAAATATCTAATCGGCCAATCACATGGCAGCAGCTCAATGCATTTTGGCAGGTTGACATCGTCAAGACGACCTGCTGAAGATCAAACCGGGCATCAGAATGGGAAAGCAAGGGGGCTTTAGTGACTTTGAACGTGTCATGGTGGTTGGTCCAAGACAGGGTGGTCTGAGTATTTCACAAACTGCTGATCTGCTGGGATTTTCACACACAGCCATCTCTAGGGTTTACAGAGAGTGGACTGAAGAAGGGAAAATATCGAGTGAGTGGCCTTGTTGATGGCAGAGGTCAGAGGAGAATGGTCAGACTGGTCTGAGCTGATAGAAAGGCAACAGGAACTCAAATCAGCACTCATTACAACCGAGGTGTGCAGAAGAGCATCTCTGAGCGCACAACACATCACACCTTGAAGCAGGTGGGCTACAGCAGCAGGAGACCCCACCGGGTGACACTCCTCTCAGCTAAGAACAGGCATCTGAGGCTACAATTTACACAGGCTCACCAAAACTGAACAGAAGAAGATTGGAAAAGCATTACCTGGTCTGATGGATCTTGATTTCTGCTGCCACATTCAGATGGTGGGGTCAGAATTTGGAGTCAACAACATGAAGGCAGGGATCCATCCTGCCTTGTATCAACAGTTCAGGCTAGTGCTGGTGGTGGTGTGATGGTGTGGGGGATATTTTCTTGGCACACCCTGGGCGCCTTAGTACCAATTGAGCATTGTTTCAATGCCACAGCCCACCTGAGTATTGTTGCTGACCATGTCCATCCTTTTATGACCGCAATGTCCCCATCTTCTGATGGCTCCTTCCAGCAGGATAACGCGCCATGTCACAAAACTCAAATCATCTCAAACTGGTTTCTTGAATATGACGATGAGTTCACTGGACTCAAATGGCCTCCACTGTCACCAGATCTCAATCCAATTGAGCACCTTTGGGATGTGGTGGGATGGGAGATTCGCATCATGGATGTGCAGCGGACAAATCTGAGTGATGCCATCATGTTAATGTGGACCAGAATGTTTCCAGCACCTTGTTGAGTCTGCGCCATGAAGAGTTATGGCAGTTCTGAAGGCAAAAAGGGGGTCCAACCGGGTACTAAAGAGGCCAGTGTGTGTACAGTACACATGTAAATAAATCATTAAATAAAGAACTCATTTCAGCCTGGATGACAGATTTATAAAATAGCTTCTCTCACATGAAGTATGCAGCAGAAGAAATATGAACAGACACAACAGTGCTTGCCCAGAAAAACAAAAAACCAAACTCCATTAAGATGATTTACACTTGTAAACAGTGACAGGCCTTGAAGCCCCCACATCCAACCCCCCCACCCCCCAAAATAACACAGCAGCCTCCTATCAGCGAAGCGCCCAACAGACAAGTCCAAAGGAATGAGAATTACAGGCAGCAAGACGATGGCAGGATGTTGGACTAGAACAGGGGGTCCCCAACTCCGGTCCTGGAGGGCCGCAGTGGCTGCAGGTTTTCATTCTAACCCTTTTCTTAATTAGTGACCTGTTTTTGTGGCTAATTAACTCCTTTTCCATTCATTTTAATTGACTTGTTTTTTTTAAGAGTTGTTCCCCTGTATTTCTTCATCGTTCCTCTGAATTTCTTCAGTTCTTTCCTTAATCAGAAATGAAATGTGAAGTGAGTGAGCCAAGAGAAGACCAACTAAGTCAGGGCCTCAAACTCCTACCAGTTGCTTCATTAGGCGTCGATTCTTGCCGTTATTTAAACTCGTCCTTTAATTCCATGGCTTGTTGCTGCTCTCGTGGTGCATTAGCAGACATTTCTGAAATTGTTGATTTTCTCTTTTCTAAAAGCTCTGGTCAAATATTTTGGGGACCTAAGCAGATCAACATTCCTGAGACGTTCATCTTTCTTTATTTTCAGATATTGTGTGATGGTCACAGTTTGCTGGTCCTGTTTTGGCTCATTTTATATGTCATTATCGTATGGCTGCTAATTAAGGAAAGGGGTCTGAGTCTTCAAGAACAAATCAATGAAAATGAATGGTAAAGGAGTTTACCATTCTGATTAAGAAAAGAATGAAAACCTGCAGCCACTGGGACCGTCCAGGACCAGAGTTGGAGACCCCTGAGAACAGAAGCTCCAGACTAGGAGACTTGACAGTGTTAATCTGGAGGGCCGCTACAAATTCCCACGGACGCACTCCACGACTTTGAGGAAAGAAGAATGGAGCCCGTTAGAGCACACAAGGTGGGGAGGGGTCTGGAGGGGACGGGATGCCCCTATTAACTCTCACGTTTTCAGAATGGGACGTCCAACAACCTCATATATGGGGTCTTCAGAAAGTATTCAGACCCCTTACATTTATTCCTATTTTATTATGCTGCTACCTTGTGCTACAATCGCTTAAATGTGTTTGTTTCTCGTCTCATTAACAGCCAAGCAAATGCAGGATTTTAGGAATTTTTAGGATTTTTTTTAGGAATTTTTACAAATTTATTAAAAATAAAAAAACTGAAATATCCCACTGACAGAAGCATTCGATTCCTTTGCTGGGACACATTTCATTTAGCTGAGGTGCACCTCATTCTACTGATCACCGTTGTTTTTCCGTTTTTTATTTTTGACAAATGTGTAAAAATTTCTAAAATCGTGGTTTTGCTTTTCATTCTGGAGTACTGAGTGTTGTTTGATGAGCAGTGAAAAAAATGAATTTAAATGATTTGAGCACAAGACAGTGTCCATCCATCCATTTTCCAACCCGCTGAATCCAAACACAGGGTCGCAGGGGTCTGCTGGAGCCAATCCCAGCCAACACAGGGCACAAGGCAGGAACCAATCCTGGGCAGGGTGCCAACCCACCGCAGGCACAAGACAGTGTAAGAAAAAAAAAAAAATGAAGAGGTCCGAAATACTTTCTCAGGGCACATTAGGTGCGATGGTCAGCCACCCATAGACTTTTGGCCAAGTAACTCAACTTCATTACGCTAGCTGAGCAGAGCGCACGTACGCACTTTTTAATTCACGTCTCAATAATTTGCGTTGGCTTTTTGCAAAGAGCTGGCAACTGGGGGGGAAAGGTAATGATAAAGAGTTGGGGGTACCAAGACGGCTACCCCCTACGATTGGATGAAGTAGAAAGTCAAAATAAAAAACACACAATTATTATGGCGTCATCTCTGAAGACAAGAGATCAAATAGAACTGCCAAAGATGGCGGAGCTTCTGGGTTTCAGCCCTCCCGGCAGGAAGAGGCGGATCCAGGTGGGCGGGTACCAAAAGTGATGTCAGAGGTGTTTTAACTGTCAATCATGCGGTTTGCACAGAGAGAGAGAGAGAGACAGCTGTTAAGACACAGCACCAACCCCTGGTGTGGCAGTGGAATTACAGTCCCTAGAGCTCTCCAGCTGTTCCCTATGCGCACATACAAGGGGGAACCCAAAAAAAAAATTAGACTTTTTCAAAAGCAATCATTTTATTTAAAATATTTCAAAAAATGCACTAGTCTCCTTCAAAGTACTCCCCATTGGAAGACACACACTTGTCCAATCTCCTTTTCCACTGATCAAAACATTTTTGGAAGTCTTCAACTGGGATGCTACCATATTTACTCGTTTACCACGCGCCCTCATGTAAGACACGCACCCTAATTTTTACAAAGAAAATCATGAAAAAAATTTGCCCCGTGTATGATGCGCGTTGTGATTGTATAGGAAGCATTTAGGGCACGTTTTCCGCGAAATGCACTTCTGTTTTTGTTGCATGACGAAGGATCGAGCGAGAGAGACAGCGCGAGCGAGCGAGAAAGAAAGAGAGAGCACGCGTGAGCGAACGAGCAAGAGAGAGAGAGAGAGAGCATGCGTGAGCGAACGAGCGAGAGAGACAGAGTGCGCGAGTGAGCGAGAGAGAGAGCGCGTGAGCGAGCGAGAGAGAGAGAGTGCGTGAGCAAGAGAGAGAAAGTGCGTGAGCAAGAGAGAGAGAGAGAGAGTGCGCAAGCGAGCAAGAGAGAGAGAGAGAGAGAGCGCGCGAGCGAGCAAAAGAGAGAGAAAGCGCGCGAGCAAGAGAGAGAGAGAGAGAGAGAGAGAGAGAGAGCGCGAGAGAGCAAGAGAGACAGCGCGTGAGCAAACGAGAGAGAGAGAGAGAGAGCACGTGAGCAAACGAGAGAGAGAGAGACAGCACGCGTGAGCAAACGGGACAGAGCGCGCGTGAGCAAACGAGAGAGAGAGAGAGCACGTGTGAGCAAACGAGAGAGAGTGCGCATGAGCAAACGAGATAGAGAGAGCGCGCGTGAGCAAACGAGATAGAGAGAGAGCATGCGTGAGCGACAGAGAGAGAGCGCGCGTAAGCGGGAGCGAGAGAGAGAGAGCGCGCGTAAGCGAACGAGCGAGCGAGAGAGAGAGAGAGAGAAAGAGAGCGTGTGAGCGAAACGAGAGAGAGTGTGCACGTGAGCGAACAAGAGAGAGAGAGTGCGCGTGAGCGAACAAGAGAGAGAGAGAGAGCGTGCACGCGAGCGAGCGAGAGAGAGAGAGAGCGCGCATAAGCGAACGAGAGAGAGAGAGAGAGAGAGAGTGCGCGTAAGCGAACGAGCGAGACAGAGCGCGCGCATAAGCGAACGAGCGAGACAGAGCACGCGCATAAGCGAACGAGCGAGACAGAGAGCGCGCCCAAGCAAGCCCAAGCAGAAGAAGTAAACATTACAGAAATAAATTTCCTCGTGTATGACGCGCACCTAATTTTCTAATAATCATTTTCGGGAAAAAATGTACACGCATAAATACAGTATTTATAGCGAGGTCATCGAAGCAGCGATCATGTCCTCCTCACTGTTAAATCGGTGCCTGTTCAAGTCCCTTTTCATTCTGGGGAACAAGAAAAAAAGTCACAGGGGGGCCAAGTTCCGGTGTGTAAGGGCAGTGCCGTGCCCTGACTGGTCAAAAACTGGCAAATTCGCAAACGCTGTGTGTGCCGGGGTATTGTCATGGTGAAGGAGCCATTCGCCTGAATGCCACAATTCCGGCCTCGTCCTCTGCACTCTCTCTCTCTTTCAGCCGTCTGAAGACCCCCAGATAGTACTCTTGGTTGACCATCTGACCCCTTGGAACGAATTCCTTCTGCACAATGCCTCTAATGTCAAAGTAACAAATTAGCATCGTTTTCACGTTCGATCTCACCTGTCCGGCTTTTTTGGGCCTTGGTGAATCAGAATTCTTCCACTGGCTTGATGCTTGTTTCATTTTAGGGTCCTACCCGTAACACCAACTCTTGTCACCTGTTATGTCCCTGGACAAGAAGTCTGGGTCAATTTCAAGCTCCATTTTCAAGTCTTTGCACACAGTCAGTCGAGTGGTCATCTGTTAGCAGACGGGACAAATTTGGCCGAAACACGCCTCATGCCCAGGTGGTTCAGTCAAAATGCGCTGAAACTGAGCTCCGTGTTTCTCCTGTAGCTTCTGACAACTCGTCAATTGTGTGACGGCGGTCTTCATTTAGTTTTTCATGGATTTTCTTTGTTCCAGCTGCTTGAAGGGCATCCAGAACAGGGTTGATCCTCGATGCTTAAAATTTCCACTTTTGAAGCGCGAAAACCACTCAAACACTCTCGCCCGACTCAGAGCTTCTTCCTTGAAAGCCATCTGAAGCATTTGGATTGATTCTGTTGGTGTTTTGCCAAGTAGAAAACAAAATTTCAAATGAGTTCTTTGTTCCATAAAATTCAACATCACAAATTTCGACAGGGTCACGAGAACAGCTTCTAAAAACGATGACTGCGTGACACGTGAGGCGTCCGCCTGGCTACTGACTGGCAAGGGATGAGAGAACAACCACTGACCTTGATCCAACCCCTGGCACTCGCCATCCAGCCACACGGAGGAGGCCAGTCTCGTTTCTTTTGGGTCCCTCCTCGTATGTACACTTTATATTCAGAAATAAAATACATAAGATGACATCATTTGGCCCTCAATAGCTTTTGGGAAATGACACGATCGTCATTTTTCCATTTTCCATGCCCACGAGAGAGAGACAGAGAGAGAGAGAGAGAGAGAGAGGTTGGCAGCATGTGCCGATTAGTGTGTTTAGGAGACAGCTAAAGGCCCTGGGGAATTGTAATACTACACCAGACCAGGGGGTGGCAGAGTGTACTGACGGTCCCTCAGTTTCTTGCAGACCATTTCCGGGAAATCCCACCAGGTTCCGGCGCCTCTGATGACGTCACTTCCGGTTCCGGATTAGATGACATCATTTCCTTCCCCAGCCCTTAAAACCGCCATCTTACCTCCAAATATTCAGTTCTGTTTTGGATTCTGTCTTGTGAACATCTCTGATCAAATATTACTAAACTTTTGCAGCTGGGAAATAATATACGGGTGGCTGCCCCAAAACTTTATGATGTCTGAAGTCTCATTTCTATCACATGTCGCACCCACCACACAACGAACCACCCGGACTGGGACCAGAGTGCACCCGGTGCCACCTCAGCACCCCACTGGTACACTGTGAGGTTTTTAACAGTGCCAGTCCTGCCACCAACCCCACAGTTTTCCCTACAAGTTGCGGCAGTCATAAAAATGGTAGCCACCAGCCCACGACTAGTGGCCCCCCCTCCCCCCCCCGGAGGTCCTCACGAAAGCCGAATGAAGGTGCGCTGATGGATTCTGCTGACGTCACTCAGTGCTGCAGATGGCCGATTCTATTGAGCTACCACTAATGTCACTGTAACCCCCAAATTACTTCTATTTCAAATTTTAACTCTGCCAGCAAACATGAGCAAACACCCGTCACCAAATGCAAAAGAAGATAAAACTAGACAAGAAATTTAGAATACTAATTCATAAATCAATCATCCCACCTTACAGATGGCAGCCATATTTGGTTTGGGGTGCCCAGAGTTCTCCAAGGTCTTGAATGACCCCTTTAACTCAGATCGGACTCAGATCTGTACCCCTTACATCATGGGTTCAGCTTCGGAGGCTCAAGTTGGTTTAATTATGAATGAAGGGAGGGTGCGCAACCCCCTCACCCCTTGACATTTGGGCCCCGGTGCTCCAACAGGACCCTTCGGCACTCCCTGTACTCCTCCCACTTTACTCCACCTGCTGTTGATTCTTTGAAAGGACACCCCCCCCCCCCCCCTTCACATTACGTGTCTGGGTGTCACGTCTCTCGAAGTAACAGCAGGTGGCACAATACAGCTGGTGTGGTGGTTATATTAAAAAAAAAAAATCTCAGCCAAGTTGGAGTTGGCAGCCAGTAAAGAAAACAAATTACAACATATTGCCGTGTTTTTCATATCATTATAATGTGAAACAAACAAACGTAAATAGTATGAAGTCTCCCACTGGGATTTCAATGCACACTCATAAGACCGCTCTGTGTTACAATCCAAGGAGCACCACGTGACGGGCAGATGGCATCCTGACTAGGCCAGCAGTGCACTGCAGTGCATCATCAGGCCTGTCTTATGCCAGTCTGAGGATGGCGGTCAGCCTCAGCGGCTAGAGAGAGGTTAGGAGCTACGCTGATATGGCGCATGGCCGCACCCGCCACATGACGAACCACCTCAGGACCCCAGATTAGGACCCCAGTGCAGCCATGCAACGGGTGACACCTCAGCACCGCACCAGTTCAGCTGGAATGGACCACTGGGAGGTTTTTTATGGTGGCCGGAGTGCCAATCCTGCCACCAACCCTCAAGTTGTCCCTGCAGGTTAAGGAGGGCCTACACGCAGGGCTGGATGTAGATTAACATCATACCCAGGACGGAGCAATTGCAGGTTAAGGGCCTTGCTCAGGGGTCCAACGAAGTAAGAGTCACTTTTGGCGTTTTACGGGATTTGATTGCCAGCGCAGACCCCTAGGCTTAGAGCCGCCACTCCAACTCAAGCAGCAAGACTTTCTAGTAAAGCAGCAAACCACGGGACCCCAGAGGAGTCCATGAAACCACAGAGAGAATACATCAGGAGTGCATATGGGGGCAGTCTGGCCAAGAAAAAAAAATAATATATGACAATTATTAATAGACAGGGAAATTCATCCATCCCTCCATTGTCCACCGCTTATCTGAAGTCGGGTCGCGGGGGCAGCAGCCTAAGCAGACCTCCCTCTCCCCGGCCAGCTCCTCTGGGGGGACCTCGAGGCGTTCCCAGGCCAGTTGGTACATATAATCCCTCCTGCGTGCCCTGGGTCTGCCCCATGGCCTTCTCCCAGTGGGACATGCCTGGAACACCCCGCTAGGTAGGCGTCCAGGGGGCATCCTGACCAGATGCCCAAACCACCTCAACTGGCTCCTCTCAATGCGGAGAAAAAGTGACTCTACTCCAAATCTCTCCCGGATAACTGAACTCCTCACCCTTCTTGGATTGAGGCCTTGCCGTGGCTGAAGGGCTTACGTGGTCTAGTGATCCTTGGAGCTATGTTGTCGGGAGCTACATGCTCCTGGTAGGGTTTCCCAAGGCAAACAAGTCTGAGGTGAAGATCCAGACTAACTCGATCCTGAGACCCCACAAGGATTTAAATCAAGGATTGGCATTTCCCTTGCCCGGGAAAGGGAACCCAGGGCCCCACCCTGGAGCCAGGCCCAGGGGGAGAGGCTCACGCCTGGTGGCTGGACCATTGACCACAGGGCCCAGCTGGGCTCAGCCCTGAAGGAGCAATATGGCTCCGCTCTCTTGTGGGCCCACCACCTGCAAGAGAGACCATAGGGCTCGGGTGCAATGTGATATGGGTGGTGGCCGAAGGAGGGAGCCCTAGACAGGGAGATGAGACATGTATATGGAGATGCTACCATGCCCAGGAAAACTGCTCTGCTGGGCACAGGAGGGTTCAAAGCATCAATCTGTAGGTTTACAGTTAGGGTTAGCACTTGCGCAGAAGGTTTGACATTTTGGACTGATGGAGGAGGGTTGGGTGGGGGGGGGGGCAGATGAACCATAAAACAATTTTTTTTAGAGTCACAAATTGTACTTCTACATATGGACATCACATCCCAAGTCACATAGAAGGGCAAATCAAAGAGTAACAATAACTGGAATGGACAGCAGCAGACACAATACAACACGTTTGCAATGGCTTATGGGTAAATTTGAATACGCACAGCACAGCGCTCTGCCGTTGCTCTACTTGAAGCCCACGTCAAATGAACATGGAGGCTCCGCTGCAGGATGGCACCATGGCGCCGCAGTGAGATTTCTTTCTTCAAAAAGAAGGTGCCAGAGTGGTTCTTCAGAGAGAGAGAGAGAGAGAGAGATGCCACAGAGCAACCATTATTTGTTCCACAAAAGACCCACCCACATGAAGGTTCCAGAAAGAACCTTCACATATTTAGATCCGTAACCTACTCCATACAGTGAATATGACGACGACTGGATGGCGGCAGATCTGATGATGGCTCGTGATTTTCAAAGGCATTCAGTAACACAGGCCAAGTCCAGGGTTGCTTACCCTGTAGGTAGTCCACCATAAGGTAAAGAAGTCAGGAGGCTTTTCAAAGCACAAAGGACCAACATTATATGAGGAGAACCCTATCCAGAATGAAACAGTGCTTTGTCAAGCGAAAAGGTTCAACGAGGAGCCACACAGACCAGTAAAGACCCATGAGGTGCCATTAAAGCAGCAGCATTCGTACGACCTGCGGAAATTCACAGAGCTACCTGGGGATCTGTTTGCTGACAGGAGTGGCTCTCTGACCTGTAAAAAAAGAGGAAAACACTGAATACAAAGCACACACAAGTTGAAGTAAACCGCTGAACTAGAAACTGTAAAGTAATGCGTAACTTATGGTGTACAGAACACATCTCGGTTTGTTTAAAGGACTGGCGACGTGCAATGGAGAGCTGCTCAGGTAGGGCGGCTTTAGTTATCGTATGTGTTAATTACTAGCATATTAACAACAGCCTTAAAAACATCACAAATAAACTTTATAGAGGACATCAACAGTTTATTGGACCTTTATTTTTAGTATGGTGTATCCATTTGACGGGGGTCCTGGAGGGGGGGGGGGGGGGGGTGATGCTTCCAGACCCTCCAAAATATCTGCATAAAAGCAAATAGCACAGAGAAAGACAGTTCTATGAGAGTAAGCTTAACTGCCACTGGACTGAGAAAGCATTCAGACCCCCCTACTCCGCTTCCTGCACACTTTACTGTGCTGTACATTTAGACAAGTGCTGGTTAAGTGCGACACCCTGACCCTGAAAACGAAAGGCAAATCACAAATACAGCCGGTGTTTAACATTTATGATTAAAGAGAAAGGAAACCAACTTGTGTTCGCTACCATGAATCCTTAGCCGTTTGACTATAAAACATCGGCAAATCAGGGAGCTCAGGTTCAACAGTGAAACGGAACAGGACGGGGGAGAATGTCGCTTTTTACTGGCTGGAGACGTGGTTATAAAATCTGTTGTTACTACACCAAACAGTAGAGACGGGTGGTAGAAAAATCAGAATAGATAGATAGATAGATAGATAGATAGATAGATAGATAGATAGATAGATAGATAGATAGATAGATAGATAGATAGATAGATAGATAGATAGATAGATAGATAGATAGATAGATAGATAGATAGATAGATAGATAGATAGATAGATAGATAGATAGGAAAGGCACTATATGATATAGATAGATAGATAGGAAAGGCACTATATGATAGATAGATATGAAAGGCACTATATGATAGATAGATATGAAAGGCACTATATGATAGATAGATAGATAGATAGATAGATAGATAGATAGATAGATAGATAGATAGATAGATAGATAGATAGGAAAGGCACTATATGATATAGATAGATAGATATGAAAGGCACTATATGATAGATAGATATGAAAGGCACTATATGATAGATAGATAGATAGATAGATAGATAGATAGATAGATAGATAGATAGATAGATAGATAGATAGATAGATAGATAGATATGAAAGGCACTATATGATAGATAGATATGAAAGGCACTATATGATAGATAGATAGATAGATAGATAGATAGATAGATAGATAGATAGATAGATAGATAGATAGATAGATAGATAGATAGATAGATAGAGTCTGGCATCCTGGCCGGGAGTGTAGAATGATTCATACCCATCCAGGAAACCAATATAATGGAAGGACAGGGGAAGACAGCCAATTTGGGCTATATTTTCCCACAGAATGCTAGGTGGCAGCGCTCCAGGTTACAGTACCTTTACGGATACCAACAGGGCATGATGGGAACAGTAGTCCCATGGAACAGCCCTATTGGGTTCCATGGGTGCTGGCAGAGGGAACAAAAGGGATTTGCGATCCCTACTTTTCGGGACACCCACGCGACTCGGAAGTGATTCCTTTGGGCTAGGCACAGGCACCGGAAGTAGTTCTGGGTCCAACATAAAAGCGTGCAATTCAGGAGGACCCGGGAGGGAGGTAGATGCATAAAGAAAGGAGAAAACAGAGAAGGAAGAACTGTATTTGGATTGTACAAACTTGAAAGGTATTTTTGTACAGAAAATCAAGTACCTGAACCCTGGACTTGTGTTTATGCATTTGTGTCTGGGGTGTGGTGATCTGTGGTGTCCCCTAGAGTTCACAATAGATAGATAGATAGATAGATAGATAGATAGATAGATAGATAGATAGATAGATAGATAGATAGATAGATAGATAGATAGATAGATAGATAGATAGATAGATAGATAGATACTTGTCCCCACGGGGGAATTTGGCTTCTTTGCAGAAGGTGGACTGGGGGGCTCTGTGGCTAAAGATCTGTGCTGGTATCTTAACCTGACAATTGCTCCAAGGGTGCTTTGCTGTACAATGACTGGCCCTGCACTCCCTTCAAAGGGTCACGTGCATGGAAGGACAATTTCCCCTCCAGGATTAATAAAGTATATCAACCTAAAAAACTCTTTAAATAAATACACGAACTGATAACAGATATACACACACACATCTGAATAATCCGAACGGGTTTTCCGAAAGAAAACTTCTGATTTGGCAGTCCCAGTCACACTGAGGTGGTAAAATTTCTAAAGCCACTGATCATAGTAATGCGCAAAACACAAGTTAATATGCATAAGTATTGCGGCGTTGCATTGTGTGGTGTAACACGATACACAAACTAGTGCCAGGTTTGAAAAGAACGAAAGACCGTTTTACAATCAAATGTCCGCATTTGCCTTCCAATAAGAATTTCTTGACAGAGATTTGAACTTCATATCAGCTCGACTCGCCACTGAGTCACTCAATAATAACCGCCAAACCCCCGGTTTAATACAATTTAACACAAGCGCGTTACGCGGACACGGAGGCTGACACGTTGCCTCGCCTTGAACGCCGGTCTCGAGGGCGCCGAGTCTCCCTCCTCACACAACTGCGCTCAGCTTGTCGCTTCGTCTTTCAAACGACGCGATCATTAAGCTCATTAATCGGCGTATTCCCAGCCCGAGCAGAGCGACGGCGATCGCGCCGTTTGTGCGGTGAGCTTCCGTCCCCTCCCCAGAGGGTCGTGTCTTCTAATCTATAATGCAGGACGAGGAACAATTGTAACGGCAAAGCGAGCAGTGAAAGGCCTCCTCAATGATTCATGTCGTGCTATCAATCCCGTGTCGGGCGCTGCGGGATTGCTGGGACACCGTTGCTGCTTTTCTTTGCATTCATATTTAATTTAATTTCATTTTGTTTGCTTTGGAACGTCGGGTCAATCACACGCTGAGATAAAGGAGCCCCTGCCGGCCGGCGAGCCGGGGGCTGACAGCCACACAGAATGACATGGGGTCTGGAGAACATTTGCAGCTGCAGCCAAACACCATCATCCATCTCCCTATAAGGTCAGGCTGGAAACTCGACGGCCGCTTCCACCCTCGACTGAAACGTTACGTGGAAACGGCGCACTTTTCCAAAATTGCGCTATCAACTTTCCCATACTTTAATTTTGGATTTCAAACAGATTTTAAAAATCAGACAGTTAATCTGCAGGTGTCGCCCCTCGGGGGTGCCGGGGGCTCTTTGACGCAGCTGACGCTCAAGTTGACTCATAGCTTTGTAATACCGGAGATTGTTTTTCTGCCCCGCGTTATGAGAGGGATGATCCACTGAAGTTAGCCGCTCCTAAAGGTGCCAGCCAATCCTCTGCTAGGATTTAAAGCTACTACGCTCAAGTACACCGGGCTGCCGCATGCGGGATGGGGCGGCGTCAGACTTGGCGGGGTTAGATGTCTGACCGTTATCATATGAGAAACATTACGTGTATATTTACTTATTCACCCACCATCCATCCATTTCTGAAAACCGTTTATCCAGCCTGGGGTTGCAGGGTAGCTGGAGCCTCTCCCAGCAAGTAACATGCACTCATACTGGTACCAAAATGCAGGGGTAGGGAGGGGCTGCTTATATGCCAAAGTCTGATATCTGGCCCCACTGCCCCATTCCGCGGTGCTCGGTGAACACTTAGCCTTATATGATAACATGCAGGCATCCAACCCCACCCACCTCTGACCCCACCCCATTCCAAGTCTGTAAGCGAGTACCTTTTCAATGCAGTACACTGCAGAATGGCTCAGTGAAGCAAACACTGGACAAGTGTGGTGATCGGAATTCTAGAATATGCTGCGGCCCATAGGTTAAGGTGTGGCACACACTGGCTTAGTACCTTAACATAAGTAATGGAGTCTGACCCTGCAGAATGGCTGTTAGAGAAGCCCACAGGTTAAGATCTGTCACAGAGCATGTGGCTGACTAGTTGGGTTATCCGATTGTGTCAAAGTGCACCTTGTTACACTGATTCTAGAGTGCAGGGGTACACTGAAGCTGTTCACTGGTCTGAGCACTACAACACAATCCAACTAGAGTGCGATTTCAGCTCTAGAATGAAGACTTCTAGAGATACGACTCATTGGTCCATGTTCTAGACTGAAGACTTGTAAACAAAGAACTCATTGGTCTAAGCTTTAGAATGAAAAGTTCTAGACATGTGTCTTGCTAACCTACATTCTAGAATGATGACTTGCAAAGAAATTACTCACTGGTCTGGGTTCTTGAATGAAGAACTCTAGAGACAGGACTTTTCGTTCTGGAATCCAGATTATCGAGTGCTAGAGACATGGCTCTCTGGCCTGTGTTCTAGAATCAAGACTACTAAATATATGAAATTGGGTTCTAGAATGAAGAATTCCACAAAAGTAGTTCACCGATCATTTTTCTAAAATGAAGAGTTCTAGAGATGTCAATTGCTGACCTGAAGATTTTATTTGGGTTCTAGAATGAAGAGTTTGAGAGAAATGGCTCACTGATCTGGGTTCTGGAATGAAGAGTTCTGGATTTGTGACTCAATGGTCTGTGTTTTAGAATAAAGACTTCTAAAAATATCACTCATTGATCTGGGTTCTAGAATGGAGAGTTCTACAGAAATGGTTCACTGATCATTTTCCTAAAACAAAGAGTTCTAAAGATGTGAATTGCTGATGTGAAGATTTGATTTGTGTTCCATAATGGAGAGTTTTAGAGATATGAATCAGCAATCTGGGTTCTGGAATGAAGAATTCTGGATTTGTGACTCACTGGTCATTGTTGTAGAATTAAGGCTTCTAAAAATAAGACTAATTGGTCTGGGTTGTAGAATGGAGAGTTCTAGAGACATGCCTCATTGATCTGTCTTCTAGAATGTTAACTATTATGCCATCACCACATGTAAGATAATCAACTGTACCTAAAGTATAAGCTGGCACAATGGGCACTGTTGCCACCCCCAGTGCTCGATTGTGGTGCCATCTGCATGTCCCCCCTGTGCTCTCGTGATTTCCCACATGTGACTCTGGCCTCCCCCAACAGTGCAGACGTTTGCCGTTTGGTTGGTTGGAGGCTGTAAGATGGCCAGGGGTGAGCAGTGTGTTGCAGCAGGCTGGCACCCAGTTCATTGTTTGTTATTAAATAATTGCTAATTAATTACAAAGCAGTAAATACGTGATATTTATTTACGCATGAAGGGTTTCCAATTTGCAAAATAAAGATTTACTAACGGCCGACCTCACACAGCTGACGTCGCTCTTCAACTTCCGGCATCCGAGCTCCTGCCAGCCTGTTGCCTCTGATTTACGCCTTATCGTCCTTGTAAAAATTTAATGCCCTGCCTTCGCAGTGCCTGCCCACGGATGTCTGAGTTTTACTGACTTGAGGCATAAAGCATGTTGGGTGAATTTATGATAATGAGCCCGCTGCATTGGACCATCATCACGTAAATCGTAACCTGAGGTAATGATCATGCCACACTGGCGCGGAGCGGCATTCCTTGTGAGATGGTCTTAACTCTTGAAGTGGTAGCCAGAATGAGGCTGCGGGTGGAGAGGACAGGAAAAGCCGCTTTGGGGCCGGGAAATGGAAAGTCGGCTGCTCGGGTCTCACAGAGCTAAAGCTGCTGGCACATCACACTACACCACCTCCAGTCTGAGGGGAAGTCACACTTGATGAGTCGCAAAGAAATACACATGAGATTTACAGTCACCATCCATCCATCCATACATTCATTTTCTAAACTCACTTTGTCCTGAGCAGGGTAGTGGGGCACTATATGATAGATAGAGAGACATATAGGATATGAAAGGCACTATATAACCGATAGATAGATAGATAGATAGATAGATAGATAGATAGATAGATAGATAGATAGATAGATAGATAGATAGATAGATAGATAGATAGATAGATAGGAAAGGCACTATATAACCGATAGATAGATAGATAGATAGATAGATAGATAGATAGATAGATAGATAGATAGATAGATAGATAGATAGATAGATAGATAGATAGATAGATAGATAGATAGATAAGGCACTATAAGAGACAGATGGATATAAAAGTATAATAGTATGATAGATAGATAAAAGGCACTATATGACAGACAGACAGACAGAAAGGATTTGAAAGGCACTATATAATAGATAGATCTTTATTTGTCCCTGGGGGTCATGTGAGAAAGTAAATACACCCCATGGAAGGGGCTGACTGTTCCAACTTATCTGAACACACAAACAGCAGACCTTCATCAGTGTCAACACATAAAGATGATACTTGAATTAAAACCCAAGGTTATTTTTTTTTTTTTTTACTTTTTTTGATTGTTGTATTCAACAAAAGTATCAATAGATGTACTGGTCTACTGGGAATATGCAAGTCCCCCCCTTGGTCTCAGAAGCTGGAATTGCCCCCTTTAGTAGAAGTGACCTCTTGTTTTCTCGTTTTCCATAACTGCCCACCAGTCTCTGACACAGACTCAGTAAAGGTTTGGTCCATTCCTTCAGCTGCAGGATGTTGGGGGATTCCTTGCATGTCCTGCCCATTTCAAATCCCACACCCACCCCCAAAACATTTCAACGGGATTCAAATAAGGGCTTTTCCTCAGCCCATCCATGACCCTCATTTTCTTTTTTCTGATCCATTCCTCAATGGGTTTGCTAGTGTGCTTTATATCATCATCATCAAGCTGAAAGGTCCATTTCCAGTTTACCTTTAACATTCCAACAGATGGTGTCACTTTCTCCTCAAGCCCACTATTGATGCGATTCAGAATTCACAGTTGACTCAATGAATGCAAGCTTCCCTGGCCCTGAGGTAGCAAGCAGCCCCAAAGCAGAGCGTTCCTGCCACCATCACACTTTACAGCTGGCATGAGGTTCTTCCCCTGAAATGCTCTCTTCAGCTTGTGTCAGACTGTTACTGCGGCCAGACATCTCCATCTTTGATTCATCAGTCTAGAGCACAGTGCCTGAGAAGGCCTAGATGTTCAATAGCAAGCTATGGTCTCGCTCTGATGTTCTTTTTGGACAGCAAAGGCCTTTTTTTCCTGGCCCACCTCACATGCAGGTCAAAAATCTGCGACTGTAGACGCCACCACTTTGACGCCCATTTTTGCAAGGGTTACCCTGCAGATTCACACCATGAAAATTTTGGAGTTCTTACAGACTTCCTTTAGTATCAAAGCTCTTGGGCTGAATTTGTTGGGCCGGCCCCTCCTGGACAACTCGGCGGTCGTTACAAATCGATGCCACTTGTTGATGAATTGCCTTTCAGTGAACGACGGATTTCAAATAATTTGTCGATCTTTTTAAATCCCTTGCCAGACTCCTAGGCATCCACAACCTTCTCTCTGAGGGTCTTTTGATTTTGGCACGATGACACCACACACGTCGATAGCAAAGAGCAGACCCTGGGTACCAGCCCTTTGAATAAGTCAGGGTCCACCTGTGTGCTCCCTAAGGAGGTCCTAATCATTGGATTCTAACTTGATGGATTTGAAGTGGTGGATCAATGTAGGGGTGGGCTTCCTTGGTCCATGTGTAGAAGGGTACAGCCCGGACACAGACAGGCAGACACGTTGCAGTCCATCACCACACGTTTATTTTACACAACAACTATTATATACAATGTCCTTACTGTGCACCTCACCAAATCCCCACAGTCCCCCAAAGTCCAGGCTTTCACCAGCCACTTTCTTCTTCCTTTACACAACACACACAGGGCTCCTCCTGCCGCCTCCTCAGACCTTGTCCACCTCCTCACCCGACTCCAGCCTTGATTGCAGGGCGGCGGCTCCTTAAATAGGCGGCTGATTGAGGGCCGCACCCGGCCACCTGCCACACATGGGACAAACCTGCATTTTTGTTCATGTGAGACTGAACACACCGCGGTCCATTTTAGGTGTCATTTGTTCCGAGTGGATCTCCTTCATCTTCATGAAACTCTAATGTTGGGGGGAAAAAAAAAGTCACCCATTCCCCTGGGGTGCACTTACTTTTTCACACGACCGTATAAAGCCGAGTGTGTGTGTTTGTCCAATATGAAGATTCACAACGTTGAACCTTTTGACCACCAAACACTGCACAGATTCTCCATTTGTAAAAGGGGGGGACACCACTGCTTATGTTTGTTGTCGCCCCAAGCCGAGGCAGCGCTGGGGACTCCTGTTAGGTTATAATAAGTGTGCCATGAGCTGGACTGGCATCCCAGCCAGGGTTGGTCCCTACTTTGTGCCCAGTGCATGCCCATCAAGTGAAACATGTGGCTCTGATAATGGATGAATGTAGAGACCCATTTTAAAGAGGGTGCCCTCCAGGTGGCGCTGTCTCTCGCGGTTTTTCAGCTTTTCCTTTCATTGTAATCCGCCGACTGGCAGCGTGCTGCTGGAAACGCTTACTGAGCTTTCCTTCATTTTTCTCTATAAAGCACTTTAGAGGACACACTAGTTTAGGTTTAGCAATTAACTTTCTATATTATGCACGAACGTGAGAGAAGAAAAAATATTTTGCAGACATAAAATGTCGAAATTAATTGCTGTCGGGTTACGCTGGTGCTTTCCTCTTTGCCTTCCAAAGAAAAATAACTTTTTTTTTTCCTTCGTTTGTTTTTTTTTCTGCTGACTGAACAATTTTAAAAGCAATTAGCGGGGTGCTGCGGCTTTTACATTTTTTTCAGGATGCCTTCAAAACAAGGAGAAATGAGAAATGATTAAAAAAGAGGAGCGTCGCAGACTGGAGCGCTTCGGCGGCCTCGCTCGACGATGAATGCGCGCAAAGGCGGCGCGGGGACAATGGAAGGGTACGGCGAGGTTTAGGCATTGTCACACCGGGAAACCCTAAGATGCCAGTTCAGGTGCCATTCCTGGCTCCTTGAAGGAGTCACTTCACTGCACTATAATGGGCATGTAAATATTTCCCAACGCAAAGGCGCTATATCAGGCTCCCCACAAGTCACACCACCTGCCAGCTTGTTAATCATAGACAGGAGCGGATTGGGTCTCAAAACCGGCCCGGGTATCCTTCAATGAGTGAGGTGACGAGGTCGACCCACCCGGCCCATTATTCATTGTCATTTTCTTAAAATCTGTGACGAGTACGCGGCTCGCAACTTGCTGTGAGCCTATGATATGAACTCTATCTAAACTATTGCCATCAGCACACAACTTAAAATTTGACGACATGCTTAGAAATCGAATTGAATGAAAAATAAAAATTGAGTAACACGGCTTACACGTTATTAGAGTACAAGTCAAATGTCAATGTCATGTCCAAGTGCCAGTACCCTAGTAGGCTAGTAGCTGCTCATTTACAATGGAATAAATGATAACCGAGGTTATAATGAAAACCTCACGTGACTGAAATGTTCATTAACTTAACGATAAACTGTAAATGTCCCGTCCTAATATGAAAAATTCCTATCCTGTGCTTTATACAGTAGCTTTATTTCATCATACTAATAATCGCAGCTGAAAACCACTAATTATCGCTCACGCCGACGACCAGAGAACGGTAAAATGCATAATACATAATTTAAACTAATTATTAGTACCGAAGAATTTCAATACTAGATATGAGATAAAATAAATTGCAATAATGTGTATGCTAACCGAAATGTATCGAAGCAGAAATCGGTAAAAAGGCAGTTTTGTGCAAATGTTTCGCTGCAACGTTGTTTACTGACAACTAAAAGAATGTGATGACGTAATACGATATATTATATAGGGCTATATAAATCGCAGTATCGGACAGATAATGTTTAGTAGTTTAGAAAATTGATTTTAATGTCAAACAGTAACCAATACATAAAGTGCATTTCATGAAATGACCGGCCAATGACCAAACCAGAGTCCGCGGCCCACCGAGCATTGCCCTGATCATAGAAATATGAAATCGTGTTTGCTGTGGCTGCCTTGTATTAGTTTTCACTTTGTAAAGGCGCTATATAAATCCATACCCACTCTGTGACCCTGAATGAATCACATTATTGGTAAGTTTTCAAATAAAAAAATTCTTATATAAAAAGGGCTTTGAATTAGTGCTCAGTATGTAAAGGCGCTATATAATGTCACACATCTGACAGTTCAGTCCCCACCACTGATTTGGTTACTGTGTGACAGTGAAGGAGTCACTTCATTGGCCGGTTTTGTAATGATACAAGTATAAAGCCATTTATCACAGTAGGGTGTCTTTCATTAGTCCGCCATTGTGAAAAGGCGCAATATAATGTCACACATCTGACAGTTCAGTCCCCACCACTGACTGACTTCACTTACAGTGTGACACTAAATGCGTCACTTCATCAACCAGTTTTGTAATCATACAAATATAAAACCATTTATAGCAGCAGAGTGTCTTTACTTAGTGTCCGCTAAGGAAAGGCACTACTGTATATAAAGTCACAGTTCTGCACCCCACCACTCACTCACTCACTCGGTGACTCTGGTAAGATTTCAAATAATAAAAACACATACGCACTTTGAAACAATAAGCGCCTTGAACTGGGACTCACTGTGAAAAGGCACTATATAAAGTCACACTGCTGGCAGTTCAGTCCCCACCGCCGACTCAATCACTATGTGACACTAAATGAGTCACTTCATATTCTAGTTTTGTATGGACACAAATGTAAAACAATTTATAATAATAAGTACCTTAAATTAGTTCCCACTGTGTAAAGGCGCTATATAAAGTCACATTTCTGACAATTTAGTCCCCACCCATTGACTTGCTTATTGTGTGACACCAAATGCGTCACTTCATCGGCCGGTTTTGTAATGATGGAAATTTGTTATAGTAGGGTGTCTTTAAATAGTGCTCACTGAGAAAAGGCACTATATAGAGTCACACTTTGACCATTCAGTCCCCACACACTGACTGACTCACTTACTGTGTGACATTGAATGAGTCACTACACATTCTAGTTTTGTAATAATACAAATATAAAACCATTTTTACAATAATGTGTCATTAATTAGTCCCCACTGCATAAAGGTGCTATATAAAGCCACACTGCTGGCAGTTCAGTCCCCACCACTGACTTGGTTACTGTGTGACACTGAATGTGTCACTTCATTGGCCAGTTTTGTAACAACACAAATATAAAACCATTTATTACAGTAGGGTGTCTTTCACTAGTGCCTACTGTAAAAAGGTGCTATATAGAGTCACACTTTTGACAGTTCAGTCCCCACCACTGACTGACTCACTTAATGTGTGACACTGAATGTGTCACTTCATCTGCCAGTTCTGTAAATGACACAAATATTAAACCATTTTTTACAATAATGTGTCTTTAATAAGTGTTCAACTAAGGAAAGGCACTATATAAAGTCACAGTTCAGTCCCCACCACTTACACTACTCGCTCACTCCATGGCACTGAATGAATGGCATAACTGGTAAGACTTATAATAATAAAACAGGTAAGCGCTTTGAAACAATAAGTGCCGTCAACTGAGGCTCACTGTGTAAAGGCACTATATAAAGTGACACTTCTGACAGTTCAGTGCCCACCAGTGATCTCGTTGTTCTGTGACTCTGAATGAGTCACTTCATCTTAGAAAACATTTTTTTAATAGGGTGTCTTTAAATTAGTGCTCATTAAGGAAAGGCACTATATAAATTCACATTTTGAAAGTTTTCACTGTGTGGCCCTGGATAAATTAATTAGGCAAATATTTCCATATTGCATTAATTGGAGAACTGATTTTATTATAATGAGAATGTAAAGTAACTGGAAACAGTGCTCATTACAGAAAGGCGCTATACAGAACCACAATATGGCCAGTTCAGTGTCGCCCATGAAGGACTCATTCCACCAATCAGCTTTTCTCTGGCAGAAATGCAGCAAAGTAAATGTTCATGAAATAGTGTGCACTGTAGAAAGGCGCTTTATAACACGACCCTCATTTGTTAGTGTTACTATTAGTCTGGTGCCTTTACCCAAGGCAGGCAAATTACAACGTTTGAGACACCATTGGTGACATTTCTTTGGTTTACCCATTTGCAGCACTGGCGGGTCATGTGACTTGCTCGTGGTCTCAGAGGGTCCGTAGTGGGATTTGAACCCACAGCCTCAAGGTTTGATGTCCAAAGCCCCAGCCACGACACCGCGCTGGCTACTTGCTCTGCAAGCGGCCCTGACCACGCTTTTTAAACAGGCAGTTCTTCACACTTATAATACCTCCATTTAAAAAAAAAAGAATGGAGACCCACTTTAATGAGCACTCGTAGTGCCTTGGGTGGGTGCTCACTTAGAATAAGGCGCTACATTGAACAACGTGTAGCTAGACTGGTTATGGTGCTGGACTGTAAACCACAAGGCTGCCAGTTCAGCCCAGCACAATGACCAATGTGTGACCCTGAGCGGGTCCCGTCACCTGCGAGGGCACACACAATGGGCACATGCAAGGCATTAAAGTGTGGTTTGTAAGTCACTTTGGGTTAAGGTCCCGGCTAAGGGAATATAATTAAAAGTGTCCTCTGACAACTTATTTGTATTCAGCACTGAGGAAACCCACCATTTAACCAATCAAATAAAACAAAAAAAAATCACTGCAATGGGTAAAAGAGAGGGGACACTTGTATAAACTTCAATTAAGTGCAACTTTATGTGAAGAAGAAAAAGAGCGCAAAAAAGTAACAGGAACTGCTGTGGAGGTACTGAGTGACTTGTAAATTCTAACAGGAGAAGAACTGCTGAGATTAAATAGGATGAAATCTAAGAAATCACCAGGACCACAAAGCATTTCTCCTCGAGTGCTTCAGGCAGTTATTGAGTACGTATATAAACCCATGGAACATCCACCCTGATAAAAGGACAAGTGCTTGTGTGTCCATCCAGTTGCTATGTCTCTACCATTCCAACAGATGGTGCATCACAGACATTTGTAGTAAAAAAAGGCATTGCCTTTGCCATTCCAACAGATGGCACATCACAAACATGAACATTGCTTAAACAAATCAAATACCAAATGGCATGTAATAGAGAACTATGCATTGTCTTTGCCATTCCATCAGATGGTGCATCACAAACATTAAAACTGTTTTTATGAATTCCATACCATATGGCATATAACAGACACATATGCATTGCCTTTGTCATTCCAACAGATGGCACATCACAAACATTTGTAGTAATGAAAGCATTGCCTTTGTCATTCCAATAGATGGCACATTACAAACATTAACATTGCTTTAACAAATCTAAAACCAAACAACATGTAACAGAGACCTATGCATTGCCTTTGCCATTCTAACAGATGGCACATCACAAACATTAACACTGCTTTTATGAATCGTATACCATATGGCATATAACAGACACATATGCATTGCTTTTGTCATTCCAACAGATGGTGCACCACATACATTTGTAGCCATGCATTTCATTACTACAAATGTTTGTGATGCGCCATCTGTTGGCATGACAAATGCAAAGCATTTTATTACAAAATACACTATACTAGATGGTGCACAGCAAATGTTAATGCTGATGTCTATATTGATTACTTAGATGATAACCCATCTTAGACAGGTAGCACTGCTAGTCCACATCAATTAAAGGATAAGTGACTGTTGACTGCCTGTGTGTTCATCTAGCTGCTACATATGTCTCCGTGATTCCAAAAGACGGTGCATCACAAACATTTCTAATAATAGTTCATTGCATTTGTCATTCCTACAGATGGCTCATCAAAAACATTAACGCTGCTTTTACATATTCCATATCAAACGGTATATAACAGAGACACATGCAATGAATTTGTCATTCCAACAGATGGCACATCACAAATTTTTTTGTAATAAAATTCATTGCATTTGTCATTCCTACAGAGGGCTCATCAAAAACATTAACACTGTTTTTACAAATTCCATACCAAATGGCATAGAACAGAGACAAATGCATTGCAATTGTCATTCCAACAGATGGCACATGACAAACATTTGTAGTAATAAAATGCATTGCATTTGTCATTCCAACAGATGGCCCATCACAAACATTTTTAGTAATAAAATGCATTTCATTTTTCATTCCTACAGAGGGCTAATAAAAACATTAACACTGCTTTAATGAGTCCCATACCAAATGGCATATAACAGAGACATATGCATTGCAATTGTCATTCCAACAGATGGCACATGACAAATATTTTTAATAATAAAATGCATTGCATTTGTCATTCCAACAGATGGCACATCACAAACCTTTTTATTAATAAAATGCATTTCATTTTTCATTCCAACAGATGGTGCATTACAAACATTAACGCTGCTTTAATGAGTCCCATACCAAATGGCATATAACAGACACATATGCATTGCATTTTTCATTCCAACAGATGGTGCATCACAAACATTTGTAGCAAAGCATTTTATTACTACAAATGTCTGTATGACAAATGCAATGCATATTTTATTACATTACAAAACACAATAGAGGGTGCACTGCAATCGGTAACGTGGAGGTCTACGTCGACTGCTTAGATTTCAACCCATCTTACACAGGTAGTACAGCTAGTATTACCAGAAAGTCACTGTGCACACACTTCTAATGGCTGGAGGCTGACCAATGTATAAAAAAGTGATTGGGCAGAACCAAGTAGCTAGAGGCCAGTAAGCATAACATGCATGACAAGTAAATCAAAAGAAGGAATTATGAAGGAAAAGCTTGAGCAGCTCACGTCTACAACAGGGGCGTTGGTGAACAGTCAGCATGGGTTCAGACAAGGACGGCTGTGTTTCATTAATATGCTGAAATTGTGTGAGGAACCAACAACAGCAAATGAAAAGAGAGGTGTACGTGACGTTCTTTATCTTGATTTTCAGAAGGCTTTTGATGAAGTGCCACAGGAAAGTGTAGTCATCAACCTAAATGAGGTGGGAACTTAGGAGGGAACAAAACTGGTTCAGATACTGGGAGCAAAGGGTTATGGTGTGTGGCCCTGCACTAGAATTAGGAGGTGTGAAAAGCGGTGGGCTCAGGTATCAGTGCTGAGGCTGCTGATGTGGAATCCATTGAATAATCACAGAGAGACTTTGGCGGCACACCAACTTGGGCAGATTTGTGGCACATTTAATGTCAGTAAATGTAAAGAATTACACGTAGGGAGTAAAAGTGTGAGGTTTGAATACACAATGGGATTTCTGAAAATCGAGAGCACACCTTATGAGAAGAATTTAGGAGTCGTAGTGAACTCAACGCTATCAAGTGCCAGACAGAAACCATTAAGAAGGCTAACAGATTGTCAGGTTATATAGCGCCTTGATGTGTGGAGTACAAGTCCAGGTAGGTTATGCTGAAGTTTATAACACACTGGTGAGGCCTCATCTGGAGTCCTGTGTGCAGTTTTGGCCTCCAGGCTACAAAAAGGACATAGCAGCACTAGAGAAGGCCCAGACCAGGACTAAGAGCACTGAACATGGGAAAGGTGCTATATAAATAAAATGTATTATTATTATTATTATTATAATAATTAAGAGGTACGAGCTATGAGGAGAGACTGAAGGAGCCGAGTCTTTTCAGTTTGGAGATTTAAAGGTGACAGGACTGAAGTTTTTAACGTTATGAAGTGAATGAGTCCAGTGGGTCAAGACTGTGACTTTAATGTGAGCTCATCAAGAACACAGGGACATGGCTGGAAACTTGTGAAGGGGAAATTTCACACAAACATTAGGGAGATTTTCTTTACACAAAGAGCCACAGACACGTGGAGTGAGTGGCCAAGTAGTGTGGTGGAGAGCAGGACTTCAGGGACCGTCATATCTCGACCCGATGTTATTTTGGACAAGTAGGACAGACGAGCTCGCTGGACCAGGTGGCCCATTCTTGTCACAGTGTTCTCTAATGTTCTCATGGCGCTTCACTTCTGAAAGTCTTTTCAACTTCCAAAGGTTTAGAGGACGCTACATAGCGGCACTGCTTGTGAATAACAGTCTAATAAAACACATGCAGGACAAGCTGAGCTTGTTAATGGGCACAGGCGTTTAAAGGCCGGGCATCGAGTTCACAAAGGCAGAAGAAAAAAAAAAAAAACAAGCACGACACGCCAACTCGTGCAACGTTTATGAGAGACCTTGGCGGAAAAGTTTAAGCTGTAAGGCTCAAGCTGCCAACTAGGATCGTCTGTTCACTTTCAGGATGCTACTGAAAAATATTTCAAATGGAGTGGCACTGTAATGCCATGCAATGGGGGCATCTGAGAGGCGCAATCTATTCTACCAAGGGCTTTGAAATGTTTGGAGTTCTGTGATGCTGTGCAACACGCTACAAAATATCAATTTGCCAGTAGGGTACCGTGCGGGTGATTAAGGCACACAACAACGTGGCAGAGCGGCTAGGGCACTGGGCTTTAAGCCACAAGGATAGCAGTGAAATCCTGGGTCAGTAACATCACCGACCCACCAAGTGTAAAAAAAAAATACACATACACAATGTCAACCAATGAAACCCAATCTTCAATAAAACATCTGCCATTTATTCAATAACATGATAAACATAAAATAAATGAAAAAAAATAAACATCAAATCAACGCCTCAGAAGGGCAACAACACTGCTTAATGAAATAAATGTGGACTGTGTGAACGGCACTCACGCCAGGCCTGGTGAAGGGCTTTGAGAGACTGGCGCGGGCACACATGAAACAGAACATTCCAGATCTCCTCCAGTTGGCACAATCAGTCCACAGAGGGTGCCACATCTCTTACATCTCAAACCACCCTGGCATGTTGGGATCATAAAAACTGTTACACTGGAGTCCTGTTTACACTCTACAGCTCCACATTGAGAACTCCTGTACCAGTGAGGCTGACCACCAAACCGCTCAGTGCCAACCTCTCGGACCACCTCTGCATAAGCAGTATCAGATTCTCCACGCTGAGCCTCAACATGGGCACTCTAAAGGCTGGGGTGCGGAGCCCCCCTTCTGTACGCCTGGTTCACCTTTAACTGTATAGCAAGAAACAGAAAGAGAGAGAATATGAAAGGCACTATATAATAGATAGACAGATAATGTGAAAGGCAATATATGATAGACAGATAATGAAAGACACTATATGATAGATAGATAGATAGATAGATAGATAGATAGATAGATAGATAGATAGATAGATAGATAGATAGATAGATAGATAGATAGATATGAAAGACACTATATAATAGATAGATAGATAGATAGATAGATAGATAGATAGATAGATAGATAGATAGATAGATAGATATGAAAGACACTATATAATAGATAGATAGATATGAAAGGCACTATATACAAGCTGAACAGATGCTATAGCTTGATAATCAGATATTCTGTATATAAGGCCTTTCTTTCCAGACAGCGTACACCTACAGCTACTGTATATACTAAAAGGCACAGACGTCGCTCTGTTTAATATGTTTAGACAGACAGACGGACTTTTAGGATTTCTGATAGGAAACTCATTTGCTCCGACATCATCAAGCAACATGGAGTCAGAATGCAAACTCTCTTGCAAGTCCCAAGCCCCGAACTGTACACACAGTATCGTGATGCTAATCTAACAGTATAAAGCCATATGGTCCTTATGCCAGCCTGCCTGTTCTCACTGGCTCGGACGCAGATGGGCACCGTGGGAGGAGGCCCTGCAGTCGAGTGGGGAGGCGCCACTAAACAGCCTCATTAGCGCCTCTCCGCACACCGCGCCAGATTAAGCTGACGATCACAAACACCACGTCACGGAGCGGACGGGCAGCATTAGTCATAACGGTGCTCTTGTTCTGTGCCTCTGTTTCCAGTGTGCCCGGGCTCAGTCTGTTATTCCCCAGCAGACCCCAAAGCACAGTTACAGTAACAGCACAAGATGTAATTTTATTTTTTTATTTTCCTTGTTATGTTTAAGTCGTGTCCCTCACAGTGAACTCACATTTGCAGTCTCCTTCTCCTTGTTCTTCTCTTCCCCCTGATACAAAGCCACCAAGTCACACCAAGGGATGACCCACCCACCCAAGTTTAACAGTTGCCACTGGGAAAGTCCATGACTTGGCCTGCAGTGGCCGCCTGTCCAGGTTGGACTCCTGCCCTGCACGTGAGGCCATCTGGTTTGTCTCCAGCCCCCCATGACCATGAATTGGATTAAGCAGGTTCACAAACAGAAGTGTTTTATAGCGCCTTTGACTATGGCATTTTTTTTACCTCAATACTATGTCACTGCGCCCTGCTAATTAAAGCCAATCAATACTGCCATATCTTTTATACTGCCATTGGCGATGTCATTTGCACGAACACAAAATCCTTTTTCTTCTTGATGTCATATAGTACCCGTCGAGTGATCATTCCTTACGCTACACCTCTCATTTGTTCTTTAACAGGACTTTCCGGGCCGTGTCGACTGGCTTGACCACTGGCCATAAGGTAGCAGTTAGGGCCTGTCTCCTAAATCTGGGACTGCGTTTATAGCCCCCCACCCCCCTCCCCCTTTACTTAATTTGGTCAGTTTAGTAACCTTCACGGGGTGGGGTGGGGGCTATTTATACAACATGTCAGACCTCACACATGGAATGTTCTCCTCCAATTGAGAGAAGCTGTGAGGGAAAGACAACTGTGGCTAACCGCAGAGATCAGCCGAGACCCTGGGTGTTTGGGTGGGGGGGGGGCGGGAGTGGGGTTTCAAGGGTGGGGTTTAAGTCATGCAGTTTGACATTTCTTCATTTTCAGTGCCACTGCAAGGGATGAGGCACATGAACGGAAAATTTACCCAGGATGTTATTTTTTGTGAAGTCTGCAGAATGAGGCGTTTTTGGACACTTGTGAAGAATCCTTCTTTTGGCTCAAGTGAGTTCATTCCGGAGGCTTCTGCTAACTGTTTGTGTTAGGCGGTGCGGCCCGGCCAGCTGTTCACTTCTGAGAAGTATGCCTGAGCAGGTGAAACAGCCCCCCCCCCCCCCAGTTTATATGATAGATAGATAGATAGATAGATAGATAGATAGATAGATAGATAGATAGATAGATAGATAGATAGATAGATAGATAGATATGAAAGGCACTATATGAGAGATAGATAGATAGATAGATAGATAGATAGATAGATAGATAGATAGATAGATAGATAGATAGATAGATAGATAGATAGATAGATAGATAGATATGAAAGGCACTATATGAGAGATAGATAGATAGATAGATAGATAGATAGATAGATAGATAGATAGATAGATAGATAGATAGATAGATAGATAGATAGATAGATATGAAAGGCACTATATGAGAGATAGATAGATAGATAGATAGATAGATAGATAGATAGATAGATAGATAGATAGATAGATAGATGAAAGGCACTATATGACAGACAGACAGACAGACATGAAAGGCGCTATATAACAGGGATGAATAGGTACGCACAGACGTACATGAGGACTCTCCTCTCTATGATTCAGTTAGATTCATTTAGCCATTTCTACGCTGTTTCTTACGTAAGACCCCCACATTCACTGCTGCTCCGTCCCCTGTTCATAACGCTGCCCTGCACTATTGAGACTAACAGGCGTGCCGCTCCCACACAGTGCAGGCATAGGCAGGCTAATAAATTAGAAGAGAAAGAGTCAACGGCAGACGCCTGACCAAATGGCGGGTCTAGGACCCCTGTAACAGCAGCTCTTAGATGTTTCAAGGGAGTCACCTGAGGTTAACAGCATCTCCTTCACCAAAGGCTGCAGTGATGATGTGACAGGAAGATCAACAAGAGAGAGACAGAGAGCAGGATGAACAGTAGTCACTGGCACTCAGGACCAGACAACACAAAAAAAACAATGGGCATATTGTGACGAGAATGTGCCACCTGAGTGCTGGGCTACAACAGAAAGAATTCTGAATTTGAGGGCATTTCTGCAGCATCAGCTTGCCGCTCTATTTGAGGTAACAGCAAATCATGAGAGTTTTTTTTTTCCTTCTTCTAAGCATTTTCACTTTTGCTTGCTCCAAAACTGAGACAAAAACACAGTCAGTATATCATAATACCAACAGTGAAACATCATTTTGGAAATACACACATTTTCATTTTTAATAACTCCAACCTTAATAACAAGATGTGTGTCTGTCTGTGCGTCCATTTGCTATGTCTTGGTTATTCCATCACAGACATTAGCACTGCTTTTACAAATCCCATACCAAATGGCACAAAACAGAGACATCTGCAGTGCATGGTGCACTGCACACCTTAACGCTGAGGTCTGCGGTTGATTACTTCGATTTCAAGCCGTCTTAGATGGGTAGCACAGCCAGTAATTCTAATAATCTATTAACAACAAACTGCATGAAGAATGCACCTCAAACTGAGACCCAAGTACTGGGAACTGGTAATGCTGCTCACTTTGCCACCATGCCATCTCTTTTAAATCAATGGGTCAGTTGTTTTTTTATACAGTGCCTTTAAACATGTACAGGCAGAGCTTTACCACAAGAGTGGAATGTAGAACATCTTTCATGACAGGTGCCACATTGCAGTCTTCCTTTTCTTTTTAAATCACATGCAGTAGAAAGCCAAATGTTTTATTGTACACTGGCTGTGCTAATCATCTAAAACGGGTTGAAGTGTTAAGTAGTCAAAGTGGATCTAGGTGTTAATATTTGCAGTGCACCATTTGTTGGAATGCATTTTGAAATGCATGTGGTATTAAAATGCATTTCAGTTTTCATAGTGCATCACAAAGACATGCAGGTTAGGTGCATTGACGATTCTAAATTGTCCCTGGTGTGTGCTTGGTGTGTGGGTGTGTGTGTGTGTGTACCCTGTGGTGGGCTTGTACCCTGCCCGGGGTTTGTTTCGCCCTGTGTTGCCTAGGATTGGCTCCAGCAGACCCACATGACCCTGTAGTTAGGATATAGCGGGTTGGATAATGGATGGATCACAAATATTTGTAGTAATAAAATGCGCTATTACAAATGCTTACAATGCACCCTCTGTTAGAATGACAAATGCAGTGCATAATTCTCTGCTATACGGCATTTGGTATGGGATTTGTATAAGTAGTGGTAATGTCGGAGATGTTAGACTAACAAATGCAATGCATTTTATTACAACTATTGTTTGTGATGCACCATCTGCTGGAATGGCAGAGACACGGCAGGCACACAGACACACAGATACACACACACACACACACATCCTTTTATTAAAGTGGGTATTGCTTTTCATTGAGAAAAACTTAATATACAAATACAGCAATTGTGTCAGAGAGACTAAAGAGTCCACCTTACAAATCGAGCAAATCCATATTTGTCTGAACTTTAACAAAAAACATCAGAACATTATTTCTCCTTTACGGTTCACCAACCATAGACTAACATTAAAAGCTCTCTTGTCCTTTTTCTTATATAGCGCCTTTCAGGATGACCACCATTCCACATTTTTATTTTCACTATGAACACTGGCCATGAGTTCACGTTATACTCTGAATGTATTCATTCGTCATTCCATGGGGTCTCATTAAAAGCTCCCTTGCCTTTATCTTATATAGCGCCTTTCAGTAAACCCCCCCCCCCCCCACAGCGCTTCCAATTTCTGGAGAGCACAACTCCTTTCTTGACTTTCAATGCCGCCTTGCATGATAAACAACAACCCCCCCCCCAGCCATTTTCCAAGATGCTGATGTAAGTTGGGGTCTGCGTTGCGTTTGCATGCCCCCCCCCCAAATTCCCCCTCCCCCCCCCAGCATTTCTCTATGAGCACTCCGGCTTTAAACATCCCTGGAATTCACAGATTAGCTTAACTGGAGACTGGCAAGGAGTGGGCGAGTGTGTGACGGTGTGCCCAGGCGGGTATGGTTTCATCTTTGTGCCCCAATGCCTAATAATAAAAAACAGACCTTTGTATTTTATAGCCCACCCCTTCCTTCTTGATAGCGCCTTTAAAGTGTCATATTATTTTACAGCACCAAAGGAATTCTCACAAGCTCTGCCTCCAAACAGTAAGAAGGAGATGACCTGATCTGTGCCACAAAGTAGGCACTGGGATTATGGACCGCTGTGTGAAGCCCCCCATAACATGTGTCTTTAAAACTGAATATACATTAACAACCTCTGTCTCCTTTTTTTATTCAGTAACACCGTTGATGACCCCTTCCCCAATGTCCAGAGGTGGATGTTTATGCCATGTTTGCACAGATGGTGCCAGCGGTGGGATTGCCACACTGCCAAGCCAGATGTCCCCCTAGAGACATTTTTCCCAGCGGCACGTTGATCTTGGGACAGATTTAGATTTTTATCTTTCCTCATCCGGTTGCGACTTTGCTGTCTGGAATGAATCAAGTGGGCAACTTTGCTGTTTTGTCAAATCGTCCACTTGCAAGATAGTTGCTGAAATTTTGGAATGTGAACCTCGCAGTGCGCACTGATAAGGCTTATCCCCCTTTGTTTACCGCACCTTCTGAAATGTCCTGCATCTCCTTAAAAGCACTGGGGGGGTCACTGAGGCCTCTTGACCTAACATTCTTGGCTGTTAACTGAAGGGTGAGGGTACTGCAGGGTGATGGCTGCCTTGTTAAACACACCAGAGCCTATCAGTGGCAAGATTTGCTCAGACAGACCACCAAGGTAAAGTCTGAAACACAACAGCATGGCACCAAAGTCGCAGACGTAACACCCATGAGAACATCAAAAAAAAATAAATTATGTGTATTGGATTAAGTTTTATGTGGACTTCACCCCCATCCCCTAACCCCCCAATCCCACTTCTACTGAATTGATTTTGAATAAAAAATACCATCAAATGGAGGTCTCGAGTTCAAACATCCAAAAAGGGGGTATATGAGTGTGTCCCCCTCACTGGCTCCTGGTAAAAACACACAGGAGGTTCAGATCCTTGAGGTTTGCCTACACAGCAGCCATGGATCAGTGCCCACTGTTTATAAAGGACTCGCCCACGTTGGACGTTTTCACATTTTCTTGATACACGACACAGAATCCCAGTAGACAGAAGAAGATGTGAAAAAACATCTCTGTAAAGTGGTCTAAAGTGGCCCGAACTACAAAGAGGACTATTTCATTTATGTTAGGTAGAATGCCCAGAGGGGACTGGGTGGTCTCGTGGCCTGGAACCCCTACAGATTTTATTTTTTTTCTCCAGCCTTCTGGAGTTTTTTTTTGTTTTTTCTGTCCACCCTGGCCATCGGACCTTACTCCTTTCTATGTTAACTAATGTTGTCTTATTTTAATTTCTTATTTTGTCTTTTATTTTTCTTCTCTTCATTATGTAAAGCACTTTGAGCTACTTTTTGTATGAAAATGTGCTATATAAATAAATGTTGTTGTTGTAATGAAATTAAAAATCTCCCACCCATATTGGAAATAATGCCACTGCTCACGAGGTCCCACACACTCTTTCTTGCCCACTCAGGTCTGGAAGCGAATGGCGGCTGGTGATACCAACTCTGTGTGGCATCAAATCTCAATGCAGACACTAGCTGGTGGGAAGGAGATGCCCACCTCCATCCAAACCACGGACACCCTCACAGTGACTAAGAAGACCCTCTTGTTCTGTGAACATTGGCCTAACTGATGATGGCTTTGGCAGGTTCTTGTAATTAAGAGGACTTGGAGTGAGCTTAGGGTAGACCACCTGCACCCTGGACTAGATGAGACCAATTGTGGTAGACCACCTGCACCCTGGACTAGATGAGACCTCTTGGGGTAGACCACCTGCACCCTGGACTAGATGAGACCTCTTGGAGTAGACCACCTGCACCCTGGACTAGATGAGTCCTCTTGTGGTGGACCACCTGCACCCTGGCCTAGATGAGTCCTCTTGGGGTAGACCACCTGCACCCTGGCCTAGATGAGTCCTCTTGGGGTAGACCACCTGCACCCTGGCCTAGATGAGTCCTCTTGGGGTAGACCACCTGCACCCTGGACAAGATGAGACCTCTTGGGGTAGACCACTTGCACCCTGGCCTAGATGAGTCCTCCTCTTGGGGTAGACCACCTGCACCCTGGACTAGATGAGTCCTCTTGGGGTAGACCACCTGCACCCTGGCCTAGATGAGTCCTCTTGGGGTAGACCACCTGCACCCTGGACAAGATGAGTCCTCTTGGGGTAGACCACCTGCACCCTGGACAAGATGAGTCCTCTTGGGGTAGACCACCTTCACCCTGGACTAGATGAGTCCTCTTGGGGTAGACCACCTGCACCCTGGACTAGAGGGTTCCTCTTGTGGTATGGGGATAATTGGATGGATATTTCAAGAGTCAAGCGCAAGACAATGATTATATTTTTATATTATGTACATTAAAGAATCATCAACAACAAATCAAATCAATATAATAATATGTGGAACAATTATTATAACAGTAAAGTTGAATAAATCGGACTCTGCAGCTGGCAAACAATTCAGGTAAATTACCACTTTCAGTAAGCAGAAGTGGGTCAAAAGTTGCAAGAGGCTTTAGTGATGTGTGTGATGTAATACTTGGACACAAAATTTAATTTACGTAAAGCAAAAACGTTCTCAAATATGCATGTATTACCATCTGAACGTCAAACAGAAAATTGTGATTATCTCAAAAAACCGGTGGGAACAAAACATCCTCCGTGAGCAACTTCTCCCAACCATCGAAGAATAGTTTGGTGACCAACAATGAACAATCCAGCATGATGGCGCACCGGGCCAGAAGGCAACAGTGAGAACTAAGTGGCTCGGGGAACAAAACATCAACATTTTGGGTGCATGGCCAGGAAACTCCCCAGACCTTCATAATCCCATTGAGAACTTGTGGTCAATCCTCAAGTGGCGGGTGGACAAACAAAAAAAAACCCAAATTCTGACAAACTCCAAGCATTGATTATGCAAGAATGGGCTGCCATCAGTCAGGATTTGGCTCAGAAGTTGATTGCCAGCATGCCAGGGCGAATTGCAGAGGTCTTGAAAAAGAAAGAAGGGCCAACACTGCAAATATGGACTCTTTGCATAAACTTCATGTCATTGTCAATAAAAGCCTTTGAAACTTATGAAACGCTTGTAATTCTACTTCAGTGTACCAGAGAAACATCTGACATAAAGATCTAAAAACACCGAAGCAGCAAACTTTGTGAAAACCAACACTTGGGTCATTCTCAGAACTTTTGGCCACTCTTTATTTTATCCAAGTCTCTTTGGATAAAAAGCATCAGGTAAGTCAATAAATGTAAATGTAGTGTAACAGACAACATGGGTTTGCTGTCCTCCCAACCAGGAGTTCTTTTTGGTGGAAGGATGTGGGTGGACGGGTACTCCGGCCAGGTTGGTCAGTGGTATCTTCCTGGTCTGAAAGGCCATTACAACGGATGGAGAGGAGGAGAGGTGCCTCCCCAGTCCACTATGTGGCAACATCCCTCTTGTGTGCATCCCATTTCGACACCCGAAAGGTGGCATGGGAGTTGTAGTTTTTTGGTGGGCAGCCCTGTTGGGGGCTCTTGGAAGCCACTAGGGGGAGCTGCTATCATAATAATAATACTTTTATTTCTATAGCACCTTTCCCATGCTCAAGGCACTTCACAAAGTCTTCACAGCTGCTCCGCTTCACCCATGGAGTCAGAGTCCGGAGAGCAGTGGGACGAAGCTCACATGGGAGGAGCGGAGAAGGGGAGAGACGTATCGCTGGAACTGTGGAATATATTAAAGTATTGGTGGCATTAAATATCTTTATTGGAATCTGCTGCAATGCCCCGCACCACAGTGGTTCACAACACCCACTGTGGAAAATCATCATTTAGGATATTCACCCCAGGTTTGAGTGGTCCCTTCAGTATTTCAGACAACCGAGTGTGGAAAGAACTGCTGAAAGAGTAAAACACGCAAGACACCAAGATGATGGCAATGCCCCCCGAGGTGATATACTGAGGTGACACCGGTGAAACCACCAGAGCTCCCCCAGGCTAAGAAATCAAACTTGAAGTCTAATTTCTCAACGGTCAGGCACTCGCTGTGCCAACTGTCAAAATGACATCCAAAGATCCGGGTTTAATCGTCTGTGATCAGATGTCCTGTCGGCTTGGCACCTCCTGGCACCGCGTTGCTCAATTCTCGCAGGCCTTTTTTGCACTTCTGTATTTGTTTAAAAGCACTCCTAATGAACAGATTGTGTTTACCCCACTCACTACCGCTGCCACCCGCATTAAGGTTTCCCTTTTTAATTTTTTAATGTTGCTCTTAATATAAAATATAGGGCTTTCAAAGTCACTAGAGAATTAAAAATAAAAAGAACACGTCTGCTGGGTTCAGCACAAAACAGCAGTGACAACCACCCATGGAGATGCTGGGCATGAGAAAAATCTGCGACTGACTCCAAGATATTTAATGAGGTGTATTTTTCATGAGCAAGCATCACGCCGGGCCTCTCAGACAGCCGGAGGCACGCTAACTGCAGGACCGAGCATCAAAAACGACATTAAAGCCAGGGATGGGCTGGCAGCCTGCCCGCGGAGGGCCGCTTCCCGCCTTGTACCTGATGTTAACAATGTCACGAACGTGCGTCAGGGGATCACCTCTAAGGTATGTGAAAGACCACTCCAGGGCAAGAGAGGGGGCACAGTCACTAACTATGCCTTCCTTTCCCTGTGGGGCGGAGTGGCGGCTCGGAGGCTAGGGATCTGCACTGGCAATCAGAAGTCAATCTGCATCCAGCCCTGCATGTAGGCCCTCCAACCTGCAGAGAAAAACTTGGGAGATTGGTGGCAGAATTGGCACTCCAGCCACCATAAAAAACCTCCCACTGGTCCATTCCATCTGAACTGGTGTGGTGCTGAGGTGTCGGCTTGCACTTGGGTCCTAATCTTGGATCCTTTGTCATGTGGTGGGTGCGGCAATGCGCTGCATCATTGCGTAGCTCCGAATCTCTCTCTTGCCCTCCACAGCGCCAAGACGACGCCCAGTGAGGGCAACTGACCCCGTCCCTCCCAGTCCAACAGCTATCGTGTCTAGGTGCCCACGAAGGAGACTCAAAGCTAGAACTGCTGCCAAAGGGGCTTCTACAAAAGTACTGAATATTAAGGGTCAGAATACTTACTTAAATGAGAGATTTCAGTTTTTGATTTTTAATAAATTCGTAAACCTTTCTGAAATCATTTTCACTTTATTATGAGCGCAGATTGAAGGGCAAAAATGACAAATCTATCCATAAAAAAACAAGTCTACAACACAATCAAGTGTACAGAAAGTGAAGTGGCACACAATACATTCGGAATTCACTCTGCATACCCGTAAAGGCCAGCGGTGGAGGTGCAGTTAGTGCTGCCGCCTCATGGATCCGGGGCCTTGGGTTCAAGCATTACGCCGACTGCTGAAAATTTCGCCAAGTCTGAAAATAGCATTTTTGGAATTATGTGTGTAAAAAAAAAAAAAAATAACTTAAGTATGCTTTCACTTTGGTCAACCAAATTTTCCATACGAGTATTAGATATTAGATTAGTGTCCTTCAACTTCTACAATAAGATGCTGCAGATGTTCTATCAGACAGTTGTGGCGAGCGCCCTCTTCTACATGGTGGTGTGCTGGGGAGGAGGCATAAAGAAGAGGGACGCCTCACGCCTGGACAAACTGGTGAGGAAGGCAGGCTCTATTGTAGGCACGGAGCTGGACAGTTTGACATCTGTGGCAGAGCGACGGGCGCTGAGCAGGCTCCTATCAATTATGGAGAATCCACTGCATCCACTGAACAGGATCATCTCCAGACAGAGGAGCAGCTTCAGCGACAGACTGTTGTCACCGTCCTGCTCCACTGACAGACTGAGGAGATCGTTCCTCCCCCACATTATGCAACTCTTCAATTCCACCCGGGGGGGTAAACGTTAACATTATATAAAGTTATTGTCTGTTATACCTGCCTTGCACTCTCCACCTTGCATTTTTTAACTTGCACTGCATTTTTGTCACTCTTTAATTAATATTGTTTTTTATCAATATGCTGCTGCTGGAGTATGTGAATTTCCCCTTGGTGATTAATAAAGTATCTATCTGTCTATCTATTATATAGTGACTTTTATATTTATCTCTCTGTCTGTCTACAGTATCTATCTATCTATTTTATAGTGCCTTTCATATCTATCTATCTATTTCCGCTAACCAGAAGTGGTACTTTTTATTCATGCAGCTGAAGAGTCCGATTTATTCAACTTTACTTTTATAATTATTGTTCAATATATTATTAATTTGATTTGCTGTTAATGGTTCTTTAATGAACATAATATAAAAATATAATCCTTGTCTTGCGGTTTACTCCCCAAATATCCATCCCCATATCTGAGTATACAAGAAAGTTGAGGGGAGACCACTCCCGATTTTTATTTCTTTTTAAGGTGTAATTTATATTGTGTTTTACACATGTATTTTTCAGTTTCATTTCCGAAGTGCCTGGATTACTGTAATAAAAACTTTGTTTTGCAGTCTCTGTCCTTCAAATATTGTTCTTTTGAGAAGCTATCCCTTGGTTTAATAATTACTATTACAGCTTTCCTGCACCAATTAAAATGCTATGTAATAACCATCTGAAAAGCCACCAGGAAATCATTTTTGCCAGACTACTCCATGCATTTGATGCTAATGGTGCTCTGCGGCCTCTCCTGGTGCTACAAAGGGCGAGTGATAGTACCGCCATGCAACCTCAAGTCTTCTAGAACTTTCCATCATACTTTAACACTGAATTCCTTTACAGTGTATAGAGCACCCTGACTTTTCTCCAGCTTCCTCGCCACCTGGAGTTTTTGTCTTCCTCTCCCCTTGGCGTCTTGCCATAAATTGAACTTTAGCCATTAGAGGCCTATTAACAGCAGATTCTTTCATTTAATCTCTTTAATTTTTCTTCAGATCCTTGTAACGCAGTGTGGCGTAGCCGTTATAAAAGGCTTTGGACTTCAAACCTTGAAGCTGTGAGTTCAAATCGCACTACTGACACCATGTGACCCTGAGCAAGTCACTTCACCTGCCTGTATTTCACTTGGAAGAACAAAAGAAATGCAGTAAATTCTATCTTAAATGTTAGATAAAGGCATCGGACAAATAATAAGTAATGATATAATAAAATATGACATATACACGAATGTAGTTGTTCCAATAAACCAATCAAACACTGAACAGACACCCTGCCACCATCGGTTCAACAGCTACATGCTGAGCCACTTTGCTCTAGAGACGAGCTTTAAAGGTCTCACTTCAGACAGTCACATGGCTGCATCAGTCCTCTGCAGACACCATAAGCCACTCCATGCGTCTGTTCATATGGTCCAGATTCAGCTTTGACTGTTAGCTGGTGTATCCCTCATCATAATGTATGCACATGAGAAGGTTCTTCAAACATTATCACACTGCAGGATTAACAGAAAGCTTAACTTGTCTTAAGAAATCTTGAGTAAAGGCACCTGGTCTGTGAATAAACACTGATAAAGTACAGATATCTGCAAAATAAACAGGAACACCGCCTAACGGCTCGCCTGACGCTGGCTGGGCTCCAGCCGTTCTTGGGAAGTCGGCTGCTGTCCCTCTGAGCTCGGCACGGTCTGGGAGGACAGTGAGGCCCTCACAAACACTTCCAGGCTTTCTAACACCACCCCCATCCATCCATCCATCCATTTTCTAACCTGCTGAATCCGAACACAGGGTCACGGGGGTCTGCTGGAGCCAATCCCATCCAACACAGGGCACAAGGCAGGAAACAATCCTGGGCAGGGTGCCAACCCACCGCAGGACACACACAAACACACCCACACACCAAGCACACACTAGGGCCAATTTAGAATCGCCAATCCACCAAACCTGCATGTCTTTGGACCCCCCTGATTATTAAAAGATAACCCAACATAACTGTACTCAGGGAAGGCCTCTCAGCTCCAGTGTCCAGGCTTCAAACCCCAGACTTGTCACTCTCTGTGTGGAGTCTGCAGGTCAGCTAAGTTAATGACTCGAGATGGGCAGGCTTGAAAATGCATGGAAGGATGGATGGATAGTTGATGATCTGCCTTGCTGCTAGTGGGATGTTTGTTCACCATCTATCAATGTCAGAGTGCCTTTCCAATCAATGCTTATTTGATATAGAAACTTCCAATCTATAAGTTATATGGTGCCTTTCCTACATACCTATCTATTGTGTAGTGCCTTCCCTATCTAACTGTCTTTCAACTTATCCATCTATCGTTATTTTATATAGGGTCTCTACTACCTGTCCAACATATAGTGCCTTTCCCATTAATCTATTACTAAACGTCACATATAGTACATTTCCTATACAGTATATCAACTGCCTAGTGCTTCCCTATATATTTATGAATAATGTATATGGTACATTTCCTACCTATACCTCTGTCTATCCATCCTTATTTTATAGAGTGTCTTTTATACCCAGATGTCTATTAATCCATCCACCACTTCTTATTTTATCCTGACTTTTTTCTGTTTATCTATGAATATTGTACAGTATTATAGTGCCTATTCTATCTATCCTATAGTGTCTTTCCTATTGATATGTCTTTTATATAGTGCACTTAATCTATATCTATCTGTTGTACAGTAAGTTTCCTATCTAGCTATCTGATCACTTATCCACCTACTCTTTTTATATAGTGCCTTCCCCATTTATCCAAAATATTTTATGTACATCTTTCCTATATTGTATAGTGTTTTCCTAGCTACTCTATGAATACTATATACCTGTGTACTGTGTGCCTTTCCCATCTACAGACAGACAGATAGACATAGGTAGGCAGATGTGAAGGGCACTACATGACGGATAGATAGATGTGAAAGATACTATACAACAGACAGACCAGATAAAAAGGCACTATATGATAGATAGATAGATAGATAGATAGATAGATAGATAGATAGATAGATAGATAGATAGATAGATAGATAGATAGATAGATAGATAGATAGATAGATAGATAGATAGATAGATAGATAGATAGGAGGTATTATATACAATAAACAGTAGGAATGGCACTGTCTGTCTGTCATTTATATAGTGCCCTTATCTATCAGATAGATAGACAGATGGCACTATATAAATGACAGACAGACAGCTAGATATACAATAATCATAAACAGTAGGAGTTGCACTATGATTCCTTTGCTATCTGTCTATCTTTATTTTAGATAGTACCTAGTTGTTTATACCTCACCCATCATTTTCCTAACACGCCTACCCAGGGCATGGTCACGGGGCAGCTGGAGGTCACCCTAGCAGATGCAAGGCAGGAACAGCAGTTGGACAGGACACCAGTCCACCTATCCATATATACTTATTTTAAACAGAGCAGTTCCCATCTATTTGTCTATGAATATTGTATATAGTTTTTTTCCTATCCATCTATAGTACAGTACCTTTCCTATCAATACATGTTTTATTAGTGTACTTCCTCTCTATCTATCTATTATATAGTGCCTTTCCCATCTATCTATGAATATTGTAAAACACGTTGCCCTTTCTCTTGATCTCTTCTATAGTGCCCTTCCTAGTTATATATTTTAAGTAGTCTTTTCCATCCATCCTTTAATGTAGGGTCTTTCCTATCTCACTATTCACAGTATAAACATTTCCATACTGTTTATCCATCCATCCATTTTCCAACCCGCTGAATCCGAACACAGGGTCACGGGGGTCTGCTGGAGCCAATCCCAGCCAACACAGGGCACAAGGCAGGAACCAATCCCGGGCAGGGTGCCAACCCATCGCAGAACACACACAAACACACCCACACACCAATAACACACTAGGGCCAATTCAGAATCGCCAATCCACCTAACCTGCATGTCTTTGGACTGTGGGAGGAAACCGGAGCGCCTGGAGGAAACCCACGCAGACACGAGGAGAACATGCAAACTCCACGCAGGTCTCCTTACTGCAAGGCAGCAGCGCTACCACTGCGCCACCATGCCGCCCTCATACTGTTTATCCTTATTTTATATACTGCCTTTCTTCTCTATCTAGGACTACTGTATTGTTCATAACTCCTTTCCTACCCATCTATCTAGCCATCATACAGTGTCACCATAGTCTGCTATCAGAAAACATTAAATGTCAATATAAAGTGACAAAACACTGCAATGGGCCACTATGTGCTATCAGAAAAGGTGGGATGAAAGCCACATAGCAGGGTGCTTCTATTGCCGAGATGTAAATTTTTGTTCCTGAATAAACAGCATAAAGTTTGCCAGATCAAATCAGATTATTTTAAATTTCTCCAGTCAATTCCAAACATTGGGCCTTAGAAAAAGTGGACCAACATTATGACATGACAAAAAACGAGCATCCGAAGAAGGTGGAACATCACAAGGTAAGGCAGGCACTGGGCTACCACATGTCACTAGAAATCACAAAAAACACCTAAATGAAGTCACATAACAGGACAGTGGGCCACCATGTGTCACTTGGGTAAGGGGAACAGCCATATATGGTCACGCAACTGCATGTCATCAAAAAAGGCGGACTGCTGATATGAAGTCACACTAACGGGATGTTGGCTTCGGGTGCCACTACTGCTGGTACCAAATAAACGACTTTAAGCTCAATCGCATCAATTTGAAACAATCCATCAAGTCAAAACATTCAGTATTTATATCACAGTTTACCACAAAATGAAAAAAATAACAATATCTAGCGTCAGAAAATAAGAGCCTAGTGACGATCGATAGAAGACACGGCAAGTGAGAGCATCTCTGATGGCATTAGCCGGCATTCGCACTTGATTGATTCCTGTTTAGAGGATTCATTTACAGCTCTGCTCTTCCGGTTACATGATCTGCTCCACTCTGCCACCTCTCCAATCTGTTTCTTTCATCTCACTTTACTATCTGGCTTGGCACAAATCCCAGACAGCTTTATCCTGCTACATTTTATTTATTTATTTTTTATTTATTGCATTAAACTTACATAATGTCTAATACCTACAACTGCATATACTTCATTACCTTGGCTGTTTTACTTTTTATATTTACTGCTGCATAGCACCCAAAAATATCCATCCATTATCCATAGCTGCTTGTCCAGTTGAGGGACAGGAGGAGCAGGGAAGATGATAGATAGATAGATAGATAGATAGATAGATAGATAGATAGATAGATAGATAGATAGATAGATAGATAGATAGATAGATAGATAGATAGATAGATAGATAGATAGATAGATAGATAGATAGATAGATATGAAAGGCACTATATAATTAATAGATAGACAGATAGATACTTTATTAATCCCAAGGGGAAATTCACATACTCCAGCAGCAGCATACTGATAAAAAACAATATTAAAGAATGATAAAAGTAACAGTAACTTTGTATAATGTTAACGTTTACCCCCCCCCCCCCCCCCCCTCGGTGGAATTGAAGAGTCGCATAATGTGGGGGAGGAATGATCTCCTCAGTCTGTCAGTGGAGCAGGACGGTGACAGCAGTCTGTCACTGAAGCTGCTCCTCTGTCTGGAGATGATACTGTTCAGTGGATGCAGTGGATTCTCCATGACTGACAGGAGCCTGCTGAGCGCCGTGCCTACAATAGAATCCCACTGGACATCAGCCTGGACATCACAGGACACTCATGGGGACAATTTGGTGACTTCAACCCATCAAACCTGCAGGGACATGAAAGGACAAGCAGAACACCCAAAAAGGAGTATTTAGGGAATTGTTACAACCAGGGGGGTCTTCCCTGGCTTACGTTTATTTTCCTTTTCTAGGACTAGTATTTGTTTTCTGATCTTTATTGCATTTATGTTGCTATTTTTCTGTTTATTCATTTACTGCTTACAAATTGAGTTCACCTTTGTTCCTTGTGTTTCAGAGGTTGGAACTCCCAAGAGGCGGGGCCACTGTGACATCACTGCTGAAGGACCACCCCGAGCCTAAATATTATGAGACCAAGGAGTGAATCCTTCAGTGATTCATTAAAATTTGGAAAGAGTGCACATCGTGAGTATTGATTTTTTTTTTTTTAATTCTGAATTATTTTGCTTCTGTTTGGCGGTTTTTCCACATTGGATTTCATCATGGGTCTTGTTCACCTTTTAAGGCAAGTCACTTTCTTTCCCATTTTTTGCTCTCTTTGAGTTTATTTTAAATGCGGAGCTTTCTTTATAAAGATCCTCTCTAGTCATTCAAGTCACAGGTTCGTTTGTTTTTATGATTCCTCACCCCGAAGGGCATTTTGGATATTTTGAACTCAACTATTCCGCTTTTTTTTTTCTTTTTTTTTTGTAGCCTGAGTAAGCCAACGAGTTTAGGGTCAGGCTAACTATGACTGGGGTGAGGCCTATTTCCAGGCATGGTTTAGGAATCTTTCCAGAGTCCTTACACCGTTTTGTCATTTTTAGTGCACTAAATCATGACATTAATTTTGTTTTTTTCATTATGTTTCTATTGTGACAATTAAAGGCACTGTCGACCCCTTGAACCCTCAGACCAGACGTTAGACACCAGATAAAAGTCCAATAATAATTTTTATTATTATGAATAAGTGCACAAAACACCCTCCTGTCCACAATACCCAATAAATCTAATAGCCAACAAATTTCTTCCATTCCCGTGAGTTGAAAATACTTCCAGGCTATATGGAAAATATAAATCCCTGGGCCTCCCTGCAGCGACTCCTGGCAGTCCCCATGGTATCCAGCAGGGCTGTGCATTATAACTCCACTGTCCATGATTCCCTGCTGGCATTCGGGGCACCTCCATGCTGCAAGGAGGGCTCCATCTGGCGGCCTGGGTGTATTGGCTGGGATGAATGGCCGGCTATATCTCACACTATGTAGTGTTGTTTGTGGTCTGCCCTGCCTTTTATATGTAGAGCCCAGGGAGGCAGGGCCACCTTCTTTATTAGTCATTTTAAGTTGTAGTAAAATCTATCTATCTGTATATCTATCTATTATATATATATATATATATATATATATAAAAGCCAAATACCACTGATTCACTCATCACGAAATCTCCTGAACCATGAGGACATGGGACTTGAAATTTGGCCCATAGGTGCTCGCTAAGAAACGGTTTTAAAAATTTCGTGGTCCAAGCGTGAAATTTTTTATAGTTTTTTAGACCCCTTTGTATGTCTGTCCGCTTTTCACAAGAGAACTACTTCACAGATTTAGATCAGGTTTCTTTCTAGAATTTGCTTGAACATTCCGTTGATTCTGCGATTTTCTCATTGCGCCCAGTATCATATTTTGGTTGGAGTACCGATTTATTAGCGCGTATCCGAGAGAGATTCATCGAGCTGCGGGGAGGGGGGCGGGGCCCTCTTCACTCACATGTCTGCCTCGGGGCGTAACCTTCACTCCGCTTAGTTAGTGAACGAGAGAACTACTTACTTAACAGATTTAGATCTTTTTTTTCCTTCTATAATTTGCTTGAACATTCCGGTTGATTTTGAGACTTCTCTCATTGCGCTAAGAATCATAGTGCGCTTGCAGGAGCGATATATTCGCGCTAATCCAAGAGAGAGGCTGCTGGCCAAGAGGAGGGGGAAGAGTGACGTCAGGAGTAGAGAGCAGGGTGAGGCCCTCCTCACAGTCCTGTTTCACTAATATATGGGCAAAGCCGCAGGGGATGGCTAGTGTGTGTATATACTCTATATATACTGTATATATACATACATATATATAAAATCCAATGTCTGTCTGTCTGATTGTCTGTCTGCATGTCTGTCCGCTTTCACGAGAGAACTACTTAATGGATTTAGATCAGGGTTTTGTCTAGAATTTGCTCGAACATTCCGGTTGATTTTGCGACTTCTCTCATCAGACTAAGTATTATAGTTTGGTTCCGTTACCGATGTATTTGCACAAATTCGAGAGAGCAGCTGCAGGACAAGGGCAGGGAGGGCGGGGCCCTCCTCACTCACGCGCCAGCCTCCGTTCGAATCACTCTACTTCTCGCCACGTGTTGCCTCCACTTAGCTAGCGATACCTGTTTGCTCAGCAGACATCATCATCTACAGATTGCTAAAGAGTGATGTTTGACGTTTTTGAGAGATCAGAGCAACGTGTGTTTTAGAGGGTAGCTGCTGACTGCCAGAGATATCACAGCCATGTGCTCTTCTCCCCACATGGGGGACCCTCTTCCGTCAGAACTGAACACGATCAGGTACAGTGACGATGAAGCGTATCTACCTTCCACTTAGCCACAATTGCATTGTTGTTTTATTGATTTTTTAAAGTTTGTCGTGTTTCACTCGTAAGTGGGCGGAGCCAAAGGGAACAGCTAGTTATTAATAAATCTCATTTATTTCTGTTTTTTTGGTTTTGGCGTTACCATTTTATTAATAAGATCAACACCACCATATATCAGACTATGAAACAGTAAATATTATTAAAGGCCAGATGCTTCCTAAAGAGAATTCCCCCCATGGACTCCTTCATCTTTTACCCTGAATCCTGCCCACTACGCCACTTCTATTTGGTGATCTGCTTTGGACTTGTGCTTGACAACAGCTCCACTTAAAAAGTGATTCTGTTGCGGATGTAACATCTGCGGAACGCAGCTTTACTTCATTATCACTCAGATGGATTACTGCAATTCTGTCCTCTGTGATTTTCTAGAAAAAAAAAAAACAACACACACACACACACAACTGACAGACTCTCACTGGCACAGAAATACTGCGGCAAGGGCGATGAGACAAGCTGAAAATGGAAGTTCCCGTGACCACTCAATTAATCCCGACCACATTTATTTTCTGTCGCTTTTACAATTATCTTTGTTACCGCCGCTACTCTCAGACAAATTTCGGGAATCAAGCGCTCTGGAAAATCAGCCAACGCTGCTTATCTCGTACAAACTTGGGCAACAACCAAGCACTTCTGGTGCCAGCTTTCTCATTATTACACTCTTTGTCACATCCGAACTCACCTCCATGGTGACCACTCTTTGTCAAATTCACATTCAGTCAGACCCTGCTCACATGTGTCCGTGAACTCCAGGCCGCCCGTCTGAAGCAGATCTTGTTATTCACTCTGTAATTGGCACAGGCTGGCTGGTGCCAGGACCTTCTTCAAGGACACAGAGGCCAAAACTTTATCATTTCAATGCTGCCTTCTTTAAAAAAAATGGAGTGGTGGTCCATTTATCTGCACAGTCAGCCTCACAGCTCCAGGGTCCAGCTCCAGTTTACAAGCAAAAATTTTATTATATGGTTAATACATTTTTCTGGTCTTTTCTTTTGTTATTTTCTGGCCATTTATGAACACCGAGAATAATTTCTGGATGCATTTTTATACTCTTTTAGTTTATCTGGACTGTACCACCACCATTTTGGTGGCCTCGTCATCAGGGTTTGGTCCCACAAGTCACGTCAAGTGTTGTCATCGACACCATGCTTTAGAAGCCAGTGCCGAGACTGTCGATATGAGATTGACCCTCCAGCCCACCCCCCACCGGTTTGGAATTGTGCTGTCATGTCATATTATGCCACGTTATGTTATGTAATGCCATATTCTGCCCCATCCCTCCCCACACTGTCCTATCCTGTCATGCTATGCCACTTGCACCTATGAACCCTATCCTTTCAGGCAATACCCAATATGGATGATGGAGACCTAGATCACTCTGCAAGGTAAATCGTCATTAAAGAAAGCTTAAGTTTTAGTTATTTTCTCTTATGTGATTTCTTACCGCCATATCCCTATGGGAGGGATATCCCCTTTTAATATCATATCTATGTAGTTTTCGGTTATTTAAAATGCCACAATTACAAAAGAACTTATTCCAACTAGAGAGCTATCGCCCCCTAAAGGAACAACCTCCTCCACTACTCCTGAGGTCCCGCCTCCCCTACTTCTAAGGTCCCGCCTCCCCTACTTCTGAGGGCCCCGCCCAGCTCCCTAATCCTGAAGTCCCACCCCCTCCACTACTCCTGAAGTCCCGCCCTCTTTTACTACTCCTGAGGTCCCACTCTCCCCCTCCCCTCAGCCCGCAGCCTCTCTCTCAGATTCATGTGAATAAATCACTGCCACAACCAAACTGTAATACTTAACAGTGCGATGAGAGAAGTCACAAAATCAACTGGAATGTTCAAGCAAATTCTAGAAAAAAAACAATCTAAACCTGTTAAGTAGTTCTCTCGTGACAAGTGGACAGACTGACAGACAGAAGGACAGATGTTGGATTTTAAATAGAGAAAGAGTTACGTATTTTTCTCCACAATATTCATAATACGGGTCAAATTCAGTTATAGCGAATACCGCAGTAACAAAATTTTCAGAATAATGAATACTTTTTGTAGACCCGGTCAAACCTTCATACAAAAACATGTTAAACGGCTTTCATTTTAATAAAATGTACAGTTCAGTAGGACAAACGTTTTTTTTTCAACCACTGAAGATAATAACCCTGGGGCGTCGGCAGTTGTTTGTGACCTCGTTTCGTACCCCTTGCCATTAGTTCTAATGGAGCAGTAGAATGGTGCACAATTAACGTTCGCTGTGAAAGGGTGTGAGGCCTCTGAAAAGCCTCAGGTCTGGAAATAGGCCTCACCCCAGTCATAGTTAGCCTGACCCTGGTGGTGCGCAATGAGCATTCGCTGTGAAAGCCTTTTATAAGAATGGTGATAGTGGGATTGCTGTGCAAGGGAATTTCGGTATCACCACCAGTTAGGACGTCACGATCATGTTCTGTCTGCTCACGCGATTACAACATGGGTGCGTAATTTCGACAAAACAGGCTCAGCCTTAAAAACAGAAGTTAGCAGGTGGTGTTTGAATGGCCCGCACAGGAGAGAGTATTGAGGCTGTTCGAGTTGCCATCATGAGGAGCCCTCGCCGCTCCGTTCGACATCACGTATCATCGCATGCGTGCAATGAATACCGCATGAGTTCAAGTTTCACCCCTACAAATTGTAGATTGTGCAGGAACTCCAACCCAATGACCACGTGTTGCATCAACAGTTTTGTGAACAATTGTTGGCTAAAGTAAACGAAGACGTCAATTTCATGAACAGCTTGTGGATGTTGGACGAAGCCCATTTTCACCTTAACAGATATGTGAACAAAACAGTATTTCCATTACTGGGCACAGAAAAATCCTTCTGAGCTTCACAGGCGTCCGTTACACAGCACCAAGGTCACAGTATGGTGTGCTGTGTCATCGCATGGTGCTATAGGCCCTTATTGTTCTGAAAACGAGGAGGGCACTGCAACCACAGTTACATCCTCTCGCTACACTTGAAACAATTTTTTTGTGTCCGGAGGTTGCAAAACGTCACACATCTGAATATCGAAAACATTAGGATTGAACAGGACGGAGCCACTTCGCATACTGCCTGAGAATCGATGGCAGCTATTCGACGACTGTTTGGAAGGTAAACGGTGACATTCCATGGCCTCCGAGGTTCTCAGAAATCACAGTTTGTGATTTTTTTTTTCGGTGGGTTACATCTTAAAAGACAAGTGTACCGCACATGTCCTGCAACCAAAGGAGGACTGAAGAGGAAATCGCTGGCATTCCTCTTGACATGTTACGTCAAGCAATGCAGAATTTCCACAACGGGCTGTCCGAATGTATACGGAGAAATGCACGACACCTTCACGATGTTTTCTTCAAAACATAAAGTGAATATTGAATGAATATTGATTCAAGTCAAGTCAAGTCGGGGAGCATGCACCGGTACAGTGTGTTGCCACACCCACTACACAGCGAAACAACTCGGGATCCCAGTTTGCAACCCCCCCCAGACAGACACGCGGTCCAGTCCTACCCTCCGGAAATGACCCTCTATCTGCCGCAGCCAGGTGTTACGTGGGCGACCCCCTTGGCCTGGTCCAGCCACTCGGGTCCCCAACAATGAGGATCTTACGAGCTGGATCACCCACGGGGAAACGCGCCACATGGCCATAGTGCTGTAACCAACACTCCCTCACAATGCAGGTAATGTGCCTCATTCGGGACACCATGAGCAACAAAAAGTCAAACCAGCGGTACCCAAGGATTTTCCGGAGAGACACAGTACTGAAGAAGTCCAGTCTTCATCTCTGGTCACTGGATAGCGTCCATGTCTCACACACAGGAGGCACCAGGATTCTAAAGACTTACACCTTCGTCCTTTTTCATAGATATCGGGAGCGCCACACACCCCTTTCCAGCGACCTCATGACCCCCCCATGCTCTCCCAATCCGTCTACTGACTTCATAGGGAGAGTCACCAGAGACATGAATGTCACTGCCAAGGTAAGTAAACCTCTCAACGAGGCCGACACTCTCTCCACAGACAGACACACTGCTGATGGCCGTGCCCAGGAGGTCATTAAAAGCCTGGATCTTTGGTTTTTATCCAGGAAACTCGCAAGATCAGACACTCAGACTCCTCACTCAGTCTCTCGAGCGTCATTAATTGCATATCCTGTACCATACATTTCATCATTAAATGAATTTTGTAATGTGTTTATTTGTGCATTTAACGTCAATTGGAAATTTCCCCTTACCCTGTGCCACCCTGTACTTAATGGCGCCCCTACACTTTCACAGAGTCTCGGGATCCCTGCAAAAGGCTGTCTCTTTCTTGTTAGATCAAAAGAACGTGACAGACTATTGTGAAACTTCTGGTCTCAGCCAGCCTTGGCGAGAGTGTCGGCACGGCATCATTCAGGTACAGCCGAATTGTGAGTCAGTGCTCCACCGAGGACATCCGCATGGGTGCTCATGATTTGTCCGGATACGGTACTCTTTGAGCTTCATAGCGCTTCTCAATCTCATCTTTTCTTTGAGATGAACATTAAAAAAAAGTGAGAAACGGCATCATTCAGAAAAATGAACAATCCTGGAAAAAACTCGATTCCGGAAAGAAGAAAAATGAAGTGGCAAAAGCATTCAGAATTACTGGGGCTCATCCCCAAATCAGGACCTGTCCACAAGCAAAGTGTCAGTCGATCACAACATGAACGCATCCCCACTCACACACTGCCAGTTGAGCGTCACCAACTAGCCTCACACACCCATTAACAGTTGTCCTGTCTGGGCGTTCTGTACATTGCCCCTTTAAATGCAGTGTCGCGTTCTTGGGAATAAGCAGCAAAACAGAGATGGAGGCACACGTGCAGCTGTCTTGCATTCCCTTAGCCAATGATAAAGTCAATAATAAGCAGGAGCCGCGGCAGCTGAAGAGTAAAAATTGGAAAATATCTCCATAGAGCCATAAATATGCAACAAAGCCTCGGATCTCAGGACTATGCCCTGACAACACTAATGCAGCACCCATCAACAGAAAAGCAAAGCGTCCTGAAGATAAAATATGCCATTAAAACAACTCCTTCTAATCAAGTCGTCTCTCTCAGTTAGTAAAAGGGAGCCTTCACTTGTCAAGGCCTGACAGCCATTTCTACTCCGCAGAAATAAAAGTGGCCTTCAAGGTGCATAAAACTCACCCGTCTGCTCGAAATTGCCAAATGATGCCAAGTTATTCTATTAAGTTCTTACACTTGATTTCCTCCCCTTCATCTTTTTTAACTTTAGAACATTTCTAAGTCATTCAGCAGAGGAAGTGGACAAGTTAATGGACTGTACGTGTTGTGCTGTGTTTACTGAACAGCTGTTAGCTTATTTGAAACAGAAATCCAGTCGGCGGACGATCTGCTGGCACTCTGGCGCACTTCCACGAGACGGAGAGCAAGCGGATGAGTAAGACACCTTCACGGGGGAACTCAGAATTCGGTAGCAGCCGCCCATCGGTCTCGCAGTACTGAGATTTGTTATAATAAACACACAGCAATATACAGATCCATATTGAGGAGAAGTGAAACTTCATGTATAATTCATATGTCTGTACATAATTGTCATGTGTCTGTACACATCTATCATTATACACACACACACACACACACACAGTACACATACAGAGAGAGAGAGATCCATCATTATATCCATCAATCTATATATATTTTACATATACAGTATACACATACATACACACATATATACAGTTTGGTCCATAAATATTTGGACGGAGACAACTTTGTTCTAATTTTGGTTCTGTACATTACCACAATGAATTTTAAATGAAACAACTCCGATGCAGTTGAAGTGCAGACTTTCAGCTTTAATTCAGTGGGGTGAACAAAACGATTACATAAAAATGTGAGGTAACTAAAGCATTTTTTTGAACACAATCCCTTCATTTCAGGGGCTCAAAAGTAATTGGACAATTGACTCAAAGGCTATTTCATGGGCAGGTGTGGGCAAGTCCGTCGTTATGTCATTATCAATTAAGCAGATAAAAGGCCTGGAGTTGATTTGAGGTGTGGTGCTTGCACAACATAGCCAAGGCCCGATTTACGAATCCTCCTGGAGGAGGACGACCCTCGCAGGGCTGGACGCTCAAAAACATGTTATTTCACTGGGAGGAGAGTACTGTGGGATATGGCCGGTCTTTTATCCCGGCCAATACCCCCAGGCCGCCAGGTGGAGCCCTGACTGCAACATAGAGGTGCCCCGAGTTCCAGCAGGGCATCATGGACAGTGGAGTTTTTCATCACAGCCCTGCTGGATACCATGGGTACCTCCAGAGGATGCTGCAGGAAGGCCCAGAGACTATTATGTGCCCTATAACCCGGAAGTACATTGTAGTCATAGCGACAGGAAGAATCACGTGCTTCCGGGGTGAAGAAGAAGAGTTATCATCTGACCCGGAAGTGTTCCAGGTCACATGGACAGATAGGGCGAAACACTTCCGGGTCAAGGACTATAAAAGGACTATGGGAAATCCCAGACGTCAAGCTGAGCTGGGTGGAAGGGAGGCAACGCGTCTGGGAGTGTGGAGGATTGTATTGATTGATTATTGGTGATTTATGAGTATTGTGGAGTGGAGGGTGCTTTGTGCACGCGATTGTTCAAATAAAAATAATATTTGGACTTTTACCTGGTGTCTGGAGTAAAGTCAGAGGGTTCAAGAGGATGACAGCGCCCTCTATCTGTCACAATATATATACACACACACACCTCACCAGTTGACGCCCCTTGCCCCACCTCTTGATGCTGATTGGTCAGTTGACTACACTCCATGTTTGCCGGGTTACCGCGTGGTCTTGAGTTATAAATGCAGTCCACTGAAAGAAGCCGCTAAGTGAACTGGCACACGTTTGCTCTGCTGTTAGTTATGACACACAATAAGTAGACATGAACTCAAATGCAATTCGCTTTTGCTTTGTACAACTAACTTGAAAGCTGTGTGCTGCAGTGAAGAATAATCGATCATTTGTATGATATCTTTTTTTTTATTTAATTATGACACGATAAGCCATGCTACATGAGCCAGGCACTGCATTTAATTTTGGCACCAAATATTAAGCTTTATATTTTAAACACATATTAAAACACACAAATATATTCAATGCTTCTAAAATTCCCAAAATGGATATTTTAGAAATAAAAGGACCTTCAATTAATTCCTCCACATTCAATAGTTACTTAATGCTTACTTAAAACAGGTTCAGATCACTATAAAAAGTGTGCTTCACAAGATTTCCAGCATTTTCTATTTTATTATTATATATTTAATATATTATCTAGATGCTATAAACGTTTTAATACATTTGATTCTTCATCAGGTAATCAGTGTGGATCACTTGAGATGTACACAAGTATAATTACATACCGTAAAGCCACTTAGTGTATGCAGATTTTTCAATATTACATCATTTAAGGGTTATAAACACATTTCAGATATTTTTATTATTAAGTACTACAACCAAATGTAACTCACAGATTTGTAACATAAAACTCATATTTTGCAGAAAAACTCCCAGCTACTCCATTTTCTGCTTATCCCCCCAGTCAGATTTTTGGATCCCCTCAGCTGATCATTTCTTCTTCTTCGTCTTTCTCTGCCATTAAGCACTAACCCTGAAGAAGCTCGTCTTATCGTTATTCCTTTTTGTTCCCCGCTAGTGATTTGCACACTCGTTCTCCGTTTCTCTCTTGACTTGACACCTCGATGTGTTACCCTGAAGTCGGCTCACAGCACACACACAGATGCGAGGGCCTCTACAAATTATGGCCATCCTCCATTATAGAGACGGCCCTCCTGCCAGCGTCCTGCCGCTATTTAAAGAGCCCTTAGTTGGGAGCAGCGAGGGAGTGACCGGCATATCTTCACTGGTGTAATTAAAGCCATAAGCAATCATATCGGACGTGCGGCCCAACAGCGTTAATCACAACAGGGAGATGGAAATGGCAGCCAAATGCACTTCTACTGAACCCAAAGGCCTTTTAACGAGACACCAAGAGACAGATTCACTTTGAAAAGCTTAACCTAAAAAGACTTCAGTCTTTGACAACTCCTACTGTTCGACAATCCATGCCAACAACCGGCATTACTCTCAGTGCCGAACCCCCACCAGCAAATCAGGAGCCCCCCACAGTGGCACAGCGGCCACCACAAAGCACCCCCGAACGAAAACCACTGCCCTTACCATCTTTCCTGTAGAAGATGATCTCCACCTTCCTCTCCTCCGAGCCCAGCAGTGCTTGTGCAATCTGAGAGACGGCCACTTTCTTGGTGTGGGGTCCATACAGGAAGTCGCACGTGCAGGGCTTCTGCATGATCTCGGCCCGCGTGTAGCCGCACATGTGGCAGAAGCCATCGTTACAGAAGATGATGGCGCAGTTCTCCACTCGCGCATTGGCAATGATGAACTTGCGACCTGTTGGGATGAGAACCAAAAAAATAAATAAAGGAGAGGCAAATTTGGGAGACAGAAAGTTCTACATGGTTTTATATGGAGTGCCAATCTGCCACCAACACCCAAATTTTCCCTGGATGTTGGAGAACCTCCTTACAGGGTTGGATGAAGATTAACGCAGATACCCGAGGGTGACTGCCAACTCACTAGCATGGTGCGAGTGTACCCTACTGGCATCCCACCTCTGTCTTGTGCACAACAACAAGTGGGTGCAGAAAATGGATGTGAGAATGAAGATAGATAGATAGATAGATAGATAGATAGATAGATAGATAGATAGATAGATAGATAGATAGATAGATAGATAGATAGATAGATAGATAGATAGATAGATAGATAGATAGATAGATAGATAGATAGATAGATAGATAGATAGATAGATACTTTATTAATCCCAATGGGAAATTCACATTCTTCAGCAGCAGCATACTGATACAATAAATAATATTAAATTAAAGAATGATAATAATACAGGTGAAAAAAACAGACAATAACTATGTATAATGTTAAATATTAACGTTTACCCCCCCTGGTGGAATTAAAGAGTCGCATAGTTTGGGGGAGGAACGATCTCCTCAATCTGTCTGTGGAGCAGGACAGTGACAGCAGTCTGTCGCTGAAGCTGCTTTTCTGTCTGGAGATGACATTATTTAGTGGATGCAGTGGATTCTCCATTATTGATAGGAGCCTGCTGAGCGCCCTTCGCTCTGCCACAGATGTTAAACTGTCCAGCTCCATGCCAACAATAGAGCCTGCCTTCCTCACCAGTTTGTCCAGGCGTGAGGCGTCTTTCCTCTTAATGCTGCCTCCCCAGCACACCACTGCGTAGAAGAGGGCGCTCGCCACAACTGTTTGATAGAACATCTGCAGCATCTTATTGCAGATGTTGAAGGACGCCAGCCTTCTAAGGAAGTATAACCGGCTTTGTCCTTTCTTGCACAGCGCATCAGTATTGGCAGTCCAGTCTAATTTATCATCCAGCTGCACTCCCAGATATTTATAGGTCTGCACCATCTGCACACAGTCACCTTTGATGATCACTGGGTCCATGAGGGGTCTGGGCCTCCTAAAATCCACCACCAGCTCCTTGGTTTTGCTGGTGTTCAGGTGTAGGTGGTTTGAGTCGGACCATTTAACAAAGTCATTGATTAGGTCCCTATACTCCTCCTCCAGCCCATTCCTGATACAGCCCACGATAGCAGTGTCATCAGCGAACTTTTGCACGTGGCAGGACTCCGAGTTGTATTGGAAGTCCGATGTATATAGGCTGAACAGGACCGGAGAAAGTACAGTCCCTTGTGGCGCTCCTGTGTTGCTGACCACAATGTCAGACGTGCAGTTCCCAAGACGCACATACTGAGGTCTGTCTTTAAGATAGTCCATGATCCATGCCACTAGGTAGGTAGGTAGGTAGGTAGGTAGGTAGGTAGGGATAGATAGATAGATAGATAGATAGATAGATAGATAGATAGATAGATAGATAGATAGATAGATAGATAGATAGATAGATAGATAGATAGATAGATAGATAGATAGATAGATAGATAGATAGATAGATAGATAGATAGATAGATAGATAGATAGATAGATAGATAGATAGATAGATAGATAGATAGATAGATAGATAGAGCCTCACTTCCATTTTCCTGATGCACTTCTGCTGTGTAATTTGTTGGCTCAAAGCCCCCCGTGTTGTTGTGTCTGACAGAGGATGTGCAGATTTGTTTTCATTCTCCTCCTTTTAGACCTCCAGGGGGTCCAGCAGTTGTCTCATAACTGAACATATAAAGCCTGAAATCTGTAGAAGACCCCCAAATCCAACCACACTTTGCTCATGTGGACCTCACGTCATTTCCAGTTTCTAGAAGACATTTGCTGTTTATGTAGAAGCACCGTTTCCCTTTACCACTTGTCTTGAGTTTAATGTAATTCATTGAATATGCAGCAGCTGGAAGGGAAAAAGCCTGCAGTGTTCTTAATAATATACAGTGATCCCTCGCTATATCGCGCTTCGTCTTTCGTGGCTTCACTCCATCGCGGATTTTAAATGTAAGCATATGTAAATATATATCATGGATTTTTCACTGCTTCGCAGATGTCTGCGGTCTACAGTACGTGTACTTCCTCAGTTGATTTGCCCATATGAATTCAAACAAGGGACGCATTTGAATTCAAACAAGGGACGCTATTGGCGGATGGCTGAGAAGCTACCCAATCAGAGCACGTGGTTAAGCTCCTGGGTGCTGACTGGCTCAGCGACAGGGAGCGCAGAAAAGCCGATTTCGCTTAAAGCCGGCATCTCATCTCATCTCACTCATTCATCATCAATGTTTTTCTTTGTGCGTACTGTAGTCAAGCTTTTGGTCATGTCTACAAAGCGATCTTCTCCTGCTACTGCTTCTGGGGCCGTGCCGAAGCGCCAACGGAAGATGCTAACAATTGCTGAAAAGGTAAAATTGTTGGACATGTTGAAGGAAGGGAAAAGCTACGCCGCTGTAGGACGCCACTACGGCATCAACGAGTCCACGGTTCGTTATATTAAGGAGGAGGAAAAGAATATATGATCTGCGGCCGCAGTGTCCTTTAACCAGGAGGCGAAACGAAGTGTAAGCAGACGTGCATTGTAGGTATTTATTGCCGGTGGCCTGTCTATTGTAATGGCTGTAACAAATGTGATATCAGAGACACTCTACAGTATCTTTAAAATAACATTTTGGTTCTATGTACAGCATTTACATGTTATAGATTTTTCACGTATTTTTATATTACCTACTCAATTACAATATGTTTAAAACTCCCTATGTATTATGTATTAAATAAAACTCCTCAATGATATACGATACGTATGTTTGTGAGTAGTATATAAACTGTGTTTACATACATAATTTCAACGAATCTTACCTAATAACTAAGAAAATATAAAGGGTTTACGCTGTATAACTGTACGGGGAATATTTATAAACCATGTGGGAGAGTTTATAAGGACTTAAAATATATAAAAATAACCATATAAACATATGGTTTCTACTTCGCGGATTTTCTTATTTCGCGGGTGGCTCTGGAACGCAACCCCTGCGATGGAGGAGGGATTACTGTAATAATATTTAACAATGTTAATCGGGTTCAATTGTTTAAAGAAATAAAGCATTAAAAGTACTTTTTTGATCCTTGGTGTTTCTACTCATTTTTCCCCCAAAACCTTCAGTTTATCGAAGGAGGCGCCGCTAGCTGCTTGAGTAACGTCAGCCATCTAGGATGATTAGACTAACTAGAGTGCCTTCTCTGTAATGCAACCAACAAGGAGGAGGTTGAAATGTCCTGGGATAGAGGGATGGATGGATGGATAACACCTTTGACTCCCAAGGGGAAATTAAAACTTTACAGAACCTCAACAAAACTATAAATATTATAACAAACCACAACACCAAATAACACATATAAGAACTGTGGGCTTTGATAATAAAAGAGCTGCTGCCATCTTGTAGGTGGAAGTAAGATGTGTTCAGATCTGCCCAGTTGTACCCACAGGTTTAAACAGAAAGGCATTGACACTCGGACAGAGCAGGTCCACAAGTGGAACACACGGGTGGAAGTCGGTTCTTCACAAAGTTCCCCGGGTCTGCACAGTATGACATCAGAATGATCCCGCCCCCTGGGGCCCCGCCCACAGCACACACAGAGTGAACACCCAATTAAAGAAGAATACACAGCTAAACTACCTAGAAAATAATCCTTTAGATTTATCAAAAAACAGCAAGGAAAAAATAATATACAATTAAACACAAGTCAATACAGAACAGCCATCAGAGCTTTACTTGCATTTGCAAAGAGACCATCCAGCCTTTTGGATTCATGTTCAATGGACAGACGGGCCAAAAGTAGAACACTGTGGCTGACATGGGTCTGCTATATCTGGCGGTTGGTAGGAAGAACATCAACACTACAATAAAACATGTGAGTGGCACTGAGATGGCGTGGGATGTGCCACTGCCTCAGGACCAATAAAACTCTGCCATCATTGAAGGAACTGAGAATTCTGAACTTTACCAGAATATTGTAAAAGAGAATTTTGGGTCAACTGTCCCTGACCTGAAGCTGAAGTGTAGCTCGGTTATGCAGCAGGACAATGAGGCAAAACACAATGGTGAGTCGAAAACCGAAGAGCTCAGAAGAAATCAAGTGAAACGTTTAACAGAGGATGCAGTCAAAATGGCGGGACCTGAAATGAGCAGTTCTTACTCACAGACCTGCTAAAGGGTCCGAATTAAAGCAGCTCTGCAAAGAAGAGTGGGCTACAAGTCAACAACAGCTACAGCAACAGATAAACTGATAGGTATGAAAGGCACTATATACAATGACAGACAGACAGCCAGAAAAGGCACCATATGATAGATAGATAGATAGATAGATAGATAGATAGATAGATAGATAGATAGATAGATAGATAGATAGATAGATAGATAGATAGATAGATAGATAGATAGATAGATAGATAGATAGATAGATAGATAGATAGATAGATAGATAGATAGATAAAGCATCAATTCCATTTTCCTGACACACTTCTGCTGTGTAATTTGTTGGCTGAAAGCCCCCCGTGTTGTTGTGTCTGACAGAGGATGTGCAGTTTCGTTCAGTTTTGTTTTCATTCTCCTCCTTTTAGACCTCCAGGGGGTCCAGTAGTAGTCCCATAACTGAGCATATAAAGCCTGATTTCTGTAGAAGACCCCCAAATCCGCCAGACTTTGCTCATGTGGACCTCATGTCGTTTCCAGTTTCTAGAAGACATTTGCTGTTTATGTAGAAGCACCGTTTCCCTTTACCGCTTGTCTCAAGTTTAATTTACTTCATTGAATATGCAGCAGCTGGAAGGGAAAAAGCCTGCAGTGTTCTTAATAATATAATAATATTTAACAATGTTAATCGGGTTCAATTGTTTAAAAAAAAAAAAAAACAGCATTAATACTCCTTTTTGATTCTCAGCGTTTCTACTCATTTTTCCCCCAAAACCTTCAGCTTAACGAAGGAGGCGCTGCTAGCTGCTTGAGTAACGTCAGCCATCTACTAATTAGCGGAGAGATTTCCTCTAACTTTAGAAACCCTGTCAACAAGCCAGCAAGTAGCACTCTGGAACACAGCAGATGCTCCTAAATGTGTCACTGTGCTCTGCTGAGATGTAACGGCAGGCAGGAGAGAGGAAGAAAAAAACAAAATGAAACTAACAGTCAAGGCAGGAAGTCGAGGATTCCTTCATTTTTACAATCTTGGGTCAGTTGCACAAGTGATGGCCGTCTGTCTCTTTATCTCAGCCCATAGGGCCTGTCTGTCTTTTCACAGGTATGGTGTGACACACAAAGCCGCAGGGCTGTTGCCAGTTCAGTCTGCAGCCGAGAGGTACTCGATAGTTTTAACGCCCTTGTCGTTATAACTGACGATAGCACCTTCATCCAAGGTGGCTCACAACATCTGAGATACAACGGATTACATTTCTTTGGTTCTCCAGGCCGCTTAACTGACTTGTTCATCATCACTTGGTGTCAGTAGTGGGATTTGAACCCACAACCTCCAAACCCTTAACCACTGCGCCACACTGAAATAATCCCGACTCCAACACCACACCAAATTAGAAAATTACTAAAATGGAGGTTTGCTTCAAAAGACCTCGATAACAGTGCTCATTGGATAAAGGCACTGCGGGGTCTGTTTGAGCTGGACCTTCACCTTGGCTCAACCTTTTTTCCCCAGTTTTGATTTCTTCCATTTTATTGTTTTATTCACATTTGATTTTAATTTTCCTTATTTTGTTTTGGCTGTGTGTGGGGTGTTGTCAAGTTAACCCAAATTACTGCACTGTTGCAGATTGTCAGGGGAAGCATGAGGGGAGCAAGAGGTAAAGCAAAAGGAAGACCACCAGAGGTGGCACTTTAATAAGGGCAGCAATTTCAGGGAACACAATAATTTAACAATTTAGATAGATAGATAGATAGATAGATAGATAGATAGATAGATAGATAGATAGATAGATAGATAGATAGATAGATAGATAGATAGATAGATAGCACTATTTGATTGAGAGATAGTCTCAAAAGGCATTATATGACAGATAGATCAATAGACAGAATTGAAAGGCACTATATAATAGATGGATAGACAGATTCAAAAGGCATTATATAACAAATAGACATATGAAAGGCAGTATATGATAGACACAAAAGGCACTATATAATTGATAGATATGAAAGGCACTATATGATTGATAGATATGAAATGCATTATATAAAAGACATATATGAAAGACACTATATAATAGAAATATAGATCTGAAAGTCACTATATAATAGGCAGATATGAAAGGCTTTATACAATAGATATTAAAGTCACATTATTACTTAAAAATAGAAAAATTGATAAAGGCACTATAAACAGGTACTGTAGATATGAAAGGCACCGTATAATAGACAAATGGACAAAAACATATGACCGGCTCTATATAGTACATAGACATGAAATACACCATAGATAGATACTAAAGGCACTATATGATTTACAGATTTATTTTTGGCCCCAAGAAGAAGCAGAGCTTTTCACAGCAACTCTAGACATATTACAACAGCCTCACTCAAACACACACAAGAATTACAGATAACAAGATGCCCCTTGTGCCTTTGCCAGGCGGCCTGAGCACTTTGAGGAGCTCCATGCCACTTAAGCCACCACACATCCCAGAGGCCAACACAGACCTGCCCATCAAATGTGAAGAACCAACCAAGACAGAGATCACAAGGGTGGTCACACAAGTCAGAAACAGGAGCACACGTTCGATTCCTGCTGAAATGGCAAACCAAATGCCCAGTAACCAAAGTTACCGAAATGCTGGATGGAGTGGCACGTGGCTGGGGACTCGTTTGCTGTCACCAGCATGTCTGAGTACATGCTCAAATTTCCAAAAGAGATTTTAACTTTCCATCAGGTACTCCTAAAAAAAAAAAAAAAAATTTGACTGAGAGAATCCCCTCAGCTTTTCTGCAATGATGGCCTATTAAAGTGGTCTGTCAGATTCTGCTGCTCCATTTTAGAATTTGATTCCTCCTATTTAATTTTATTTCTGTGCCTCTCTCTTCCTTCGGTGTGATGACTCCAAATACATGAAAACACTCCGCACATTTTGCTTTCTGTGTCTGGGCCAAGCCTGGCCATTCATCCCTTTGCCAGTGGAGTACCAGGAGGTGAAACATGGGGGACACACAAACACAGGGGGTGAGATCAGGCTGGCATTTTAGCTCAGATGCTGGAGCCATGAAGGAGCGGTGCCAACGTCACCACCACCACAATGCACCAGAGGTCTGTTGGCTTAAGGCGTGTGCAGGTTTAGAAGGACGACAGATTACGACTACGAAGTGGTAATCCAGGTCAGTTTTACGGAGTGTTGGTGACATCGCACATTTTTAAAAAGCCTTTCAAGTAAATCCTGGGTACTGACATTACAGGCAGATATGCAAATCCATGAAAGGAGTGACCAATTTCCATTTTGGTAAGCAAATCTGAAGCAGGTGTAGCTACTGTACCCAAACACAGGGGGAAGTCATCCATTCAAAGTATACAAAAAAAAAATCACAGCTTATCCGTAACACAGCAGCTGTGCCTCAGACCAGCTGACACCATCAACCCACCATCTGACCTTCTGCATCACAGAGAATCGTAGACCACCTAGTCACCAATGGGGCAGATGACAAGAGAAAACATTTTGGTGATCATGATCATTCACCTTACTAAAAGGATACATGTCTGTTTCTGTTTCTGCATTCATCAGGTTGCTACGTCTGTCATTCCAACAGATGGCGCATCAAACATTAGCAACGCTTTTACCAATCCCTGATAAATTGGCATGTAACAGAGATATGAGCATTACATTCATCATTCCAACAGATGGTTCATCACAAACATTTGAAGTAATGCATTTCATTACTGGGCGGCACGGTGGCGCAGTGGTAGCGCTGCTGCCTCGCAGTTAGGAGACCTGGGTTCGCTTCCTGGGTCCTCCCTGCGTGGAGTTTGCATGTTCTCCCAGTGTCTGCGTGGGTTTCCTCCGGGCGCTCCGGTTTCCTCCCACAGTCCAAAGACATGCAGGTTAGGTGGATTGGTGATTCTAAATTGGTCCTAGTGTGTGTTTGGTGTGTGGGTGTGTTTGTGTGTGTCCTGCAGTGGGTTGGCACCCTGCCCGGGATTGGTTCCTGCCTTGTGTTCTGTGTTGGCTGGGATTGGCTCCAGCAGACCCCCGTGACCCTGTGTTCGGATTCAGCGGGTTGGAAAATGGATGGATGGATGGATGGATTTCATTACTACAAATTCTTGTGCTGCATCATCTGTTGGAATGAAAAATGCAGTGCACTTCATTCCTAAATGCATTACATAACACATTCCAGTAGCTGATGCACTACAAATGTTAATGCTAAATGCACTCTTCAGCTAGTAACTGCCAGACAGACAGAAATCTGCTTACCCACCTTAATAAAAGGGCAAGTGTCTCTGTGTCCGTCAGGTTGCTATGTCTCTGTCATTCCAACAGATGGCACATCAAACATTAACACTGCTTTTACCAATCCCTTATCAAATGACATTTAACATGACATTTAACAGGGAGATAAGCATTACATTTGTCATTCCAACAGATGGTGCAACACAAACAATTGTAGTAATGCATTACTACAAATGCCTGTAATGCGTCACTTGTAGGAATGACAAATAAAATGCATTTTATCGCTGCATACATCACATATGCATTCCAATAGCTGGTGCACTAGAAATGCTAACACTAAATATGCCCTTCAGATAGTAACTGTTCGAGAGACAGAAATCAGAAAGTGTCTGTGTGCCTGTCCAGTTGCTAGGGATAGGAAGAAAATGGGCAAAATCTGTAAAAGGGTAAAAAAAAAAATCAAAAATTACAATAAAAATACTAACGATCCAAAAATAAGAAAATTGGTCCTATCAGCATGTTCTGTTGTCCGACATTGACGTGGCACTCAATTTCTTGCACCCACTTGTGCCACATGAACGAAGTCTATAGCTGCAATGCTAATAGCTGATAACGTCACATGGAGGCCAATGGCTTAGTAAAATAACAATAACCCTACACACATGAAACAAAACAGACAGAAAGCAAAACAAAACCAAAGCCCAATAAGAGAGACAATAATCACGGTCGACAGAACAAGAGGGACAAAACCGAAAGCACACACGAGAAAAGAACACAACGTTAACCTCTGAATACTTCAGAGATTTGGTATTTAATGACCAGATGAAGGTTTGTCGTCCTTTTGACCTATCATGCCGATTAGGCACAGGTTACGACCTCAGAGGCCACGCCCCTAAGCAATGCTGGAAGCAGACCTAACGACGGAAATAAACACTGGCGGCCTTTGAGGGCCCAGACTCCTACCAAATCAGGACACAATAGGTGCAGAGGTCTGCATTCATTGTGGAGATTTCAACCCATCTTAGCTGGGGTGGCACAGCTGGTTGAATTAATAATTAGATTAGTCACCGGCTGTAACAAGTCTGTTAGTCACCAATTATGTAACATGACCTTATCAAAAGGCTCGCTTCTGTCTTAATAACATTTACAAGGCATCAGAAAAATGGCAGTGTGGCTGCTTAACATCCATCCATCCATCCATTTTCCAACCCGCTGAATCCGAACACAGGGTCACGGGGGTCTGCTGGAGCCAATCCCAGCCAACACAGGGCACAAGGCAGGAAACAATCCCGGGCAGGGTGCCAACCCACCGCAGGCTGCTTAACATGAGTTAAAAAAAATAATTCTTTACATTTATATAGCGCTTTTCTCACTACTCAGAGCGCTTTAGAGGGGGGAGCCACTTGAACCACCACTAACGCACAGGACCCACCTGAATGATGTGATGGCAGCCATTATTGCACCACTGCGCTCACCACACAGGAGCTGTTAGCTGGTGAAGTGGTGAGGGAGAGATGGCCAGTTAGAGACAGGGGATAATTAGGGGGCTAGAATGACCAGGCCATGGTGGGCAAGGACATCAGGATACGGTAACAAATTTAGGGTTAATTAATGACACGGAGTTTTAAATCTCATATTCATCAGATCACTAGGACAGCATTTTTTCCCTTGAGAAATACAGCAAAAGTTAGATCTCTTATAATTTTGCAAGATGCTGAAAAATTAGTTCATGCTTTTGTTTTTAGTCAACTAGATTACTGTAACGCACTCCTCTCGGGACAACCCAAAAAAGACATCACTGGATTGCAACGAGTGCAGAGTGCAGCTGCTAGAATCTTGACAAGGAAAAGAAAATCCGCGCACATCATACCAGTCTTGGCGTCGCTACACTGGTTACCTGTGCCATTTAGAATTGACTTTAAAATACTGCTTATGGTTTACAAAGCCTTCAATAATCTCGCTGGAATGCCTCTCACCTCACACTCCAAATCGTAAACTTAGATCTTCAAATGAGGGTCCGCTTAGAATTCCAAGAGCTAATCTTAAAAGAAGTGGTGAGGCGGCCTTCTGTTGTTCTGCACCTCAAATCTGGAATAGCTGACTGATAGAAAGTCGCCAGGCTAATACAGTGGAACACTTTAAAAAACTGCTGAAGACCCGTTACTTTAACATGGCTTTCTCATAGCTTCAGTTTAGTGTAACCCTGATATTCTGTATATGCACTCAATTATCATTTTATCATATCTCAACAATCCATAATAACCCCTACTTTCTCTGCTGTTCTCTTTATGGTTTTCTATGGTGTTGAACTGCGCCCCTATCACCTGATCAGGGCACCGTGCAGTCCCCACATTCATGGATTGAAGGCCAGAGGTCCACATGACCGTCATCGTCATCTAATTCTTCCATGTGGAGCATGAAAACCATGAGGACTGATTGAGATCATTTATGTGAGGTAGAATGCCCAGTGGGGGCTGGGTGGCCTCGGACCCCTGCAGATTTTGTTTTTTTTTTTCTCTCCAACCATCTGGAGTTTTTTTTTTTTTTTCTGTCCTCCTGGCCATCTGACCTTACTTTTATTCTTTGTTAATTAGTATTGCCTAATCTTATTTTTATATTTTGTCTTTTTTTACTTTCTTCATCTTGTAAAGCACTTTGAGCTCCATCATTTGTATGAAAACCTGCATTAGAAGTAAATATTGTTGTTGTTGTTATTGACTGTTGTTACCTGTGACCTGACAACAGCCCGGCCTTCAGCCTTCTGTAAACGAGATCCACAAATGATGGTTACTGGAGTAGGCATTTCCATGGAGATCGAGGGTTAGAAAGTGTGGAGTGACGTCGCAGGGCTTCAAACTTGTTACATAGCTGCAAAGAGGCAGCAGGCCCTCACCAGGGGACTTGTTAAAAAAGCACCGAGAGGCGAGAAGATCAATTATAGTGCTGGAGGTGATCTGGCCATACCCGGCCACACAGGCTCCTATTCAATGGCTGTTGCTGCTGCTTTCATCCCAACTGGCTTCTCGATTGTGCACATCAGTGCTATCACTTTATTCAACTTTGCAGCCAGGAAATAATATACGGGTGGCTGACCAAAACCTTACTATGGCTCTTTGTCAAGTTTGTGACTATTTTATTATATATATATATATATATATATATATATATATATATATGCATGCATGCATGCATGCAGCCATTTTTGTAAAGCACAGGTGCATTTGCAGCCATTGGAACCGGGTGTGCTGCTGTTAGTGCAGACTGGAGAGACTGGCATACAGTCCGCGAAACACAGAAGTGAAAATGGACGCTTCCGGACTGTGTGCACCAAATACAGTAGTAAGTAGCTCCATTTTCAATTTTATTTCCTCAAGAAGATTGAAGTATAAATGTTTTTATTACATTTTGAAAGTACAGATACATCATAACTATGTAAGGATAAGTGATAAATTGTTACATTGTAATTATATAAACTGTGGAATAACAATGACAACTAATTAACTATAACATTACTTTGTATTACACAGCAAGTACGGCGTAGTAACTCATAGTTACACTGTACTTATACAGGCAAATTACACAGTAGTGACAGTGTAATTATGGACATTTGATGTAAAGTGTTACCGCCATTCCTTCTCTTCTATCTCCATCATTCTCGTACTAACTGATTATAATTTCATTTGTCCTCAGACAATTGTTCCAGAACTGGACTGCTTTTTAAAAAAATATGTTGTCTGCTAAAGTCTAATCTGTCCTTCCTCTGCTTGAGGCTTACCAGTGCTTTGCACCTTGTAGTAGACCCTCTGTCTTTACTTTTCATGAAGTCTTCTCTTGATTGTACACTTTGTCAATGTCAGGTCTTCCTTCCTGGAGAGTGGTCTTGGTTTGGCTGAATGTCGTGAAGACGTTCTTCTTCACCAAGGACAGACTTGTGTGATCATCCAGCACAGCTGTCTTCCATAGTTGTCCAGGCCTTCAGAGGTTGCTGAGCTCCCCAGTGTGTCCCTTCTCTTTATGAATGTACCAACTATTTGATGTGACCACTCCTGGTGTTTCTGCTCTCTCTCTGATGGGTTTGTTTTGTTTCCTCAGTCTAATGATGGCCTGTTTTCATTTGGTATGGACAGCTCTTTGGACGTCATATTGAGAGTTCACAGTGACGGCTGGCAAATACAAACTCCAGGTAATGAAATAATGAAGAATACTGAGGGAACAGCTTGGCAGTCAAATGTCCAAACACCCTGTAAATGGGAGGGACCAGGGTATGAAAATGGCTGTCATTCCTAAATGGCTCGTGTGATATTTCTGTCAAACCCTTCTAAATTACAGCTGGAGGCCAACACTTCAGTCATGTAACAATTTCTTCATTTCAAATCCATTGTGGTGGCACAAAGAACCAAAGTTATAACAATATTGTCACTGCCCAAATACTTACGACTGTATAAGATGGAACTGCTGATGTATTTTATGACATGGAAGGTGCAAGAAGGTGCAAAGAAATCAAAAGTATGTTGTACATCCTCCATCATTCTAAAAAATAAACACCTGAACACGCACCTCAGGTGCTCCTTCTCCAGAGTCACATCATCGTGTTCTGCTCCAAAAACGCAAACTAAAAAGAGTTAAAAAAAAAAAAAAGGCAAACAAAGACGCCTCCCCCTAATGAATGCGATGCGCTACAATAAGACTTTGATTAAGATGCACATAAAAAAGACCGACGATTCAAGGCTTTGTTTAAAATTTTAGGTAATTATGCCACAAAACAGATGAGGAGGCCGTGCGCTCCTGAGTGGACTATTTTGGGAATGAAAAGACGTGATTAATTATTAATTGTTTGTCGCTCCCAAGGCTTGAAGTGAACAGAAGACAAGTGCATTTGGAGCCAACGACGACGCTGATGTGGAGGTGTGTTGCCCCAGAGCTCGGGCTGCCATGGAGAAATGGCCATAGAGAACAGCGCGGGTGAAAGTCAAAACCCAAAAATACAGAAACAAAACGCTCTTGTGATTACACAAAGTTCACACGGGCCAGCTGCTGGAGTAAAAGCAACAGTTAAATGACCAACAATATACAGAAAGTGCGGCTCAATGGCCTCAAAAACGAGGAAGACTTCATCACCAGGGACCTGAGGGCAGGTAAACAGATTGGAGTTGCGCTAAAAATACGCACAGTAACCCTGGTGACTGCTGCCGCTCGGCCGGCGCGTGAATTACAGCATGTACAAGAAAAGATAAAAAGGCACCCAGAGGGGCGAACAACGGGCAGGACTGGCCAGGGGGTGCCACCACACTTCAGGGCCGAAATAAAGATCATGGAGGACAGGCACTCTATGAACTACTGGGGGGCATCACACCTGGAATTCCACCACTCATCTTTATGACTCCGTTATTACAAAAAGGACGGACTGGTGGGGTCAGCCCAAGCCCTGCCACTCACCTGGGGTGACAGCTCCTGTGTGACAGGGCTGGGAGGTGGCATTAAAAACAAAAACAAAAAAAAAAAGAAATATGGGAGCCAACAGTCCTGACAGGTCATGGTGTCAATACAGATCTCTCTAGACTTAAACAAGATAGATAGATAGATAGCAAGGCACTATAAGATAGATAGATAGATAGATAGCAAGGCACTATTAGATAGATAGATAGATAGATGGATAGATGGATAGATGGATAGATAGACTCTATCTATCTATCTATGACCCAATGACACCACCAGCTCAATTCAAACATCACTCCATCAGTTTTGCTCCTGGCTTTTCTCGCCTACTCAGTCCCTCAGGACTTGTCAATATTTACAGTTACTATGAGATACAGTATGCTAGCCTCCTGACACCATTTTCACGGACTATCAGCAGCCTCCAGTTTGTTCTTTTTTTCTAAGAATGATACAACTAGATAGTGTGAGAGAGTTGCCCCCAGGTCTAGTACTACTGGATCACTTCATAAGTAGCCCATCGAAATGTCCTTGTAAAGTAGCAGGGTGTCGTGTGCCTGTTCTCCCTATGGGGTCTGAGCAGGTCTTTTGACGTCCTTCCATATTCCTAAGAGAAGCCAGTTCGGACGGCTGGTGATTTGGGATCACAGGTTGGTTGTGTCAGGCTCTCCAGGGTCTTGTCTTGTACTTCTGTGATAAGCGCCCACTCTTCACAACCCCTTACAATAATAAGGGAGTTTAGAAAGAAGATAGATCAATTACAAATTTTACTTTTGACTTCACTGCATATCTTTTTGGTTAAAATAAATGCACCTATTTATCATAGTTCTAAATTATAACAACAGGCAGGACACTGTATATACAGTATGTTGTTATTTAATAAATCTGCAAGCCAGCTAACAATCCTAGCAAATATCCAAATAAGTGTGCAACACCATGCAAATGGCAAGCACCTTAGTGTACGCAAACCCCAAAAGCCTTACAGCACAGTCTTCATCTTTTGGCTGCTCCCGTTAGGGGTCACCACAGCGGATCACGCTATTTATTATTTAAAGGGTTTATTTATTACAGATCTTAATCAGCTTTAGAATCTCTGCCTTCTTTTCCTAATACTCAGCAGAAAATCCTCTCCCGTCTCCTGTCGATTCCTCTGCCATCCACAGGCTGTGACAGGGACGTCTGCCTTTAAGGTCACAATAACCCTCACCTGCAACAGAATTTGCATTTTTAGATCCCTGGCCAAGCTTTCATTTCACTGTGTCAAAAATATTCAAAAATATTGGCATAAAATGTGACCAAACCCAAGACAGGCTGCCGTCACACCAGGTCTGACCCAAACCCACAAAATCAAAATAACTTTCCATCCAAAGAACAAGATGCCTGACCACTCACACCGTCCCTTTGGATTTAAGGACTATTTCCTCGAAAACAAAGGGACATGCGAAAAGCCAATATCCCCTCAGGGATTAACAAAGTACATCAAAATCAACAATCAAACAACTGAGATTTCTATTCCTCATCCGAGTTGTGGATTCAAACCCCATTTTTGAATCAAAGCCCCTTCAGTCCCTTTGGTTTCTGAACTTCTTCTCCTGACTTTTTGTCTCTTCTTTTGGATTGAGTGCTTCTGTTATTGACCACCGAGTGCTGACCCTCTTCAGAAACGCTTCCCTCTCAAAAAATCGCCAGCGTATCGACATAACCATACATAAGACCAAAATGGAGGACTGGCTTTAAAAGTGCAAAGTACATGAAACGATCCAAAATTGACAAAAAATACCCGTCAATGGAGAGGAAACCATCAAACCTCTGGCATCAGAGACTGGCGCAACAAAATATTTTAAAATGAAGGAATTCACCACAATAAACAAAAATAACTGTACATAGAGCTGCAAATGCTGAGTAGAAATCTAGGCGATAAGGTCCATCCAATAATTCCAGAGGCTCATGGAATCTTTGGCTCCATCCCATGTGACACCCAGGATCTCCAGGTCTTCGTCAAGTGTACGTCACCACGTGGGACGAGAGTGTCCTGGCGTCTCTATTCCTCTCAGGGCCACTTTAGGGATTTGGTAGCCCTCCACTCAGAGGATGTGACCAGCTAAGTGTACTCGTCTGGACGACTGTGATGTGAAGGCTGCATGTTCTCCGGAGCACTTCATGCTTGAAGATTTGGATCTTCAATGTCAGTCAGAGGCATCTCTACTGGAACAGTATGGTGTTGGAAGACTACGGTCATCTTCCAGGTTTCACCAGCATAGACAGCCACAGGGGTCCTGATTGAGGTGAAGAGGAGCAGCTTGATCATTAGGGAGATTGTCGGCGAAGACCAAATGATGCTCATTTTTTGCAAAACAGCTGGTGCCTTTCCAGTCCAACACTTCACATCGGTCTCCGTATCTTTGCTATGGCACTACAATGTTGCCCAGGTATGTAAACTTCTCCACCTCCTCCAAGCACAAAAATGGTCAAAATAAGGCAAAAACGTCAACCCACGGCAAACTAGTACATCTAATCTAGTAATCCAAATCCAAGAATCCAAAAAACCGTAAGAAGCCAAACAATACGTAATAATGGAGATCTGCACTCCACAACAATCGAGAAAGCTCGGAGGGGAATCCATTTACTTCACCAGGATATAAACGCAGTGTCTTTTACATACGCAGCTTCATTTTATTTCCCCGAAACTGGAATATTAATCTTGGCGTGCTTTTGGGGGGTTTTATTGCCCAAGGGATCAAATTCTGAAATCAGAATTTCATTTAGCGCTTCGGTTCCAAAGTTATGTATTTACCATCAGCTTTTTCCAATGCCATTTCTGTTGAGTTTTTGGCGAGTTGCAGTGTCCATTTCCTTGGGGATTTCCCACAAAGCACAGCATCGCATCACATGTGATGTCATGGACGCACCAGTATAAAGATCACCCTGAAATATTCACTTCTTATCCGAGATTGGCCCATACTTGCACACCCATACTGCTTTTGTAATTGTGTATGGTTCCTTTAAATGTAGTTGTGTTCCTTGTTCTTTGTGGCAGAGCCCAAGGAGGCGGGGCCTCCCTGTCATCACCACTCTTGAGCCCTTCCTTCTGGTTATGGAACTTGGCTGAGAAGGCTCAGGAGTTTGGAATCATTCGTTTGTAGGAATGTCAGGGAGTACTGCGTGTTCTGTGTTGCTCTCTCTTTTATTATATCGCACTTCAAGGATTTTTATTTTTGCATACCATACTGGGTCTCGTTTGATGTGGATTGCATTTTACACAGCTCCCTCATGCCTCTTTTGTTCTACTGTATTTTGCTATTTTTACCAATAAATCTTTAATTTATAAAAACGCATTGTTTGCCCTTTTGCTGCAAGCCAAGGGTTTAGGGCTTTTGTTATATTTTGCCGATATTAACAGTTGTTTTTCCCACCTCGCCACTTTTGGGGCCTGCTCCCACTCAAGCCAGCAGGTAGTGGTAGGAGTCTGGTGGCGTTCAGGTAAGGCACCACTGGACAGAAAATCCTGGCTTGCTTGAGTAGGAACTTTTGGAGGCCTCACACCTATTTTGTCAAGGAGAAAAACGGCATTTCATAACAGTCAGAGTGTTTCACCCTCTCATAAACTGCCAAGTCGTCCAGACTATTGTGATGAAAAAGTGTGCCACTAGTGAGGCAAAAATGAGAGATTTAGGACGGCACTGAAAGGCAAAAGACCAACACAACACACGTGGATTAAAGCCTGATGTGGACGAGATTAGTTTAGCACCAGGACGAGAATGAAAGTAGTTATTACCTGAGGACCTCTGTAGTTTTAGTCCTGTCCAATTTCCTCAAATGACGAAATTTAACCCACACATCAATTCACACGGGACTTGTTTAACTTGCTGAGTTTATCTTATAAGGAATTTTTATAGTCTTTCATGAGATTTGAATGCGCAGTCTATTAAAGGTACAGACATGAGCAATTCAAACAGAACTCCTGTTAGAATTAGTTTATCCCACCCACCTGATGTAAAACTAATCCCATTCAAATAGAGCAAGAATTCATGTTCAAATACAAGAATAAAATCCCTAACCCTTTTAAGGTTTTCTAAGATAACAAACCAAAATAAACGTAAGAACCCGTGATATTTCGGCCAGGGTTCCTCTCCAGGTTGGGGTCTGTTTTTATGTCTGTTTTCTTCATTATTTACTTATTACCAGTGTTGATTATTTAATTCTTTAATATCCATTTATATTCTGTAGTGTTCCGTGTGTTTTGTAGGTGGTACCCCCAAGAGGCGGGGCCACCTGCCAACTGCCACAAGGGTCCGCCTTCAACCCTATAAAGGCGGGGCCACCCACAGTTCCTTGCTGTTCATTAATATTAGCTTGGGAGTTGGTGAGTTCATTACTGTGATTTTCTGTGCTTTTGATTATTTGGTGGATTTCTGGGATTTTTTTGACCCCTGTGCTTTGTTTGCCTGATTTACAATTCGGACTCGTTTGACTTGGATTGCCTTGTCTTTGCAGGCATTCCCTGCTGTGCCTCTTGTGCTCTTCGGAGCTTCACTGTGCTACACAACGTTTTTGTATTAATAGACTGTCACACACATGCGAGTAGGAGGCACCTAAAGGGGTTAAGTAATGGTAATACCACATCTGACCAGAGGGCGGCGGGGTGCACTAACTGATCTTTCCCAGAGAAATCCTGCCAGGTTCTGGCGACTCCAAAGACCTCACTTCTGGTTCCGGCCCCTTTTTGATGATGTCACTTCCGGTCCAGGGCCCTTCGATGACGTCACTTCCAGTTCCGGCCCCTTTGATGACATCACTTCCTATTCGGGCCTTTAAAGCTGCCATCTTACCACCAAGGAATCAGTTCTGTCTTGGACTCAGTATTGTGAACAACTCTTATTTTCAAAAGCCTTTTTCAGCCAGGGATATTATACGGGTGGCTGCCCCAAACCTTTTTACGATGTCTGGTCTGTGTTCATATCACAATATCTTTTTATTTATAAAGATTCAATGTGGCCTTCCATGTTACTAGCCGGGGTTTTTTTGTTAGTATTCCCCCTCTAGTGGGGATTTTTGGAACTGTTCAGGTGTTATGTGCTTTGGAATTCTCGCGTCTAATATTACACATTAATACTACATATTAATAGCAATAATGCATGGACATCAGGCCACACCTTCATGATGTCACATATCACACTCGTGTGACTGGCAACAAGCATCACTGTTGTAACGGTGACGAGAAGTACAAAGCAAAATGGCACTGAACGGACTTTGAAAACTTAACTGTCACAATTTATGCACAAAAAAAATCCATGAAGGAGAAGGAAACAAACCTCTGGACACACAAATGAAGAGGTTTAATTAAACAAAATGATAGAATTAAGGTATTCAGAACCAGAAACATTAATATGGCCAGAACTGTTTGGTTTAGTTTTCCTTGGGCTTTATAACATCCCTAAACACAGACTATACAGAATTTGGGGTGTTTTCTAAATCAAATACATTAGAAAACAGATGGAGTTTTCAGAATGACATATCATATTAAAGCTTATTATCCAATTCTTTTTTGACTGCATCACTATCTTGTATTGCGACGTGGGTATTTGGAGTTGTCCGAGTAGATTTTGAGCCGACTTATTATTGTTGTAGATGACCCTGGTGTATGACGTGCATTTTGGAAAGAAACCCACCGAGGACCTTCAAGTTGTTTGCTTCTGATGTCCTTCCCATCTTATGCAGTTGTCCATCTGTACCCCCCGCCCTGGTTAGATCCCTGCTTCACCCTCTTCCCTCAAGACAGTAACAGGCAGGTCAGGTTGGGGAGCAGGAACTGGTACAGTGTGTCGCCGCATCCACCACACGAAGAAACAGCTTGGGATCCCGGTTGGCAACCCCCCCAGACAGACACGTGGTCTAGGCCCACCCTCCCAAAATGACCATTTGTCTGCCGCAGCCAGGTGTTAGTGGGCGTCCCCTTGGCCTAGCCAGTCACTTGCGTCCCCAGCAATTAGGGTCTTGTGAGCCGGATCAATCTCGGGTAATAGCCCCACATGGCCGTAGTGCCATAACTGACATTCTCTCACAATGCAGGTCATGTGCCTCATTCGGGACCCCATGAGGAAAAACACAAAGTCAAACCAGCAGGATTCTCTAAAGAGACACAGAAATGAAGGAGTCCAGTTATCGTCTCAGGTCACTAGATAGCATCCATGTGTCACAAACGGGAAGCACCAGGACTGTAAACACTTGGACCTTCGTCCATTAACAGAGATATCGGGAGTGCCACACACCCCTTTCCAGCAACCCCATGACCCCCATGCTCTCCCAATCCGTCTACTGACTACATAGGAAGAGTCACCAGAGACATGAATGTCACTGCTGAGGTAAGTAAACCTCTTGACACCTCTTTGTATGACATCTTCAGTTTCTTGCCAGTCTTTCACAGGGCCTTCATCTTCTTCTTCTCTCGGCTGCTCCCGTTAGGGCTTGCCACAGCGGATCATCTTCTTCCATATCTTTCTGTTCTCTGCATCTTGTTCTGTTACATCCATCACCTTCATGTCCTCTCTTAGCACATCCATAAAACTTCTCTTAGGTCTTCCTCTTTTCCTCGTCCCTGGCAGCTCTATCCTTTGCATCCTTCTCCCAATATACTCAGCATCTCTCCATTGCACATGTCCAGACCAACACAATCTCACCTCTCTGACTTAGTCTCCCAACTGTCCAACCTGAGCTGACCCTCTAATGTCCTCATTTCTAATCCTATCCATCTTCGTCACACCCAATGCAAATCTTAGCATCTTTAACTCTGCCACCTCCAGCTGTCTCCTGCTTTCTGGTCAGTGCCACCGTCTCCAATCCATATAACATAGCTGGTGTCACTACCGTCCTGTAGACCTTCCCTTTCACTCTTACCCATCTGTCACTAAACACTCCTGACACTCTTCTCCACCCTGCCTGCGCTCTCTTCTTCACCTCTCTTCCACAACCCCCATTACTCTGTATTGTTGATCCCAAGTATTTAAACTCATCCACCTTCGTCAACTCTACTCCCTGCAACCTCACCATTCCACTGACCTCCCTCTCATTCACACACATGTATTCTGTCTTGTTCCTACTGACCTTCATTCCTCTCCTCTCTAGAGCTTATCTCCACCTCTCCAGGGTCTCCACAACCTGCTCCCTACTATCGCTACAGATCACAATGTCATCAGCAAACATCATAGTCCACGGGGACTCCTGTCTAATCTCGACTGTCAACCTGTCCACCTCCGTCACTCCTACCACAGACCTCACCACTGTCACACTTCCCTCGTACATATCCTGTACATATTACACAAAATCAATAGACCGACTTGTTTCTTGAGAATGTGGTGGCCTGTTGGCCATTTTTGAACTCAAAACTGAACTTAACAGATGTGAACAGAAGAGCAGGTTTCAGTGGGCTGATGCAATTATAAAGGTTTCTCTAATAACCATTTAAATGGACAAGTTAGGGATAAGCTAAGGGAGTTGGCTATTAGGACACTGAAGGAATGGCTGCTGAAAATGGGGCTTTACAGTTCAATGTGAACAATAAATTAGAAATCAAGCAGGAATAGCCATTAGCAACACTAGTAACGTCTTAGCTGTAATATTAACTCAACTTAATGGAGTCTTGATTGAAAAAGGTATCAGTATCTGGGAAAAACATGAAAATGTCTGTATGTGTCCTAACTTTTGATTGGTACTGTGCCCGTGGGTATTAATGAAGCCACTTCCTGTTGGCCGCTGTCACACGCCTGGGTATCCGCGGACCACTTTGCCATCCCTGACTAGGTATGCGGTACCACCCTGAGGCGAGAGGAGGGCATTGTGGCTAACTGTCCCATCTCTCTCCTCCACAGTCTGCCCAAGAGGCTGACTGACCACACCCCCTATTGTTGTCAAAAGCCACGCCCCTTCCCATCCACAGCATATAAAAAACAAACAGTCACCCCCAGAAGGAGGCGTCTGACTTGTGACCCGAGCCTTCAGCAGGACGGAGCCCCCCAGGTCAGATCAATTAATAGTTGAAACACTGGTCAAGTTATTATTTGTGTCCTGGCAGCGAAGGAGCGCCTCTTTATTTCTTTTAACTTTACTACTCAGAATTAAAATATGGTGACCCGAACTGGCACCCCGACAATTTTTGGATCTCTGCTAGTCCCTTTGTTCCACACCACACTAAGCTTCAGGCTGCTTCGTCTGCAGTACAAAAACATTTTTTTCTTCATTAATTTCCCTTTTTTTAAATATTTGACTTGTCTCTCTAGCCATCATTTCCGGCTCATTAGATATAATTCTTTTGTCTGCGAGGCATGGCCTGATTTGCATACGATAATAAGTGTCCTAGTGAGGTGCGCTAACATTTGCATTGTGTTTATATCAATGTAAATGAAGTCTGTGTGCACGTGGAGTCGGGTAATTTTAGTTTATGAAAACTCCTTCATGCACACAAAGTACAGGTTTGGTTAAAAAAAAAAAGAAAAGACATGTCGCGTGAATTGAAGGAGGTTAAGTGCTGCTGTACTGCACATCCAGCTTGCTGGGTTCAAACTCCACATCTGTGGTCTGTCTACAGTTTGCACATTCACCGTACGACTGCTTGGGTTATTCAGTGGGGGACTTAGAGCCCCTCCATTACAAAGTTGTGCAATCCACAGAGAGACCCCCATGAGAGTAGGAGTGTTTATGAACTGGCACAGTGATACACACCCACACACACTTAAATATGTAAGCTTGGCAAGTGTCTCATGGGTACTGGCCCGGGTTATAATTTTGGGGAGAGAGTGAAGCTCTGTCATGAATGCAGTTTCCGTTTCATCTACAATGGAAGTGAAGCCACCAAAAAACAAGTCACCCAAATTCTGTTATCATCACTGTGAGCCGCGCCTCTTCCGATCATCTGGATTTATGAAGCACTGCTTAACCGGAAACAGACTTGAAAAAAGATGATGGTCAGACTCTAAAAGCATTCATTTTTTTAATTGAAATTATTAAAAGCAAGTAAAATTCCGTAAAATAAAGAAGCAAAACTAAATTTCATTCAACCCTCGCCCCCTAAAAGCATTCGTTTAGAGCATTCAGCTCAGGGGAGCAACATTGAAGATCTCAGACTTCTTTTATTTCTTTTCTTTGATTTTTGGTTTGGGACATTAAACGGGGTGTCCAGAAAGCCGTCCCAACCATTTTTTTTTTTTTTGCATTTTTTAATATATATCAGTGTTTCCCAAACTCTGTCCTGGGGACCCCCTGTGGCTGCAGGTTTTTGTTCCAACCAGCTTCTGTTTTTAATTGGACTCCTGAGCTAATTAAGTGGACTGATATTTCCCAAGTTCTGTGTTTAGGGAACAATATAGAAATTAGAAAAATAAGTTTGTTAAAAAAAAAAAATATTAAAATGTACCAAACAGTTATATAGGAATAATGTATTTTTTTCTTTTTAACAGTATTTTCATCTTGATTTTCATTCTACTGTTCTAGGTGTTCTAGTTGTTTTATTAATCCATTATTTACTAATTAGTGGGTCTGACTCTAAAGTACTTGCAGCCTTTGATTATTCAGAGTTGTTTGCCTGAGTGTCTGCTCTGCTCATTTTTAATTGTCATTAATAAGATACAACGAAGGGGGAAAAACTGCATAGAGAAAGGGCAAAATATAATGAAATCAACAAAAGAGAATTAAGCATTTAAATCTATAGCAAAAGCATAAATATTTCTAAATGTCTTATAAATGTAAAAATCAAGCTGCTGTGCTTTTCTGAATGTAGAATAAAAGAAAAAAAATACCAGCTAATTAAATGAGATCAGTGCTGTCATGTGTTGTCACTGATTTGGAATCCGGTTAGAACAAAAACCTGCATCCACAGTGGGTCCCCAGGACCGAGGTTGGGAAACACTGATATACATCATATTGTGCATATATCATTCATATGTACAGTATCTCTCTCTCATATACACATTTATATTATATATAAAAAATATATTTTTATATTATATATATATCTCCATCCATGCATCCTCTTCCGCTTATCCGAGGTCGGGTCGCGGGGGCAGCAGCTTGAGCAGAGATGCCCAGACTTCCCTCTCCCCGGCCACTTCTTCTAGCTCTTCCGGGAGAATCCCGAGGCATTCCCAGGCCAGCCGGGAGAAATAGTCCCTCCAGCGTGTCCTGGGTCCTTCCCGGTGCCTCCTCCAGGTTGGACGTGCCCGGAACACCTCACCAGGGAGGCGTCCCGGAGGCATCCCGATCAGATGCCCGAGCCACCTCATCTGACTCCTCTCGATGCGGAGGAGCAGCAGCTCTACTCTGAGCCCCTCCTGGATGACTGAGCTTCTCACTCTATCTTTAAGGGAGAGCCCAGACACCCTGCGGAGGAAACTCAATTCAGCCGCTTGTATTCGCGATCTCGTTCTTTCAGTCACTACCCATAGCTCATGACCATCAATAATCAATACACAATCCTCCACTCCCTGACACTTAGCCACCCTTCCTCCCAGCTCAGCTTGACATCTGGGATTTCCCACAATCCTTTTATAGTCCTTGACCCGGAAGTGTTTCGCCTTCTCTGTCCACGTGACATGGGACACTTCCAAGTCAGATAAAAATCCTTTTTCTTCACCCCGGAAGCACGTCATTGCTTGCGTCGCTGTGATTAAGACGCACTTCCGGGTTATGGTGCAAATAACAATCCCTTGGCCTCCCCTGCAGCGACTCCTGGCAGCCCCCGTGGTATCCAGCAGGGCTGTGCATTAAAAGTCCACTGTCCATAATTCCTTGCTGGCATTCAGGGTACCTCCATGCTGCAAGGAGGGCTCCATCTAGCGGCCTGGGGGTACTGGCCGGGATAAATAGCAGGCCATATCTCACAATATTATTTATAATTATATATATTATTATTTGCAGTTGGAGATCCACGAAGGGAGAAAAAAATGAATCACGTATCATAAAATAGTTTTATTCCTGAGCTTTCAACCCCTATCAGGGGTCTTCATCAGAGGATAATGCTTAGACTTACAAGAATCAAAGGCAATATATAGCAACACATTCAGTTGGGGGGGGGGGGGGGGTTTATGTGACTAAGTCAGTATGATCAAGGGGGGGGGGGGGGGTTGTATAGTTTAATTATTGTGTACATGTTCTTCTTAAGTTAGCATATGCTGGATTTATGTCCAAGTGTCTGTTGATGGCGTTTTCATCTGATAGCCAAGACTCGGCCAACTCTCTGGCACTTTTTGTACTGGCCTTAAATTTTGCTTTTACGTTGTCCCAGTTGAATGTGTGTCCTGTATATACATACACACACACACACATTGTACTGTACATATACTGTGAACCTTCCTCGATCGCCGGGGTTGCGTTCCAGAACCCCCCGCGAAAGGTGAAAATCCGCAAAGTAAAAACCATATGTTCATATGGTTTTTATATATTTTAAGCCCTTATAAACTCTCCCACACTCTTATAAAAATTTCCCGTACAGTTATACAGCATAAACCCTTTGTATTCTCTTAGATATTAGGTAAGATTCGTTGAAATTATGCATGCAAACACACTGTTTATATGCAGTAAAACCTAAATATTATTTTAAAGATAACGAGTATCACATCTGTTACAGCCATTACGATAGACAGGCCACCAGCAAAAAAAACGTACAATGCAAGAAAAATTGTATACAGTAAAATGTGTGTACAGTGACACTAAACGTACATGTACTAAGTACTGTACGTAGAAAATTAATTATAGTTACTCACCAACAATGACACGACGACTTGTCCGATAACGATGAGTTTAATTTTACTGCACAACAAAGAAGAGCATTACAGCTCTTCTAAAGGAGCCTCTTCAGGTGACTGTGTAGCACCGCCGTTGCTCTTCTTCCGGCAGTCTTCAATCCAAATCCCTAAAGCAGATTCCAGACTATCGCCTTATTACATCCACTTACAACTCGTTTTGCACACTGGTTAAAGGACACTGCGGCCGTAGATCTTATATTCTTTTCGTCTTTTTAAAATAAAAAGAACCGTGGACTCATTGATGCCATAATGGCGTCCTACAACGGTGTAGCTGTTCCCTTCCTTCAACATATTCAAAACTTTTACCTTTTCAGCAACCGTTAGCATCATCCATTGGCACTTGGGCACGGCCCCTGAAGCACTAGAAGGAGCAGATCGTTTTGGAGCCATAACGAAGGGCTTGACTATGCACAAAGATAAATACAAGAGAGCACAAAAGTTAAACTCTTTACACAGCAAAACACGTTGATGCTGAATGAGTCAGACAAGATTTCCTAGTTAACGCAAAGCGGAATCGAATTCGGCGCTCCGTCGCTAAGCCAATCAGCACCCAGGAACTTAACCGCATGCTCTGATTGGGTAGCTTCTCAGCCATCCGCCAATAGCGTCCCTTGTATGAAATCAACTGGGCAAACCAACTGAGGATGCATGTACCAGAAGTAAAAAGACCCATTGTCCGCAGAAACCCGCGAAGCAGCGAAAAATCTGCATTATATATTTAGATATGCTTACATATAAAATCCACGATAGAGTGAAGCCGCAAAAGTCGAAGTGCGATATAGCGAGGGATTACTGTATACACATATATCTATACTAATAAAAGGCAAAGCCCTCACTGACTCACTCACTCACTGACTGACTGACTCACTCATCACTAATTGTCCAACTTCCCGTGTAGGTAGAAGGCTGAAATTTGGCAGGCTCATTCCTTACAGCTTACTTACAAAAGTTAGGCAGGTTTCGAAATTCAACGCGTAATGGTCATAACTGGAACCTCTTTTTTGACAATATACTGTAATGGACGGCAGCTCGATGGCTGTGGGAGGCGGAGTTGAGTGTCACGTCATCACGCCTCCCACATAATCACGTGAAGAGACTGTGAACGCAGTAGGGAGAAATGAAGGAAGAGCCGCAAACAGCGAAGAACAAAAAATCATTAAACAATTGAGAAGGGAGCGAAACAATAAGAAGCGAGCGAGTGAAGCATACAAGCATCTTCATAAGGGAAACAAAGCACGGTGTAAAACGTAAGTTTAAATTAAGTTTATAGAAACGCTCCCGCTGCGGATTGCAATAACATATTCGCGAGATAAAAGTTTAATGAGAAGACACAAGGTATAAACGAACCACACGCCGTAGCGCAACGTTAGGGGCTTCACCTCTGGCGCTGACGTTCGAGATTCGATTCCCAAGAGGGGATGCAATGAGTGTGTACGCATGAAAAGCACAGAATTAGGGCGAAACACGTGTCGCGTACTCTTTGCATAATTTGAAAGTAAACAATTTCAACCATTCTATGATCTGCTTCTCGCAACTGAAAGACGGCACATGGCGGATGTTAACCGACTTGCTGACCGCAACGTTAGGGGCTTCAACTCTGGCGCTGACGATAGAGATTCGATTCCCGAGAGGGGATGCAGTGAGTGTGTACACCTGATGAGCCCAGAATTAGGGAGAAACACGTGTCGCATACTCTTTGCATTATTTGAAAGTAAACTATTAAAACCATTCTATGATCTGCTTCTGGGAACAGAAAGAGGGCACGTGGCGGACGTAAGGCGACTTGCTGACCAACCACAAGCGTAATCTGGCAGGTAACCACCCATACAATCAGATTGTGATTCAGACTAGGAATGCAATGAATGTAATTACCCCGATCTACATACAAAGCGAAAGTCTTGCAACATTCAAAGATGATGGTTTGGGATAAGCACACCATGGAACATAAAAGAGCTTATGAAGCCTTGAACCGAAAAAAGCAAGATCTCAGAGATTGTACAAAAAAAAAAAAAATAGGAGGTAATGTCGTTTTACTCGCTGTAGATTTTAGTCAAACATTACCAGTTATTCCACGAGGGAGACCAGCAGATGAACTCAACGCGTGTTTAAAATCCATGCTTCTCCCACGGTCAGTTATATGTTGCGTGTTCTCGGGTAGGTACACCAAGAAATGTATACATTTAAGCATGTAATGGTCAAACAAAAAATGAGGTATACCCGAAGGCACTGCAGTAGTACTCAATGTAACTTTACTTCTTAAATGTTAATGTTTTACTGTTTAATAATTTATACGCTTCTTATATGTTGTTCAAATTCTTTTATCAAAATACCAGTGACAGCGCAATGCACGATAACATGCAGTGAATACACCATACGCATCCGCCCACGGCTGCCCTGGTGTGCGCAGATAGGAGTTGATTCTACAATAAAATAAAATAAAGATAAAAAGAGTAATACAATCATTACCCATAAAGTGGATAGTAGACGTGACGTACTATTTGTGTACCAGATTTCAAGTCAATAGGTGAAACGGTTTGCGAGCTACAGGTGATTTAAAATCCTGGACAGACAAACCAATAGCCATGGTAGCAAATTATAGAAGATTTTACTGTTTAATAATTTATATTTATATGAAATGTGCTTCTTATATATTACTTCATATTCTCATATGATAATAATGTTAATGTTGTTTATATTGATTTCTATGTTATTGTAAGTGCATGTATGTGTGTATATGTATGTATGTGTATATTATATATATATATATATATATATATAATGTGTATATGTGTGTATATATATATATATATATATATATATATATATATATATGTGTATATGTATATGTATATATATTATATATATATATATATATACAGTGGTGTGAAAAACTATTTGCCCCCTTCCTGATTTCTTATTCTTTTGCATGTTTGTCACACAAAATGATTCTGATTATCAAACACATTTAACCATTAGTCAAATATAACACAAGTAAACACAAAATGCAGTTTTTCAATGATGGTGTTTATTATTTAGGGAGAAAAAAAATCCAAACCTACATGGCCCTGTGTGAAAAAGTAATTGCCCCCCTTGTTAAAAAATAACCTAACTGTGGTGTATCACACCTGAGTTCAATTTCCGTAGCCACCCCCAGGCCTGATTACTGCCACACCTGTTTCAATCAAGAAATCACTTAAATAGGAGCTGCCTGACACAGAGAAGTAGACCAAAAGCACCTCAAAAGCTAGACATCATGCCAAGATCCAAAGAAATTCAGGAACAAATGAGAATAGAAGTAATTGAGATCTATCAGTCTGGTAAAGGTTATAAAGCCATTTCTAAAGCTTTGGGACTCCAGCGAACCACAGTGAGAGCCATTATCCATAAATGGCAAAAACATGGAACAGTGGTGAACCTTCCCAGGAGTGGCCGGCCGACCAAAATTACCCCAAGAGCGCAGAGACGACTCATCCGAGAGGTCACAAAAGACCCCAGGACAATGTCTAAAGAACTGCAGGCCTCACTTGCCTCAATTAAGGTCAGTGTTCACGACTCCACCATAAGAAAGAGACTGGGCAAAAACGGCCTGCATGGCAGATTTCCAAGATGCAAACCCCTGTTAAGCAAAAAGAACATTAGGGCTCGTCTCAATTTTGCTAAGAAACATCTCAATGATTGCCAAGACTTTTGGGAAAATACCTTGTGGACTGATGAGTCAAAAGTTGAACTTTTTGGAAGGCAAATGTCCCGTTACATCTGGCGTAAAAGGAACACAGCATTTCAGAAAAAGAACATCATACAACAGTAAAATATGGTGGTGGTAGTGTGATGGTCTGGGGTTGTTTTGCTGCTTCAGGACCTGGAAGGCTTGCTGTGATAGATGGAACCATGAATTCTACTGTCTATCAAAAAATCCTGAAGGAGAATGTCCGGCCATCTGTTTGTCAACTCAAGCTGAAGCGATCTTGGGTGCTGCAACAGGACAATGACCCAAAACACACCAGCAAATCCACCTCTGAATGGCTGAAGAAAAACAAAATGAAGACTTTGGAGTGGCCTAGTCAAAGTCCTGACCTGAATCCAATTGAGATGCTATGGCATGACCTTAAAAAGGCAGTTCATGCTAGAAAACCCTCAAATAAAGCTGAATTACAACAATTTTGCAAAGATGAGTGGGCCAAAATTCCTCCAGAGTGCTGTAAAAGACTCATTGCAAGTTATCGCAAACGCTTGATTGCAGTTATTGCTGCTAAGGGTGGCCCAACCAGTTATTAGGTTCAGGGGGCAATTACCTTTTCACACAGGGCCATGTAGGTTTGGATTTTTTTTTCTCCCTAAATAATAAAAACCACCATTTACAAACTGCATTTTGTGTTTACTTGTGTTATATTTGACTAATGGTTAAATGTGTTTGATGATCAGAAACATTTTGTGTGACAAACATGCAAAAGAATAAGAAATCAGGAAGGGGGCAAATTGTTTTTCACACCACTGTATATATATATATATATATATATATATATATATATATATATATATATATATATATGACAGCAACACTCATAACAATGACAACACAATTACATTGACAATCATGTTACGTTATTTTTAAAATGTTTCCTTTACTTTTTCATAACCTCTTTAACACACTACTTCTCCGCTGCGAAGCACGGGTATTTTGCTATATTATATATAGTTTAGGAGAGTTTTTACCCCCAAGCTGTCAGACTCCTTAACACCATGCTGCCTCCTGGGATCTTCCACATGGCCTCAACCTCCTCTAAAAACAGAACTTTTATACATGAAGGCCACTGTCCTGCAAAGATGAGTGTGCATGTAGAAAAGAACTGAAGATCTCATAATGACCTTTAAGGATTTTGACACTCTTGATATCGATAGATAGATAGATAGATAGATAGATAGATAGATAGATAGATAGATAGATAGATAGATAGATAGATAGATAGATAGATAGATAGATAGATAGATAGATAGATAGATAGATAGATAGATAGATAGATAGATAGATAGATAGATAGATAGATAGATAGATAGATAGATACTTTATTAATCCCAATGGGAAATTCACATTCACACATATCCTTCTGACCTGTCATTGTTTACACGTCTTAAACAACTATTATCATACACTGATAATTTCTGTATTATCTATATCATTTATTATTTATTATACTACATATCTAGACTATATGTATCTAGATTGCAAATACCATACATTGCAACAATGTTCATATTGCTAACTAGACGTTAATATTGCTGCTACTTCTTTGTCTTGTCTTTGCACAATGTCTTGTCTTGTTTGTGTTTTAATTTTAAATTTTAATTTTAATTCTATTTTCAATTTATTATTTGCACTTCATGTTGTTACACTGTGGACCCTGAGCTTTGCAATTTTGTCTATCTGTATATGGTTGAGATGACAATAAAGTCGCTTTGACTTTGCTATATCTATATATCACAGCAGGACAGGATTTTTCTTAACTTTCAGGCGGCTGTTCACAGGGGGCTTAATTTCATGACTTCATCATCATCATCACCTCCGAAACTGGACTGTGTCACGAGTGTTTATCATATATCAGTTTTGTGTTTAGTGTTTTTATTGGATTTCTTTTGTATTTGTAATTGAAATGTGAATTTCCCATTGGGATTCATAAAGTATCTATCTATCTATTCGTCATTTTTATCATTTAGTACTTAAACTTTATTCTAATAAATTTGTGCGTATATTTAATTTTCTGAAATATCACAGTCCTCTAATGACCTGCTGAACTACACACTTTGGGGGGCGCCGCTCATCTCCATCTCAGCAGCCAGTCTCACACATGTCATTTGCTCGCACGGTGATCGTTCCATCTCGTATTTCTCACCACATTTTACATCTTATTCAATGCAATAAACTTAGAATCTACCATAATCAAGGGCCCAAAATGTATTTGGGGATTTTCACATTTCACAAGGGTTCTGCACGCCCCCCCCCCCAAAAAATAACAAGAGATACCTGTATCTATATATATAAAATTCTTTTTGCGTTTGAAACGGAAATTATGTATGACCACAGAGGAACAGGAAAAACATTCTTAACAAACCTGATTCTTGCCGAGAGAGTTGTAGCGTCATGGGGGATCGCTTCTACATTATTAGATGGAGGCCGTACAGCACATTCGGCATTGCAATTACCATTAAACCTCGCTCATCCAATCCAATTTGCAACATACGCAAGGGCTCTGGAAAGGCAAAAGTCTTGCAACATTCAAAGATAATAGTTTGGGATAAGTGCACCATGGCACATAAAAGAGCTCATGAAGCCTTGAACCGAACAATGCAAGATCTCAGAGATCCTACCAAAATAATGGGAGGTACTGTCGTTTTACTCACAGGAGATTTCCGTCAAACATTACCAATTATTCCACGAGGTACACCAGCAGATGAACTCAATGTGTGTTTAAAATCCATGCTTCTCCCACAGTCAGTTATACGTTGCGTGTTCTCAGGTAGGTACACCAAACAAATTATACATTTATGCACGTAATGGGTAAACAAAAAATGGAAAATACCCGAAAGCACTGCAGTAGTACTCGATACATCTTTACTTCTTAAATGTTAAATGTTTTACTGTTTAATAATTTATATGTTTCTCATATGTTGTTCAAAATATTTTACTGTTTAATAATTTATATTTATATGCAATGTGCTTCTTATATATTACTTAATATTCTCATATGATAATGATGTTAATAATGTTGTTTATAATGATTTCTATGTTAGATAGATAGATAGATAGATAGATAGATAGATAGATAGATAGATAGATAGATAGATAGATAGATAGATAGATAGATAGATAGATAGATAGATACTTTATTAATCCCAATGGGAAATTCACATTCTTCAGCAGCAGCATACTGATACAATAAATAATATTAAATTAAAGAATGATAATAATGCAGGTGAAAAACAGAAAAAACAAACAATAACTATGTATAATGTTGAATGTTAACGTTAATGTTATTGTAAATGCTCTTTATTTGTTGAAAAATAAAATTGGCAATTAACAAACTTATTTTATAAATACTACATTTTATTTTTTTCTCTTGCACTCAGTAAGTATTATATAAAACAATCATTTTCTCTCTCTCTTTTGATTGATTTCATCTCTTTGGGTTATTTTTGGTTTGGGGAGGCCTTTTCATGAGCATCCCCTTCTGGCCACCCCACCCAGCGTCAGTTCCTAATTTGCACCCGATGGTCCAAAACGAGATTAAACACATCCGCCGTTGAAGAGGACCGATTAATGCCTGTTGGGATTTGTTCTTACATTTCCAAGAGCACGAATGAAAGCCCAGCCGCCCCTACGTGTTGCTGTTTTCTCACCTTTCATGCTGAAATGTTAGCCAATTTTACATTGCAGTCAGGATATTAATAGAAGCTGTTTACAAACATAAGGTTAATAAACAACAACTGGCTGAAGCTATAAATAGTCATCATGTGTTTATAACTTCTCTACTTGACTAAAATACGCAGATAAAATGAATACGTTTTTATAGACTGACTGGCGCCCTGTCCAGGGGTTGTTCCTGCATTGCACCCTAGGACTGCTGGGACAGGCTGCAGCTTCAGCGCAGGTTTGGGAGGCGGATGGATGGATGATTCTGTGACGATGGGGGTCCTGCTCCACCCTCCCACTTCTGTTTCAGGAAGCCCCTCGAACCCAACACCGTCGATAATGTAACGGGATGAGCTGCACAATGAGGACACCAAACAGAGCAAGGGGACGGTGAAAAGTGCAAACAGTGCTCTTATTAAAAACTGCCAAAACCAAAAAGTGTTAAATAAATACATAATCCATTAAAAACAGGGCGAAAATGTATACGTTAAAATCCCAATAAATAACTCCATTTAAAACCGAGGTTAAAATACTGGCTGGGAGCAGTGCCTTCTTTAAAAACCCGGTGCTTTCTTCTTTCAACTGGCGGCTCCCCTGCTTCTCCCATATGGGCTGTTGCACGGTGCAGCCGACTTTCCGACCTCTGGCTCCATATGGCTAATCCGCCGGACCGAACCTCGGGTTCCCCAATTACCGGGGCGCTCACGTTGGGACACTCCCTCTCCCAAGCTTCCATGACTCCCGCTGCCTTTCGTGGTGAGCTGTCCATGATCTCGGCCACTCCTGCTCCTCTGAAAAAAAATCAGAACACAGGAGTGACCCAATCCATCCCAAGGGCTGGCCAAACACCCCGCTAGGGCTCACTTCACACCAGCGAGCCTCCAGCTTCCTCTTCTTCCTCCTCTAATCTCCACTTTCTTTTCTTCTCTTTTTTCCATCCGCACTCGCGCTCCTCCGATTTTTAAAGGGGACGTGGCGCAGGTGCGGCGATTAGCAGGTCCCGACATGAATTACGGACACGGGCGATCGCACACCTGTGCACTTCAGTGCGGAAATGCCCACATCGCACCCGGGAACCATTCTAGCCACACTACCACGCCCCCATCTTTAAGCCACCAGCGCGGCGATTATATAGTTAAAAAACTGGCCTTTCCTTCTGAGCCGCGGACTCGCTACATCCACAGATTCCTATATGAAACATACAAACTCCACCTAATTATTTAAAAGAAATAATTTGTGCATGGAACACTAGTCCATGTTTTACATATTATATATTATCAATAAACATTTACATTGTTTTTACATTGAGTCTATCGGAAGGGCAGGATGGCACTGCGGCGAGTTCCGAGTCCAGTCGCAGTCTACATGGAGTTCACATGTGCGGGGATATGTCTGTAAGCCTACAAGGAGTTCTTCTTCTTTATCTTCATCTATTCTCACTACTATGGGGGGGGACGGTCAATGTCCCCCGATTGACCTTCTCCAAACGGCCCAGTCCTGCACCTCCTCGCCACTCAAAGTCTTCTTTTTACTTTCTCCATCCACCTCTGCTTTCTCTTCCCCACATCTTCATCGTCTCTCCTCGTCATACAGTATGTCCATACCACTCCAGTCTACTTTCCTGTAATTTAAGACATCTCCCACCTTTGTTGTACCACCGCTTGCGTTGTTTCTTGTTCTGTCCTTTTGGGTAACTCCACACATCCACCTACTTCTTCTCCTGCACTCCCATTACGGCTCACGTCTCAGCTCTTCACATCATTGCTGGTCTCACCATTGCCTTAAAAACCTGACGTTTAACCTTCACCTTCATTCTTTGATCACACAATGCTGCTGATACCTTCTTCCAATGGGTGATCTACCATTCCATCTTGGCCTACCACTGATCCTTGATATTTAAATGTATCGATCATCATTAAACCCCAGATATTCTGTCGTCTTCTTCTTCTTCCCATTAATCTTCCAAAGCCCTTCTTCTAACCTCCTCTCCCCTTCTTTGTTTCAGGTGCTACACAACATCATCATTAAAAAGCCTGCACCAGGGGGACTGGTCTTTTATCTCACGACTCAACACATCCATAACCAGATCAAAGAGGTAAGGAGTTGAAGAAGACCCCAGGTGCAGACCTTCCCGAACAGGGATCTTCTCTGTTACCTGTCTCCAGGTCCTCACACACGTCTCTGGTCCTCCTTTCTCTCTCGTGGACCTCCAGACCTCATGACGTAGCACTCCATCATAAGCTTTCTCCAAATCGATTCTCCAGACGATTCTGTTTTTCTCGATGCTTCGCTATCAGCTGTCTCAATACAAAGACTGCATCATGTTTTTCCTGCCCTAGGTATAAAAACCAAACTGTGCCTCCCTATGGTGGTCTCTAGTTCTGTTTATAACCCTAGTTGCTATAAAAAAAAAAAATTCTATGCAGAAAAGATTAAAATTTTCCATGGGTACAGGAACCTAACTCCCTTCTTCCCATAGGTTCATTTCCTAGGAACGTTACCCCTAGAAAAGTTGATGATTGGATTGCCGATTGTGGATCATCATCATCCAGGTACTTCTGAGGCATGTGGAGGTCGAAAGGGGGAGCCGACCTTCTTGTGTTCCCTCCACAGTACTGAGGAGACGCCAAGTGAGATTAATGGACTCCGCCCCTTCCGGTCCTGCCCCTACATATCCCACAGTTCCTGGGGAGCAAGCATGACTTGTTAAGAAAACGCACAGCAGGACAAAGCTCCTTCGCACTGTCACTATGAGCGGCTTCAGCAGGCGAGAAAGGTTCCTGACGCAAGGACCTCACTTCTTCGTCTGTCTGGCACCGTCAAGAACACATTTGTGTTTCAACTCAACCCAGGGGGGGCAACCAGACTGACACCCCAACAATTCAACTTGCGAGACCTGCAGGTCCTTCCAACGACAACAACAGAGCAAAAAAAGACAAGGATTTTGAGCCCCCCACCCCACCTCGGCTGAAACATAACAGAACGGACCCCTGGTAAAAAGAAGAAGTCATTTAGCAAATCCTAAGCCCACTGTAAAGCATGGGAGCTGGACTGTGTCACGACTGCCAGGAGCTTTCATTAAAGTCCAGGCCGACGGAATTGTAAATCAAAGGGCAGAGTTTTTTGGGGAACGCTTCAGAAGAGAAGTCAAAGCTGAAGCACTGAAGGTCAGGAGACATTTCATCAAGCGTAAAGACGGCTCGCTACACGCAGTCCTGCTGAAATATGCTCACCACAGGAGTGTTTAGAGAGCTCTCGTCTTTCCAAGTCTTTTCATCGTGTAACGTGAGCGGCCATTTTTTATTACACGTTTGCCGTGATGTCACCGGGATCTCATTAGAGGAAATTCTGAGGTTTAATCCGATTACTAGCAGTGTCACCAGGGTCTTCTTGGAAAATGACACAGAAACGTTTAGTTTACACTCATCTGAGTTACAGTCGGGAAGTGACAAAATGACTCAAAGGGAGCTGCGGCCATTCGAAACAGAGGAGAAGAGAAAATCGGCAGCATCACCATGGAGTCGCCCTTGTGTACCCCTTGTTTGGCCTTCATCTAATCTGCTTGAAATTTCATGAAGTTGAGAACGGATCACCATGCTAGCTGTGCTAACCGTAATCAACCTAAGACCTCATGTTCTTTATTTGATAATGGTGTTGTGCGTTGGGTCTGGTATAATAAAACACACCCGATCCCTCTTCCCTACCTCTTTGGAATAGAGGCGTCCATTCCTGGCATCGCTCAGTAAGCGGACCACTCGGATGACAGAAGTGCTTTGCTTGGGAAAACGCGGCGGTGGTCCAGCCTGCTTTAGTGTCGGGGTTCCCCGTCATCTTTCTTTTCACTCATCCATGTGAAGTTACAAACTTCGTTCACATGGCCCACACCCAAGAAGGTGGCCGCCATGCTGCTGTAACGTCACACAAACAGAACAAGGTAATGAGACCAATTGCCTTATTTTTAGACCCTTACTTGGTATTTTTATTATCATTTTTTTGATTTTTCTGACCGGTTGTCGACATGTTTTGCCTATTTTTTTTTTAACATTTCTTCTTAACCCAAGTGACAAGATGGACACACAGTCTTTTTATTACATTTACTTATTTGGGTGACGCCTTCATCCAAGGTGATTTACAACATTGCTGATACAATTTCTTCTGGTTGTTCATTTGGAGCACAGGCAGGTCAAGTGACTTACTCGTGGTCACACAGTGTCATTAATGGGATTTGAACCTATGAGCTCAGGGCTTGAAGTCCAAAGCCTTAACCAGTACACCACACTGCCCCTTTATTAAAGTGGATAAGTGGATTTCTTTCTGTCTGGCTGTTATTATCTGAAGGACGTACTTAGTAATGCTGTAGTAATAAAATGAACTGCATTTTCATTCCAACAGATGGTGCATCACTACCATTTGCTTTGATTTTATGAATCCAATACTAAATGGCATAGAACAAAGACCTAGAAACTGGATGGGAGCACAGATACACGGACACTTGTCCTTTTACTAAGATGGATAAGCAGATTTCTTTATGTCTGTCTGTTACTATCTGATGGACGTATTTAGCCCTAACATTTGCACTGCACCAGCTCTTGGAATGTCTTTTTTTGTAATTCTGTAATAATAAAATGCACAGCATTTTTCATTCCAACAGATGGTGCATCACTACCATTTTCATTGATTTTATGAATCCAATACTAAATGGCATAGAACAGAGAGCTGGGAACTGGACGGGTGCACAGAAACACAGACACTTGTACTTTTATTAAGGTGAATAAGCTGAATTCTTTCTGTCCAGCAGTAACTATGTGAAAGACGTATTAAGCGCTAAAAATTTGCAGTGCACCATCTATTAGAATGTATTTTTTGTAATGCTGTAGTAATAAAATGCACTGCATTTTTCATTCCAACAGATGGCACATCACTAACATTTCCATCGCATTTAGGAATCCCATACAAAATGGCATATAATGGAGACATAGAAACTGGACAGGTGCACAGGTACACGGACACTTGTCCCCTTTATTAAGGTGCATAAGCCAATTTCTTTCTGTCCAGAAGTTTTTCTTTACACAAAGAATGATAGAAACTTGGAATAAGCTACCAAGTAGTGTGGTAGACAGTAAGACGTTGGGGTCTTTCAAAACTCGACTTGATGTTTTCTTGGAAGAAATGAATGGATAGTAGTGGCGAGCTTTGTTGGGCTGAATGGCCTGTTCTCATCTAAAGTGTTCTAATGTTCGATTTGATGTAATTAGTGCTAACATTTGCAATGCACCAGTTTTTGGAATGTATATTTTTGTAATGCTGGAATAGTAAAATGCATCACGTTTTTTCGTTCCAACAGATGGTGCATCACTGCCATTTCCATCGCTTTTAGGAATCCCATACAAAATGGCATATAATGGAGACATAGAAACTGGACAGGTGCACAGGTACACGGACACTTGTCCCCTTTATTAAGGTGCATAAGCCAATTTCTTTCTGTCCAGCAGTTCCTATCTGAAGGATGTAATTAGTGCTAACATTTGCAATGCACCAGTTTTTGGAATGTATATTTTTGTAATGCTGTAATAGTAAAATGCATCACTTTTTTCATTCCAACAGATGGTGCATCACTAACATTAGCATTGATTTTATGAATCCATCCATCCATTTTCCAACCCGCTGAATCCGAACACAGGGTCACGGGGGTCTGCTGGAGCCAATCCCAGCCAACACAGGGCACAAGGCAGGAACCAATCCCGGGCAGGGTGCCAACCCACTGCAGGACACACACAAACACACCCACACACCAAGCACACACTAGGGCCAATTTAGAATCGCCAATCCACCTAACCTGCATGTCTTTTGACTGTGGGAGGAAACCGGAGCGCCCGGAGGAAACCCACGCAGACACGGGGAGAACATGCAAACTCCACGCAGGGAGGACCCGGGAAGCGAACCCAGGTCCCCAGATCTCCCAACTGCGAGGCAGCAGCGCTACCCACTGCGCCACCGTGCCGCCCTGATTTTATGAATCCCATACCAAATAGCATAAACAGTAACAGAGACATCAAAGGTGGATGCACAGTAAAGAGTCAGTCATACTGTACATTGAAAGTCTTTGTTTGTTTGTGATCTTCCGGCCACCAGTATACACATATTAAACACCAGACAATCCATTTAACATGCAAATAATCAAACGATAAGACAAAGCAAATCCCCACAATAACTACAGCAGTGCAATAGAAGCATATGTAGTACCTAAAAATATAAAAATCATAGCTTTTGCTGCCGTTGTTTTTTTTAAACTTTGGTAATCAAGTGTTATGACCTTGTCCGTGATTTGGGGGGTTTTCTAAGTTTTCTTCTGATTATTTTATCTGAAAACACAAACTGGTTCACTCTTTATCATAAGGGAGCAATTCCCTGCACAAAATGTGGTCCTAGAAATGACGGCGCAGAGGCCAAAACATGATCTTTAGATGAGTTAAAGGGCAGGGCCATCTTAACGTATGGGCACAGTGGGCACTGGCCAGGGGTCCCAGGTGCAGAGGGGCCCACGATTGTTTCTGAATGTCCGAGTATGTCTCTGTTTTGTTTTCAAAACAGGGGTCCCAGTTGCATTACTCTATGATGCTATTAAGACTGCCCTATTGAATGCGGTACTTCACGTTATGGGGGTTTTCTTATACAAGTGACTCAGGAGTCACCAACAAATAAACTGAAGTGATGACGAGAAAATGCCGGATTCTACACGACAGACTAGTTTATCAAACAGGCCTTGCGTTTTGCTTTTATGACATCAATCCGTTCCCGACCTCCCCTCTAAATCGCCCCCGTGTTTTGTTTGCTGTTCAATACGGTCATTTCAGTTCTGACCTCTGCCTATCCCTCTTTTCAAGTCTGCCTGACGTTACGTCTCTTGGTGTCTTCTTGCTCCTCACTATAATGTCAGGAGATACTTTCTCTGTAATAAATGTCCAGATAATAGACTTAATGGAGAAAATTGAGCAAACTGACTTGGACGTTCACTTCGACCACCCTGTGTATTATCGTAGTATTTTCCTCTACTTACCCTTTACCTTGGCGTAAGTGTACTCGTCAAATTCGTTACCAGGTTGGTCTACTTTTGCACCTTAAGATTTTCACACACATACATAGCTATACGCATACACACAGAAACTCAACAGCGCCCTAAGAATGACAAACTCACAGCTGGTTAATCACTAGCACTTCAAACCACACAAGTGCCTTAGGAATAACACAACTTGTCACTCTCCTAGGACTCCATGAGACTTACATACACACAGACCCTAATCACAAGAGTGCCCCATGAATGACACACACATAGCCTGTTAACCTCTAGCACTTTAAACCACACAAGTGTCTTATGAATAACACAGCCCATCACTCTCTCAGCATTTCAGGAAACTTACTTATTGTTGGCACGAACAACATACGATGTTTTAATGATATCTCAGACCTAAATATTACTTTTGGTCTACAAGAATACATTCAAACATATGAAGGCTCAGCACTCTTGACTATATGCCATTTATCAGCCAAGAATACCTTACTTTATGTACTGTTCTCTACTATTGGGTGGAGCTCTCAACCTCAGCCTTAATAAACCTCAGAGCGCAGAGCATATGGTGAACCTCCGGCTGCACCAGGTGCTCAAAGAAATCTACCTTATTACTTCAGTCACTCTAGACATGAAGACAAAGCATAGAAAGTTAAAAGCAGCATTGTATTTATTACAGGAATAATAATAATACCACTGGAACGAAGAATAATAGAAAATAGGACTGATAGTAAAGTCTGGATATATATAGTCTTTAGAAAAGGCTTACGAAAAGTTACAGATGACAAGGATGAATGTTGCAGGCAGCCTGTGATCGAGCACTCGTAGTTATTCATTAGATGCTTTTCTGACGATCAGAGGGAAATGGCCGCACATTGACATCGCTCTGTTCTTTTCGGAGGCGGCACGGTGGCGCAGTGGGTAGCGCTGCTGCCTTGCAGTTAGGAGACCTGGGTTCACTTCCCGGGTCCTCCCTGCGTGGAGTTTGCATGTTCTCCCCGTGTCTGCGTGGGTTTCCTCCGGGCGCTCCGGTTTCCTCCCACAGTCCAAAGACATGCAGTTAGGTGGATTGGTGATTCTTAATTGGCCCTGGTGTGTGCTTGGTGTGTGGGTGTGTGTCCTGCGGTGGGTTGGCACCCTGCACGGGATTGGTTCCTGCCTTGTGCCCTGTGTTGGCTGGGATTGGCTCCAGCAGACCCCCGTGACCCTGTGTTCGGATTCAGCGGGTTGGATTATGGATGGATGGATGTTCTCTTCGGATGTCTTCGTCCCTTTTTCTTCCTCCCTCCTTCCTATATCGCTCCTCAGACGAGGTATATTTATTTCTAAAAATTCTACGGGGGGTTTTGCAAAGATGCGATTGTTAAATATTCTGACTGGCTCACTGTCAATATGATGAATGAATTCACTGTCCGTTTTCCCAAACAATAAAACTTTTTTGATGTTCTCTGAGGTATCAGCAGGTCGCCCTTTCCCAGGCTGTAAAAATAATTAGATGTCCATCCCTTTCTCAGGTTATAAAGTAATCGATAGCCTGAGCCACCAGCATATCTTCCTTTCTTTGTTACAACAGCTGTTTTAAAAGTGAGATATAACTGGGAAGAAGACATGCTTTGATTTGTCCTGAATGTAGTTCATCTGGTGTATTGAACAAAATATAATGGAACTATATGCCAAAATGTACCGATTTTGTACCCCACAACACACCGCCTCGCGTTTCTTACTTCAGGTGACGCTCACGTTCTCATTCTGGACACATCTGCTTGTACTCTGACTAACTGCGAGTCTGTAATTTCTTGTTATTTTTAAAATATTTTTTTGTTTAAGCGTTCAGGTTCTCATTGACGGTAATGTGGAGTTCCAATCTGCAGCTCTTAGTCTCATCCCTTAGAAACGCTGCTAACGCAGCAAACACGACCCTGCATCTTTATTACTTATTTTTCGTAAAAGGTAACATGCACTTCACTCCATTCATCCATCCATTTTCCAACCCGCTGAATCCGAACACAGGGTCACGGGGGTCTGCTGGAGCCAATCCCAGCCAACACAGGGCACAAGGCAGGAACCAATCCCGGGTAGGGTGCCAACCCACCGCAGGACACACACAAACACACCCACACACCAAGCACACACTAGGGCCAATTTAGAATCGCCAATCCACCTAACCTGCATGTCTTTGGACTGTGGGAGGAAACCGGAGCGCCCGTAGGAAACCCACGCAGACACGGGGAGAACATGCAAACTCCACGCAGGGAGGACCCGGGAAGCGAACCCGGGTCTCCCAACTGCGAGGCAGCAGCGCTACCCACTGCGCCACTGTGCCGCCCCCCAATATATATATATATGTGTATTATATACAGTATATGCAAATGGAACACTGGCACACGAAGGAAAAAGACAGAAGGGGAGCTGTCTGGATTTAAACACAAAACATTTCTAGCCTTAAACCTGCAGGCCTCCAGTGCAGTGCAGTGGGTGGTGGGCTACGAGATGCTATTGGTTTACAGAGGTGGTGGGTCACAGTGGGTCGCCGCTTTGACAATCGCTCTCAGTTCATCAAGGGGGGGCGGAGGCCCACTTCATTCCGACGGCTACACTTGCTATTGACTCACTCTGCTCTAGTAGACTCTTGGAATTGGACGAACTGCCATGGAGAGACCCCATGAAGAGTCTCAGTTTGGAGATTTGCACACCGTGGTAACTGTTGGCGGTCCACTGCAAACCAAAAGCATCCAACTCAATAATGCATCCATTTGTCTTCTTCCTCTATCAGTGCTCTGTCTTGGTCCCCAAGGTCAAAGATATAACAGGTAGAGTAGCAGATAAGGCAGTGGTCCCCAACTCCAGTCCTGGTGGGCCGCAGTGGCTGCAGATTTTCATTCTAACCCTTTACTTAATTGGTGACCCGTTTTTGCTGCTAATTGTCTCCTTTTCCATTCATTTTAATGGACTTTCTTTTTAAAGATTTGTTCCTTGGAATTTCTTCCTCACTCCTCTGAATTGCTTCATTTCTTTCCTTAAACACAAATGTGAAGTGAGGGAGCCAACAGAAGACCAACTAAGTCAGGGCCTCAAACTCCAACCAGTTGCTTCATTAGGCGGTGAGTCTTGTTGTTAATTAAACTCGTTCTTTAATTCCATGGCTTGTTGCTGTTCTCATTGTGCAATCGCAGACATTTCTGTAATTACTGATTTTCTCTTTTCTAAGAGCTCTGGTCAAATGTTTTGTGGACCTGAGCAGATCAACATTCCTGAGACCTTCATCTTTCTTTATTTTCAGATATTGTATGATGGTCACATTTTGCTGGTCCTGCTTTGGCTCATTTTGTGTCTCATTATTGTTTAAGGGAAAAAAAAAAACAATTAAGGGGTCCGAGTCTTCAAGAGCAAGTCAATGAAAATGAATGGAAAAGGAGTTAATTAGCAGCACAAACAGGTCATTCATTAAGAAAAGAGAATGAAAAGTTGTAGCTACTGCAGCCTTCCAGTATGAGACCCCTGGAATAAGGGATACAGCAGGGATTTGGGGCACTCCGTCATACTCTCCATAATAAAAGGGGAATAAGGTCACCCTTGGAAAGCTACCGTGACAAAACGGAGAAGGTCCCGGCAGCACGACAAGGCCACACGGACAACAACATGGTCATCTCTTTCAGTCTCCAGTAATCCTGATTTTACCAGATGGTCGTCTCAGGCTTCTCCACTGGAGTACTCAGAGCAGGCTTAATGTGCCATTGACCGCTCTCGTACTTAACATTTAATTTGAATGGATGTTTGGTTTTCTATGTAAAGTGCATTCTAGGAATGGCTCCGTCTGTTCACCTTAATAAAAGGCCAACAGCCTGTCTCTGTGTGTCTGTGTGTCCATCCGGTTGCTGAGGTCAAGAAGAAAAATTTAAAAAGAGGCAAAGACACGTGGAAGAGGGGAAAACCAATTTATAAGGATAATAAAAATACCAAATAAGGGTCTAAAAATAATAAGAACACTGATCTTTCCGGCCTACTTTTTCGCACCCACTTGGGCCACATGACCGAGGTTTATAGCTCTAATGTTAACAATTGATATTGTCAGTCCTTAATTGCCCACCGCATCAGGTTAACGTTAAATAGACGCACACATCAGGAAACCAAAGCTCCTACACAACTAGACCAGAGTCGCTAAAGCAGGCCGATGTGGTAGACACCACCACCACATGTACCCAGAATAACATTTTGACTATAAGAGGGGTTGATGAGAGACACGGACAAGAAGCGGCCAAAACTGGAAGCTCTATCTGAAGAAGAAAAGGCCATCACGGGGGAACAGGATCAGGTAGCGAATTATTATATCAGACCTAACGGAAGACCCACGTGTCAAATGAACAACATGAGGGGTCCATGGATTACTTAAGATTTTAACCCGTCGAAGAGGAGTAGCACAGCTACTATACATACAAAATGCAAATGGTTGTGTCTGTCTGTCACACAATTGCCCAAGGACCACTGGGGCTCTTGATTTTATTCGAAAGCTTATGACGTGTTGGGCTCTGCGTCTTTCTTACGTCAGACTGCTTGAGATGATGACAAGGCAGAAAGGAAAAGGACAGCGGCGACATCTGCCAAGCATGAAGCGGATTGCTAGGGGGGAAGAAGAGGAATTGGGCAAACTGCCATGAAGAGACCCCATGAAGCGTCTCAGTTTGGAGATATGCACACCGTGGTAACTGCTGGCGGCCTGCCACAAACCCCAAGCATCCGACTCAGCAGCGATGAATAAATGCGTCCATTTGTCTTCTTCCTCGGTCGGTGCTCTGTCTTGGTCCCCCAGGGTCAACGATATAACAGGTAGAGTAGCAGATACTGTAAGGCAGGGATCTCAATCTCCAGTCCTGGAGGGCTGCAGGTTTTCATTCTAACCCTTTACTGAATTGGTGACCCATTTTTGCTTTTAATTGTCTCCTTTTCCATTCTTTTTAATGGACTTTCTTTTTAAAGATTTGTTCCCTGGAATTTCTTCCTCACTCCTCTGAATTACTTCATTTCTTTCCTTAAACACAAATGTGAAGTGAGGGAGCCAACAGAAGACCAACTAAATCAGGGCCTCAAATTCCAAACGGCTGCTTCATTAGGCGGTGAGTCTTGTTGTTAAATAAACTCGTTCTTTAATTCCATGGCTTGTTGCTTCTCTCCTGGTGCATTAGCAGACATTTCTGAAATTGTTGATTTTCTCTTTTCTAAGAGCGCTGGTCAAATGTTTTGTGGACCTGAGCATATCAACATTCCTGAGACCTTCACCTTTCTTCATTTTCAGATATTGTGTGATGGTCACAGTTTGCTGGTCCTGTTTTGGCTCATTTGATAAGTCATTATTGTTTGGCAGATAATTAAGGAAAAAGAAACAATTAAGGGGTCTGAGGCTTCAAGAGCAAGTCAATGAAATATAAATTCAAAAGGAGTTAATTAGCAGCAAAAACAGGTCACTAATTAAGAAAAGGGTTAGAATGAAAACCTAAAGCCACTGCGACCTGCGGCGACATCTGCCAGGTGTGAAGCCGATTGCTGGGGCTGCTCACAGGAAGAAGAGGAAGAACTGCAGCGCCATCTTCTGAGCGTCTAGCACAGGATACAGAATGCCTAGGCGACAGACAGATAGACAGACAGATGCCAGCGCAAACTGACCTTGTTGAAGCAGATTAGGCAGCACGGGCAACCCTCGGCCCCCAAAGGCGGCACTCGAAGTCTCGGGACAGGCAGCAGAATCCAGATTTATTGTTTGGCGCTCATACATACTTGATTCAGATGGAATGAGCGTGCAACCATATTCTGACAATTCTTATCCTACAAGCCAATATTCATCCTCATCTGACTCCTATCATTTCACTGCTCTCATCTTGCCTCCAATTAATTCTTAGCTGAGGGGGTGTCAGACCCCTCTCTGTCCGTCATTTCTGTTTGACGAGGACTTACTCCCCATTAGCTCGGTGCTTACTACCATTATTTACAGCCAAAGAGTTCACATTCTCTCTCTCTAAGCGGGGGACCCGTCCCTTCCAGATCTCCTGCACATCTAACCTTTAGCTTAATGAACGATTGTTACTCTCTAGCTCATACAGAATAATAAAAATATGTAGGCATACATCTTTTTAATCCTAACTCTTACATCTTAATGCTTAGTAAAATATAGTGTCTATTTTTCTCAAGTGCTTATAATACTTTTCTAATACGTAGAGATTACCAATTTTAAGAATACATTTTTCGATAACCTATGCTTCTGTCCTCACACCAAAATGTACGTTATGATCACAAAACACAGCACTACACACCACCATGGCACAAGAAAAACAAAAAAACAAACTCCAGTGGTACCATCTCCCGAGACTGAAGCCAAACCTGGGAGGCAGTGATAGATAGATAGATAGATAGATAGATAGATAGATAGATAGATAGATAGATAGATAGATAGATAGATAGATAGATAGATAGATAGATAGATAGATAGATAGATAGATAGATAGATAGATAGATAGATAGATAGATAGATAGATAGATAGATAGATAGATAGATAGATAGATAGATAGATAGATAGATAGATAGATAGATAGATAGATAGATAGATAGATAGATAGATAGATAGATAGATAGATAGATAGATAGATAGATAGATAGATAGATAGATAGATAGATAGATAGATAGATAGATAGATAGATAGATGAAGAATGCCTAGGATCTGTGGCTCATCGATGTGCCACACATACACACACACTCCACGATGCATAATGGAAGAATGGCAAACAACAGAGAAATGGATGCCGATAGACGAGGAGATCGCCCATCGATGCTCATTTGAGGAGCGCTACTTCCGACCGTCAGATCGGCGATGGGCTCACTGCGGGGCACCATTTCTTTATACTGAAGACAAACGAATGTGTGGCCAAAATGGAAATGTTCAGCTTGCTCTACATGAACCAACCTCTATTTGAGGGCCGGAGGTCTGTGCGTTTGCCAGTATACAATAAAAAAGAAATAGATGGGATTGGCTAAATAGCATCAAATTAAACATGTGTGACGAGCTCGGGCAACCTAAATCTACCTGGAAATTTCTAGAAGGACTGCAGTCCATCATCGGCCCTCACACAACTCGGACTGGAGCAACGCTGGAACGGGACATGAAAGGCGACACACAGCCAACGCCTGAACTGCACCGTGAAAGGAGCTCATTTAAACTAAAGTCACCTCCACCGAGCCCTGACTCAGGAATGGAGACGCTCAGCCAGCCCATTGTTCCTGTCCTTAATGCAACTGAAAAATAAAAAGAGTGCAAACAATGGACTTCAATTAGAGAAAAGTCACAAGTAAGCAAAAAAATAATAAGAGGAAGAGCTGTTTGGCAAGGAAATAAAGACATTTTTCAAAGGGTGTGTACATTTCAGGAGGGCCTTGGTACACACCATGCATATATGGCATTTAGTAATTTAGTAATTATGAATGATTAAATGACTACGTGAGGCCTGAAGGCGGAGGCGTCGGACAGCCAGGCTGGGAGCTGCTGGTTCAATCGCAGATGCCAGACGAGTCACTTCACACGACAGCGCTCTGAATGTAGGAACAATTACTTCTGTATGAAAGGCGCTATATCAAAATCACCCACTTTGCTTTAGGTATTCGCTTCCTCCCACAATTCAAAAAACGTGCAGTTTTGGCGGACTGGCGTCACTAAATTGGCCCTAATGCTGTATGTGTGTGTGTATAACAATAAGAACACATTTCATTCATATAGCGCCTTTCGCATACATACCGTATATATATGTGTGTGTGTGCATGTTCACCCTGTGATGGAGTTTGTCCTGCCTCAGAATTAACAAGTGAACTTATGCAGATACGTGTACAAGCAAAACAAAACAAAATCAAATAAAAATAGCAACCAAAACTCAGACGAGAGGCAGCAATCAAAGTGAAAAACCGGACAAGACGCAAAGGAAAAGAGTAAACAGTTAGGGCTTTGGTGTTTTTAAGGGACTCTATCTGCAGGTCGGAAACAGAAATGAGCTCCTAGCTGGCTTTCTATCCCATCCTGCCAAAAAACCGGAGGTCAGGACCCCATTGGCCACACCCCTAGAAACACATAATGCATAAATAAACCACAGGTCAGGACCCCATTGGCCACACCCCAACAAACACATGATGCACCGATAAACCAGAGGTCATGACCGCATTGGTCACGCCCTAGAAACAAATGATGCACTGATAAACTGGATGTCACGACCCCATTAGCCACACCCCTAGACACACATGATGCAGTAATAAACCAGAGGTCGTGACCCCATTGGTCACACCTCTAGAAATACATAATGCATCAATAAACCAGAGGTCAGGACCCCATTGGTCACACCTCTAGAAATACATAATGCATCAATAAACCAGAGGTCATGACCCCATTGGCCACGCCCTTAGAAACACATGATGCACTGATAAACCGGAGGTCAGGACCCCATTGGCCACACCCCTGGAAACGCATGATGCAGTGATAAACCAGAGGTCGTGACCCCATTGGCCACGCCCTAGGAACACATGATGCACCAATAAACCCGAGGTCATGACCCTGTTGGCCACACCCATAGAAACACATAATAATTTGTTACATTTATATACAGTGGTGTGAAAAACTATTTGCCCCCTTCCTGATTTCTTATTCTTTTGCATGTTTGTCACACAAAATGTTTCTGATCATCAAACACATTTAACCATTAGTCAAATATAACACAAGTAAACACAAAATGCAGTTTTTAAATGATGGTTTTTATTATTTAGGGAGAAAAAAAATCCAAACCTACATGGCCCTGTGTGAAAAAGTAATTACCCCCTTGTTAAAAAATAACCTAACTGTGGTGTATCACATCCGAGTTCAATTTCCGTAGCCACCCCCAGGCCTGATTACTGCCACACCTGTTTCAATCAAGAAATCACTTAAATAGGAGCTGCCTGACACAGAGAAGTAGACCAAAAGCACCTCAAAAGCTAGACATCATGCCAAGATCCAAAGAAATTCAGGAACAAATGAGAACAGAAGTAATTGAGATCTATCAATCTGGTAAAGGTTATAAAGCCATTTCTAAAGCTTTGGGACTCCAGCGAACCACAGTGAGAGCCATTATCCACAAATGGCAAAAACATGGAACAGTGGTGAACCTTCCCAGGAGTGGCTGGCCGACCAAAATTACCCCAAGAGCGCAGAGACGACTCATCCGAGAGGTCACAAAAGACCCCAGGACAACGTCTAAAGAACTGCAGGCCTCACTTGCCTCAATTAAGGTCAGTGTTCACGACTCCACCATAAGAAAGAGACTGGGCAAAAACGGCCTGCATGGCAGATGTCCAAGACGCAAACCACTGTTAAGCAAAAAGAACATTAGGGCTTGTCTCAATTTTGCTAAGAAACATCTCAATGATTGCCAAGACTTTTGGGAAAATACCTTGTGGACTGATGAGACAAAAGTTGAACTTTTTGGAAGGCAAATGTCCCGTTACATCTGGCGTAAAAGGAACACAGCATTTCAGAAAAAGAACATCATACCAACGGTAAAATATGGTGGTGGTAGTGTGATGGTCTGGGGTTGTTTTGCTGCTTCAGGACCTGGAAGGCTTGCTGTGATAGATGGAACCATGAATTCTACTGTCTACCAAAAAATCCTGAAGGAGAATGTCCGGCCATCTGTTCGTCAACTCAAGCTGAAGCGATCTTGGGTGCTGCAACAGGACAATGACCCAAAACACACCAGCAAATCCACCTCTGAATGGCAGAAGAAAAACAAAATGAAGACTTTGGAGTGGCCTAGTCAAAGTCCTGACCTGAATCCAATTGAGATGCTATGGCATGACCTTAAAAAGGCGGTTCATGCTAGAAAACCCTCAAATAAAGCTGAATTACAACAATTTTGCAAAGATGAGTGGGCCAAAATTCCTCCAGAGCGCTGTAAAAGACTCATTGCAAGTTATCGCAAACGCTTGATTGCAGTTATTGCTGCTAAGGGTGGCCCAACCAGTTATTAGGTTCAGGGGGCAATTACTTTTTCACACAGGGCCATGTAGGTTTGGATTTTTTTTTCTCCCTAAATAATAAAAACCACCATTTACAAACTGCATTTTGTGTTTACTTGTGTTATATTTCACTAATGGTTAAATGTGTTTGATGATCAGAAACATTTTGTGTGACAAACATGCAAAAGAATAAGAAATCAGGAAGGGGGCAAATAGTTTTTCACACCACTGTAGCGCTTTTCTCAGTACTCAAAGCGCTATCCACACAGGGAGGAACCGGGAAGCGAACCCACAATCTTCCACAGTCATGATGTGACCCTAAAGGCAGACCCAAAATTTGGCAGCAAAGATGATAAAATACAACAACTTTAATTAAAAGGCAAGCAGGAAGGGACAACTTGTATGGTGGGCTCAACTACGCAATGAAGAGGCCATTAAACATCCAAGTCACTGAATATCCAGTTAAACCAATCAGGATAGGACTGGTGAGAATATGGAGAAGCCGTGAATCTGCTGGAGCAGACCATCCACTCAAACGGAGTGATCATGCAAGAAGACAATGAGTGAGGGAGGCCATGTGAGAACTCTAAAGGAGTGACAAGCTACAGTGGCCGAGACTGGAGAGGATGTGCAGACAACTGAGTCCCCGCGTGCTCAGCCTTATGGGAGAGAAGAAATGAGACAGAAAAAAAAATGGACAGGACATCTCAAGTGAAGGCACACAGTGAGGGGCTCGAAGGTCAGAAGATTCTGAAGAGACCAAAACTGAGCTCTTAAGCCACCAGACTAAAACGCCACGCTTGAACACCGCGTATTATCAAAAGCACATCAACCCCCATCATGAAGTGTGGTGCTGGCAGCGTCAGGCTCTTGGGACGCTTGTCTGCAGCAGGCCCTGGAAGGCTTGTGAGGGTAAAATGAATGCAACAAAATACAAGAAGTGCCCGGAGGAAAACCTGACGCAGTCTGTGAGAAACTGGCACCTTGGGAGAAGATTGGTTAGCCAGTCAGACAAACCAGCCAGCATAAAGCTAAAGCTGCACAGTAATGGCAGTAAAACAGCAAAGTGAATGTGCCAGGAGTGGCCGAGTCAGCGTGCAGAACTGAAGATCTGGGGCTGGACTTGTTGATTGTGAGTGAAGAGTCTTCCTCTGTTCTGTCAGGAGACTTGATAAGAGCGAGGACGGTGGCTGAGTGGACAAACCGAGGAGGCCAAAAGGCGGCCACCGACCCAACACTGACTCGAAGGTGTACTGAACACTTCACGTGACCCATTATCTGGCATTTTATGTTTGAAGTTAGTTTAGGCCGCTTGGCAGAGATCCATTCATGTCAAAAAAAGGCGTACATTGTGAATGGCACAGTTAACGACACGTTCACAGATGGTTAACGGCTGGATTGTGATAGACACCGAAACTCAGGTGTGACTCCCAAAGTCCCCACTGACACATTTAGTCCCCTTGAGCGAGTCTCTTAACCTCTCGTGAGTGAAACTGGAAGCAGATTGAAAACAAGCGGACCGCACACACTTTAAATGCTTGCAGAATGCCAGCAACGTGAAAGGCGCTATACAGTGCATCCAGAAAGTTTTCACAGTGCATCACTTTTTCCACATTTTGTTATGTTACAGCCTTATTCCAAAGTGGATTAAATTCATTTTTTCCTCAGAATTCTACACACAACACCCCATAATGACAACGTGAAAAAAGTTTACTTGAGGTTTTTGCAAATTTATTAAAAATAAACAAACTGAGAAATCCCATGTCCATAAGTATTCACAGCCTTTGCTCAATACTTTGTCGATGCACCTTTGGCAGCAATTACAGCCTCAAGTTTTTTTGAATATGATGCCACAAGCTTGGCACTCCTATCCTTGGCCAGTTTCGCCCATTCCTCTTTGCAGCACCTCTCAAGCTCCATCAGGTTGGATGGGAAGCGTCGGTGCACAGCCATTTTAAGATCTCTCCAGAGATGTTCAATCAGATTCAAGTCTGGGCTCTGGCTGAACCACTCAAGGACATTCACAGAGTTGTCCTGAAGCCACTCCTTTGATATCTTGGCTGTGTGCTTAGGGTCGTTGTCCTGCTGAAAGATGAACCATCGCCCCAGTCTGAGGTCAAGAGCACTCTGGAGCAGGTTTTCATCCAGGATGTCTCTGTACATTGCTGCAGTCGTCTTTCCCTTTATCCTGACTAGTCTTCCAGTCCCTGCTGCTGAAAAACATCCCCACAGCATGTCGCTGCCACCACCATGCTTCACTGTAGGGATGGTATTGGCCTGGTGATGAGCGGTGCCTGGTTTCCTCCAAACGTGACGCCTGGCATTCACACCAAAGAGTTCAATCTTTGTCTCATCAGACCAGAGAATTTTCTTCCCATCTGGAAGGTTCTCCTCTCTCCACAGAGGACCTCTGGAGCTCTGACAGAGTGAACATCAGGTTCTTGGTCACCTCCCTGATTAAGGCCCTTCTCCCCCGATCGCTCAGTTTAGATGGCCGGCCAGCTCTAGGAAGAGTCCTGGTGGTTTTGAACTTACTCCACTTACGGATGATGGAGGCCACTGTGCTCATTGGGACCTTCAAAGCAGCAGAAATGTTTCTGTAACCTTCCCCAGATTTGTGCCTCGAGACAATCCTGTCTCGGAGGTCTACAGACAATTCCTTTGACTTCATGCTTGGTTTGTGCTCTGACATGAACTGTCAACTGTGGGACCTTCTATAGACAGGTGTGTGCCTTTCCAAATCATGTCCAATCAACTGAATTTACCACAGGTGGACTCCAATGAAGCTGCGGAAACATCTTAAGGATGATCAGGGGAAACAGGAGGCACCTGAGCTCAATTTTGAGCTTCATGGCAAAGGCTGTGAATACTTATGTATATGTGCTTTCTCACTGCGATGGGTTGGCACCCTGCCCGGGATTGGTTCCCTGCCTTGTGCCCTGTGTTGGCTGGGATTGGCTCCAGCAGACCCCCGTGACCCTGTGTTCGGATTCAGCGGGTTGGAAAATGGATGGATGGATGGATGTGCTTTCTCAATTTTTTTATTTTTAATAAATTTGCAAAAATCTCAATTAAACTTTTTTTCATGTTGTCATTATGGGGTGTTGTGTGTAGAATTCTGAGGAAAAAAATGAATTTAATCCATTTTGGAATAAGGCTGTAACATAACAAAATGTGGAAAAAGTGAGGCGCTGTGAATACTTTCCGGATGCACTGTATAAAAAGACTATAAAAGGTTCCCCATCACGGATTTGCTTCCTGATCACTTGACCTATAAGTGCTGAAAGGGAAGAAATATGGAAGCCAGTGTGCTGTCGATTTATATAATGCACGTACAAATCTTTAATATCAAAGATTGCAGGCCCTCACAACAGACTGGCATCCTCGCCAGCATCCATTCCTCCATTATGCCCAAGGCTGCTGGAGTAGACCATCACACCTCGCGATCTTAAACAGATAAATTAATGCAAAAAAAAAAAAGGGAGAGGAGGACGATTCAGCCCAAGCCACTGACTCCCTATGCAGTTCTGAGCTGGAAATGAAGAAAATCTGGAAACGGCAGTGCTTATGTGAAAGGCGCTATATAATACGGCGGCTGACTGATCAGAGCCTGTCATTGATTTAGAAAACACAACCTGCTGGCACTGAAATCGAAGACATCTGAGAACTACTGGGTATCACTGTTGGCCAGGGGGTGTCAAACTCACATCCTGGAGGTCCACCGTGGCTGCTAGTCCTCATCTGAGACCCTCTTTTAATGTGTGACCAGTTACTGCTGCTCATGGGCACACGTCTGTAACTTTAACTGTCTTTTTTTTTTTTTTTTTTTTTTTTTTTTTTAAAGATTCGGGACCCCTTTTTCCATAAAGGCCACCAAACAATACCAAAAGTCAATCATTTTATTTAGAAGTCGATTCTTGATATCAATCGATTAAAATATTTTCAAAATTGTTGACATTCGATTTTATTACGGCATCATCCAAAAAACTTTCTTTGCCCAAACCGGTGCCCGTACTTATCAAGCATCCCAGAATAGTCCTAACTGGCTTAGCAGTAGGAGGGAAGGCAATCTTATCAGTTTCCCAAATTTAGGAAACTCCTCCGAACTGCAGCAGGATTTAGGAGAACGCGTGAGCCGTCCTAACCCGCCAACAGCAGCCAGAAGGTGGCGCCATTAAGGCAGTGGGCAGCACACGCATACCAGTAGAGCCAGAATGTTGGGCAACAAACAAACTCATAAAAATTATCAATTTGACAAAGATGGAAAATTATTTGTAATATTACTCACATATGTTGCGCGATCGCTGCATCTACGCCATAATGCAAGTGTGGATAACGTTACTCTTTGGCACAGGGAAGAGGCAGCTTTGCATTAGCTAGGATTTGGGAACCTCATAACTAAGCCTTTCTCGAATTTTGCACCCATCTCTGAACACTTGAGGTAACACATTTCCCCGTAACGTTAAACCAAGCTGCGTTCATTTTAAATCGTCACACACATAAAGATGACTGCCCCAAGGGTGGCATTATCACTGTATGAACACACAGATGGTCATAGGCGCAAACCGTACTGCAGGAACCAGCATATTACCCTGAGGATGGGTGGGGCTAGATGGGTGATTGACAGCAAAATGCCACAACCCCTAGAACATTCGTGTTACTCTTTACAAGCCCAAGAAGGTTCAAGAAGGCAGGTGGAGACTCCTGGAGCATTGGATCCATTCATCCATCCATCCATTATCCAACCCGCTGAATCCGAACACAGGGTCACGGGGGTCTGCTGGAGCCAATCCCAGCCAACACAGGGCACAAGGCAGGAACCAATCCTGGGCAGAGTGCCAACCCACCGCAGGACACACACAAACACACCAAGCACACACTAGGGCCAATTTAGAATCGCCAATCCACCTAACCTGCATGTCTTTGGACTGTGGGAGGAAACCGGAGCGCCCGGAGGAAACCCACGCAGACACGGGGAGAACATGCAAACTCCACGCAGGGAGGACCCAGGAAGTGTGCCCAGGTCCCCAAACTGCGAGGCAGCAGCGCTACCCACTGAGCCACCGTGCCGCCCGGAGCATTGGATAAATAATAATAATTATTTACATTTATATAGCGCCTTTCTCACTTCTCAAAGCACTTTAGTGGAGGGAGCCACTTCAACCACCACTGATGTGCAGCACCCACCTGGATGATGTGTGCCAGTGTGCTCACCACACATGAGCTGTTAGATGGTGAAGGGGTGAGAGACGTAGCCAATTAGAGAGAGGGGATGATTAGGGTGCCATAATGACTAGGCCATGGTGGGCAATTTAGCCAGGACATCGGGATACACCCTATTCTTTACAAAGGATGCCCAGGAACGTTTAATGACCTAAGCGAGTCACTACCTCAATTTTTACAGCACAGTGTCCCCATCACTGCATTGGGGTCCACATTCAGACCACACGGTAAGTGCCCCCCTGCTGGCCTCACCAACACAAATAGAGTCTCGCAGAAGAAAAGTAGGATGTGGAGATCACAGAGAGAAAGAGATGGCACTTGACTTTGGAGGGCAACTGGGAACACTGAAAGAGTGGGCACGACCTTTGGAAGCGGCACAAGAATGGCTGTGGCTAATTTCAATAAAACTGAAGCTTTACGAGGGGTTTATCGTGGCCATAAAAGCGAGAAGGTGATTCATCTCAAAGTACGGCTGAGGGTCATTCATTGTTAAGTAAACGCGCCCGTTAATCGGCGTGTGCGAGTGTCTCGCCATTTCCATCTCGGTGTCCACTCCAAAACTCCCTGCGTGGAGTTTGCATGTTCTCCCCGTGTCTGCGTGGGTTTCCTCCGGGCGCTCCGGTTTCCTCCCACAGTCCAAAGACATGCAGGTTAGGTGGATTGCCGATTCTAAATTGTCCCTAGTGTGTGCGTGTCCTGCGGTGGGTTGGCACCCTGCCCGGGATTGGTTCCTGCCTTGTGCCCTGTGTTGGCTGGGATTGGCTCCAGCAGACCCCCGTGACCCTGTAGTTAGGATTCAGCGGGTTGGAAAATGGATGGATGGATGGATGTCCACTCCAATGCCATCCGTGATGTTACAAAGTGGCAACAAATACGTGCAGCTTAGCACACTATCCTACCTTATGTTGTCCTTCTTCTATTACTACTTTAAGGCTTCACCACAACAAATAATGATGATGAGGATGATGATGATATTCAGGATTAGCATCAGAAAGCTACAAAATGTCATCATGAACATTAATTTGTGGCAAGGGGTGTCTAACATCATGACGTCATTCATCTCAGATGTGGCCTCCTCCTCCTCACTAGGACACTTCACAACTTCTTCTCATGTCCTACTCGGTTGTGCCTTTTAAGTACAATTCTGAGTCACTTGATGAATACGGGCCTGTGATAAGTGGCCCGCGGCACCGGTGCAGGTTTTAAATAAATAAATCAAGTCCCATAATTTGCAGCGTCAGAACGGGTGCAGATGGGCGCGTGATGGGATTAGTGGCGCCCACTCATGTGCAAAAGCGGGCAGATCAGTCAGGTGCCACATTCACGCCTCGGAGTGGCCCCCCAATCGAGCTAATTTAAGAGGAGCCTGCACGGCCGAGAGAAAATCAAGACGGAAAAAGGGACGAGATAGACACGGACGAAAAAAGAGCAAGAAGAAGAATGGAGGAGGAAGAGGAAGAGGCTCCAGGATGGAACAGGGAGCACGGCACCAACCCGGACTGTACAAATGGCGGCAGCGGTGGGATGAGTCATCACATCGAGGAATGAAGCAAGTGGGTGAGATGCCTGGCCGATTTTAACGAACTCAAGCCAAGGGAAGACATTTTTTTAATAAACAATTGATTTATTGCCGACTCTATGGTCATTTTAATGTTCTTGTTCTTTTAAATGTCTTATTTTGAGAAGTGGGGGGGCTTGGGTTTGTTTTATTGAGGGGTTTGTTTTTGGTGCATTTCTTTATTTTTTTATTGCAGTATTAGGGCCAAGCCATGGACATGGGGTGGCCATTAGGGGGGTAAAGTGTGATAAGTGGTCCGTGGTGCTTTGCAGATTTTAAATAAATAAATAAAATCAGGCTTTCATTCCATCCTGCGGTGGGTTGGCACCCTGCCCAGGATTGGTTCCTGCCTTGTGCCCTGTGTTGGCTGGGATTGGCTCCAGCAGACCCCCGTGACCCTGTGTTCGGATTCAGCGGGTTGGAAAATAGATGGATGGATGGATGTGCTTTCTCAATTTTTTTATTTTTAATAAATTTGCAAAAATCTCAATTAAACTTTTTTCACGTTGTCATTATGGGGTGTTGTGTGTAGAATTCTGAGGAAAAAAATGAATTTAATCCATTTTGGAATAAGGCTGTAACATAACAAAATGTGGAAAAAGTGAGGCACTGTGAATACTTTCTGGATGCACTGTATAAAAAGACTATAAAAGGTTCCCCATCACGGATTTGCTTCCTGATCACTTGACCTATAAGTGCTGAAAGGGAAGAAATATGGAAGCCAGTGTGCTGTCGATTTATATAATGCACATACAAATCTTTAATATCAAAGATTGCAGGCCCTCACAACAGACTGGCATCCTCGCCAGCATCCATTCCTCCATTGGATAATGGATGGATGGATGGATGGATGGAGGCTTTCATTCCCACCCCACATGCTTTGCTGAAACAGACCCCTGTATGATGGGCCCATAGACTG